>NC_092349.1:90105727-90422022 GCF_963676685.1 Mytilus edulis | reverse complement strand
GAGAAATTACACAATTTCGAGGCAAGGTTCACTCAATTCGTCATTTTGACATGCATTTTGACTTATTTCTCCGTTAATATAGAACGGTTGTAGAAAATATTGCATCTCACAATAGAAAATAGTTGTATATGTATATATATTCTTCGATATCATAAAAAAATTAAAAAAAATAAGGAGAAACCTACCTTTATTTTGTCTATTGGTGTTCCGTCATTGTGCCGGATGTTAGGTACCATCGAGTCCGAGCAAATTTTGCCGGTGTGGTTTAGACACAGTGTAAAAATGCCCTGCTGAACTGTAGAATTTTAATGTTTTGTTTCATAGATCACCGGAGTACTACAACATTCTTATCTTTACTCTTTCCTATCGGGTAGTGAAACTTGAGTTTGAAATTAGAAAGATTTAAAATTGTGCACGATCTTTTGTGAGTTTATGTTGTTCAAGGTAATTTTCGGTGCAGTTATTTTCTTTTCATTTGTTATTTTTTCCTCTGTGTTACACGACCTTGTACTTTTTGTATTACCCCTTGACATCTCCTGCTTCTGTTTAAACCTTTTCCACCAATATATTTTATTTAAAACATATGTCATCTGTTTTAAATAAAATAGTCTCATTCCCGGAATTTGTTATACAGTTATTCATTTTAATATCAGCTTTTTTATAAGCATATAAACTGCTTGGTCTCTTCACACAACTTATGTTTAGGACGGAATGCAGAAATAGGTACATACATGTACCAGGTAAGTGTTATATAAGTACATGTTATGTGCTTTTGACCTTCACACGAATTCTTAAACATTCATAGATGTGCAAAGAATATTGTTGTCGTTGGGTTGTTGTCTCATTGACATATACCTCACATTTCTGTTTAGTCATAGCATCTGTGCCTTTTCAATTTATTGCAGAAAATATTAGCATAAACATTTTTTTTAAAACAGGAGAGGTGAAATAGTGATCACAGAATGAGAACATGTTATATTATAAAGAAGAAAACTGAAACAGATAAATATAAATAAGCACCATTGACAATTTGTTAAAGGACTGAAACAAACATAGATGGTGACCAATGTGAGCGACTAGTGTACAGTAGTAGAGTGGACATTTCTTGCTTCTTTTTCTACACATTTTGTCATTTCATGTAAACAATTAAATATGTTACTTTCCATGGAGAGGAAGGAATTTGTGAAACGAAATATTTTGCTATTTAGTACTGTCAAGATATATCACAGGGGTGTTGTAAGATAGATGAACAGTTTCTCTTTTTTTACATTATGCTACCTTTATGCTACAAGGGTAGCATTTTCCATTCTCATGATGTACAAAGATATTATAGAGTGGCCTTCCAATGATAGTCATACATGTAAATCATTGTCTAATTAGCAATCATACTACATCATCATATTGTTATACATGTACATGTATGTAAAAACTATGTACATGTAAACTTTGTAAACATAAAGAAGACAAATTCAGCACATGTATGATATTTTATCTCTTGTATGCTGCACTGTTAGGTAAATTTGATCAACATCTTTGTTCTTTTATAACGTGCAGGATCCTGTTAAAAAAAAAAAGCTGTCAGATACTGAATGTAAATATATATATAAAATTGTAAATGTCATCAAAGTGGTGGAAATAATGAAAAAAACAATTTTTATACCCAAATCCAGTATTAGTATGTCTTGTGAAATTAAATCATGTGATGGTTACAATTTTTCTCTAAAGATGAACAAGTTTATAACCTGTAGCCATGGACAGGGGTCTGTCTTTATATTGAAGAAAATTAACATGACCGACAGCTTGAGTACTGATTTTTAATTGTAAATTGCAGCAAAGTGGTTGAAAATATGAAAAAAACAACCTCTATATACCAATCCAGTATGTCATAGGAAAGTAATGCATGTGCTGGGTACAATAATTCTCTGAAGACGAAAAAGTTTATAAAGTGTAAACAGACAGGGGTCTGTCTTGATATTGAAGCAAAAAAAAAAACATGGCCGCTATAATACTGATTTTTAATTGTAAATTGCATCAAAGTGGTTGAAAATATGAAAAAAACAACCTCTATATACCAATCCAGTATGTCATAGGAAAGTAATGCATGTGCTGGGTACAATAATTCTCTGAAGACGTGTAAACAGACAGGGGTCTGCCTTGATATTGAAGCAAAAAAAAACATGGCCGCTATAATACTGATTTTTAATTGTAAATTGCATCAAAGTGGTTGAAAATATGAAAAAAACAACCTCTATATACCAATCCAGTATGTCATAGGAAAGTAATGCATGTGCTGGGTACAATAATTCTCTGAAGACGGAAAAGTTTATAAAGTGTAAACAGACAGGGGTCTGCCTTGATATTGAAGCAAAAAAAAACATGGCCGCTATAATACTGATTTTTAATTGTAAATTGCATCAAAGTGGTTGAAAATATGAAAAAAACAACCTCTATATACCAATCCAGTATGTCATAGGAAAGTAATGCATGTGCTGGGTACAATAATTCTCTGAAGACGAAAAAGTTTATAAAGTGTAAACAGACAGGGGTCTGTCTTGATATTGAAGCAAAAAAAAAAAACATGGCCGCTATAATACTGATTTTTAATTGTAAATTGCATCAAAGTGGTTGAAAATATGAAAAAAAAAACAACCTCTATATACCAATCCAGTATGTCATAGGAAAGTAATGCATGTGCTGGGTACAATAATTCTCTGAAGACGGAAAAGTTTATAAAGTGTAAACAGACAGGGGCCTGTCTTGATATTGAAGCAAAAAAAAACATGGCCGCTATAATACTGATTTTTAATTGTAAATTGCATCAAAGTGGTTGAAAATATGAAAAAAACAACCTATATATACCAATCCAGTTTGTCATAGGAAAGTAATGCATGTGCTGGGTACAATATTTCTCTGAAGACGGAAAAGTTTATTGAGTGTAAACAGACAGGGGTTAAACAATTTCATAACGTGCATGTCGGCCAAGCTTCCTTTATTATATACTGCAATTAAACGTTAATCGTCGCAATATTTTAACTAATAACTACTACAAACTGAATAAAACAAGGTAATTCATATACGAAATTTAAATATGTACTTACATTATGCTGTTTTGAAATGCTTGATGTAAAATAAAAATCGAAGCGAGGTGGTGTTCTTGTCGTGATAGAATAAAAATGGCGATCTCGTTAAAGTCTCGCGTGATGCGATGTTTGGATTAGATTTCGCTGACCACTGTTACAGTTGCCAATCTCTGTGTATATATGTCTCTGCTTTTATCCTGCAATTGGGTGTCCTACTATACAGATACAGCCCTACAGATATCGCTATGCTGTATCTGTATACTATACAGATATCGCTTTAAAGCTCCTCCCACTGCCGGACTGAGCATTGTTTGAACCGGTTTGACCTCAGAATGTGTATTCCAGTTGTATTCCAATGACGATGACAATTGTCGATTTCAAAACTTGAATGTGTATGATTGTGTTACAAAATCAACCATGTCAATTTCAGCATGCATGTTTAGTGAATGTCAAGTCTGAAGCGTAGGACAACTCGTACATTTCTGTTTCAAATTTGACAATGTTTTGTTATTTGTTTTTACTGTTGAAATTAGTTGTTATGTTAAAATAGATAATTATTCACCTTGAGCGATGTATTATTGTTGACCATTCGAGATTCTTTTTTGCGAACCCATCTTCAGCGTAATGTGTGATTTTGATATTACTACGCGGGCCTCAAGGGATTACAAATCGAAAATAAATGCTAAATATGTTAGTTTTTGTGTCTTTTAAAACACAAACAATTTACAGAATTAATTGCAGGATAAAGACAATAACTGTTTAGTGTCTTTAAATATCAGCTGTATTTGTACTCGGCTCGAAACAGGTGTAGTAGCTCGCTAAAAGCTCGCATACACCTTGTTTCCTAGCCTCGTACAAATACAGCTGATATTTAAAGACACTAAATAGTTATTGTCTATGTATCTTCTCAGTAAATCAAGATAAGGATAATCATCTTTTGGAAAAGTTGCTGCATTTTTCATGAATATGTGCCATTTTAAGAAAAAAGACTCATTGAAGAAAATTTTGTTTTTTAGCACTACCAAATGATTACTCAAATGAGTGATTGTTACTCATTTGGGGAACAGTTCCCCATTTGGTGGGTTGTCCCCAACCTGTTACAAAGTATCTATAGATGTAGATGTAGATGGGTTCGTAGATGTAGATGCCTATCCAGAATTGATCATCACCACTGACGACAGATCTAGTACCTGTGTACAGCAGACAAATATGCTCGAACGGTAAGCTAACCTACAGCTAATTAGTCCCACATTACTCATCTCTGCACAAGTTCATCTATTTCTCCATTCCAAACATTACCCGCCAAAATGTCATAAGTGTAGTTTCTAATTTTAGAGAAACTTCGGATATTTCCGGTTTGTCACAAAGATTTTTGCATTCAACTGACAATATCTGAAAAAGTCTAATTTTTGGCAATAAGAAAAAAACAACAAAAAAAAGTCTTTAAACCCGGTATTTTGATAGCACAAATCGAAGAACACACATTGAGGATCTATATTAAGCTAGGAACTGTTGTCTGTAATTCAAACAATTGTTAAATGTGGTAACAATGGCAATTTCAAAAATGGTACAAAAAAATCTTTCCTGTTACCAAAGTGAATCAATTTTAAAAAGTTTGTAATGGGAATAAGGAATAAGTTTAAGACTATTTGTGGTTTACTAGTATATCCTGCAATAGTTTGTCAAATGCCAATTATTGATTTTAACATTTGCAAAGCCTTTAATAATTAACTCTGTCAGAAAAAATCACCATATATATCAGACTCAAACATTTGATACTTGCAATCAGATCAAATACAACTACATGTACATCATTGAAAGTGCTCTACTCCAATTATTAGTTGACTGTTCCATCAACCGTCGCATACCAAAATTTCAACTAGTAGATATAGAAAGAATTTGCAAATACTGGGTATATGCATTAGGGACGACATCAAAAGTTCAATGTAGGATAAAAAACTTAATTCACATAGTTTTTTCACTGACCCCCACACCCCCCTCTTAACTTAATTTGGCAAAAATTGATTGACCAATAGGGATAAATGTAAAATCGATTTTAGAATAAGAAAACTTGCAGCAATGTTGACCCCCCAACCCCAAACTATTTGATTTAAGTTTTTTTTATCCTACATCGATCTTTTGATGTCGTCCCTTACACATGTTACATACCAAGAGAGCTGAATTACAGTGAAATATATAATATATCATTTATACTCTGCATACCAATTGCATGAGTGCAGAAATCCAGTTAAAGACAATACACATTTATACTTCACTCTTTGCTGGGGAATATAAAATCACATAACAATCTAGCTTGTGTCTGTCATGAGAATGGATAAAAAAATAAGAACAAATCATTAATGATAGTTTTGTTTGTCATTCCACCCTTGAATACTCCATTTAAATAGAGAATTAAACCTGTTGCTGAATGATAAATAATGTCTAAACTACGACCCTCAATGTTCTATTTTTAAGACCAATAATAATACATGTTAAAAGAAATAAACAACATGGGTTAATGAGTTTTAAGATTTTAATGAAACATCTAATGAGGAACCTCGCTTGATTGTTAACTTTTTGTCATCACTGACATACATAAATTATATCACAAAAACTGGTACGAGTAAGTTACATCAAAAATAAAATGGAATGGAAACATGCTAAGAACAACAAGGAGTGAGACAGGGGGGGCGTATGGTCACCCACTGCTTACAATTTTTTTTTTATTAATAAACTGTTAAAGACATTTGAGAAAAACCAATTGGGGGCATATATTGGATGTACCTACTGCGGCATTCCAACTGTGGCCGATGATGTCACATTCATATCGAAGAGCCCCACTGAGCTCCAAACAATGTCAAGCGTATTATGCGAACAAACAGAGATATTTACTAAGTGAACAAAAGTCGACGATTCTAGTACTCAACGACAAGGAAAATAGACCATGGTCACTAAACAACAAAGAGTTATCAACTTCTGAATCAGCTGTGCATCTAGGAATTGAGAGGGACTCTACATCGAAATCAGGTTCAAAAGAGGTGATATGCAAGCGAGTGATTACAGCTAGAAAGATCGCTTACTCTTTAATGGGTGCAGGGCTCCATGGGCTAAACGGTGTAAATCCTCATGTTTCAGCACACCGATTCAGATTGCTGTATGGCCTAGATCTAATAAACATTTCAAGAAATGACATTGAGAAACTAGAACTGTACCATAGGAAACTCATCAAACAAATCCAACATCTTCCAATAAGAACAGCTAACTCAGCATCTCTCTTTCTACTAGGACGAACACAGAGGACGAATCCCTATCATAGGTGAAATTCACAAGAAAATCCTTAAAACATTCGGGAATATCATCAGGAACGACGAATCAGTGGAAAAAGATATTGCGATCCGTCAGCTTGCCATGAAATCCATCAGCTCTGGCAGCTGGTTTCCAAAAGTAGCCGAAATTGCGGATCAATATAACTTACCTTCTCCTCATGATCTCATTGACAACCCATCAATAAAAGAAACTTGGAACAAACTGGTCAATCAAACTATTAGCAGTCATTTCATTTTAACTCTACAACAAGAATCAGAGAATAAATCTACTTTAAAATATCTGAACTTAAGTGATACAGTACCAGGAAAACCACACAGCATCTGGACAAGCTGTGGTAATGAACCGTTCGCAATAATTATGGCACACTTAAAAGCCAAAATTGCAGTGGGAACAATCGTACTGCAAAGTTCAAAAGCAAAACATTCAAAGTCAGAAGTGTCACCAATTTGTCAGTTATGTCATATTGAGACGGAGGATATGATTCACTTTTTGATTAAATGCAAAGTGCTGAAAACAACTAGATCACCATTTTTGCAGGAGTTAAAAACCTTTGTCCGAACATCCTTGAGAGGAGAGAATGATGAGACATTATTCACATTATTCCATGAACTGTTCTATAGCAACGAGTTTTTAGCTAGATTGATCATTGACTGTTCGTTTTTCCACTTTCTCAAAAATACAGAGAAAACTCGGATAGAAACAATCTCAAGAGGCTTATGCTACAAACTATACCAAAAGCGAGCGACTCTATTGACCGACAATTCGTAATTACCGCAGATTATGGACAGGAGCTTAGCGTGTGATAAGATTTACATCTGTGTGTATATATATAACTATTCCGTAATATGTGATTGTTCTTATGATGTTGGGATTTTAAAAGTCTACGCCGTTACACACGGACGGTGGTTCTCCTACAATAGGAGGGAGCTACAAAAGAAGAAGATCACTTATTTTTATCCTTTAACAAGAAGACATTTTAAAACTTATTAATTAAAGTTTTATCCATTTTTGATTTTTTTCCTCATTAATTTTGTTTTCTAAAACAAAGTAACATATTTAAACTTAATAGAATTTTAATATTTTATAAATTAGACGTTTCTCGTTTTTTATGTAGATTATACCGTTGGTTTTCCCGTTTGAATGGTTTTACACTAGTAATTTTGGGGCCCTTTATAGCTTGTTGTTCGGTGTGAGCCATGGCTCCGTGTTGAAGGCTGTACATTGACCTATGGCTGGTTTACTTTTATAAATTGTTATTTGGATGGAGAGTTGTCTCATTGGCATTCATACCACATCTTAATACCATTTCAATGCGCTGACCCTGCAAAAAACCATTTCAATGTGCTGTTTCAATGTGCTGTACATCAGAATTCCTTCAATTGTTCTGACCTGTCACGTTTATTATGTTAAGCTGCTTCCAAATACTAGTTTTTAATTATTTAGATGTTTATTTTATGCTTTTCTGTTTGTTAGTTATTTTATGACGTATGATCAATTACTTTCGTGATATTTTCATGCCCTTTTATTTGCCGTAATATATATAAAAAAAAAAAGAAAAGAAGAAGATGTGGTATGATATCCAATGAGGCCACTATCCACCAGAGACCAAGTTACATAGAAATTAATAACTATAGGTCACTGAACAGCCTCCAACAATTATCAAAAACCTTACCACATTGTTAGCTGTAAGCTGTATACAATACCTTGAGATGACAAATGTAAAACAACTCAAACGAGGAAAACTAACGCCCTGACTTATGTACGTAAACATTATACGAAAAACAGATACGATATACTGCAACATTCGACAACCACCGAATTACATGCTCCTGACTTGGTACAGGCAAATACAGAACATGGCGGATTTGAACCTGTTTGAAGGCGCCAACCCTCACCTTACCTTGGACAGTGCTGCAATGACACATCAGAAGAACAAACTATGCAAAACAATAAACGAAAAAAAAAAATATGAGGAACAGCAAAAAATGACAGCCACTCAATTACAGACTTCTGACGACTTTGGCAAGGCACATATAGAATGTGGCAGTTACAACCTGGGACAGCGCAGCAACAGTACAACATGAGAACAACCATTGAAAAGAGCTTAGCTCATCATGTTATATACCTCTATTTGGTATTTATGGTTACCGGAAATGTAGGACATACTTTAACCTGTTCATGCTATTTTACGGGACTGTATACTTTTCTTATGTTTTTCGGCGGCGCCGAACAGTTAGTGTCGTCTGCCATACATGTGCTTGTTAAATGGCTGTAGAATAAAATTGAAATATCAAAAAGCGTGACTTCAATCTTATAGCCCCTCTCCAAGACAACAAAAAGAATGGAGGCCCACGACAATGAGAACTATATAGAGAGCAGAAAAACAACAAAATACTGACAGGACATGACAGGGACTTTATACATCCCTTACAACAACAACTTAAAAGACACAAAGTACATATCTAATACTATCAGTAGTCACTGTTTGCTAGTTCAAAGCCAAAAACAACGAACAAATTAATCTTGTATCTGAGATAAAGAGAAAGGTGATCGATACTAAAGGGACATTCAAACTCATAAGCTGAAAATAGACGCCAGACTGTAAAAATAATGTTTTGTTCACACATCGTTGTCAACAGTGGCTGATCCCGGGGTTGGAACCCCCTTGTTTTTGGACGATCAATGCATCTGAATGGGGACATGTAGTTGGAACCCGACCTTTGTCCTGGATTAGGAACCCTCCTGTTTAAAATAGCAGGATCCGCCCCTGGTCAATATAATGGTAATTTATGCCACTGTCATACAAATTAGAGGATAAATATGTAGAAAACCAGGTTTAATCCACCATTTTCTACATAAGTAAATCCCTGTGTCAAGTAAGAAATATGACAGTTTTACATTCGTCTGATGTGTTTGAACTGCTGACTTTGACATTTGCTTCGAGACTTTCTGCTAAAAATATTCATCGGTGTTCGGTATTTTTGTTAATTTACTTTTTAGATAGATATTACAACTTTTAGAAATTATCTTTTTCTACATAATTTAATCTTGAATGTACGGAAGCCCTGGAGTGCCATGCAAAAAAAAATTTCAACTTGTGCGCACAAGTTACCAACTTGCGCGCACAAGTTACTTAACTTGCGCGCACAAGTTACTATCTTGTGCGCACAAGTTGCACAACTTGTGCGCACGAGTTATACAACTTGTGCGCACGAGTTGTACAACTTGTGCGCACAAGTTACACGTGATCTTATAGACATGCGCTGTTTTGTTAAAGAGACTACTTTATGGAACGCCATAGCTGCCGAATACAAACATATGTTTATATAAATGAATGCACATACTTTTCAATATCTGCATATGTTTTTTTCTATGTATACACATACTTTTCATATATATGAACATAGTTTACTTTATATGCACTTACTTTTTATATATATATGCACATACTTTTCCTACATATGCACATCGTTTATCTTATATGCACATACTTTTCCTACATATGCACATAGTTATCCTCATATGCATATACTTTTTTTTTCTATATATGCACAGACTTATTCTACATATGAATGTAGTTCTGCATGTGAATACATTTCTCAGTATATATGAACATAGTTTTTCAACGTGAGAATTACAATTCATATTATGCTTTTCTGTTGTTTTTTTCAAACTGAACTAATGGTTCCAAAATCATAAAAGGAATGTTTATTAAGAATTTCTTAATGATGTATGTTGTTCAATTAAGCAGCTGTTGGAATCATTTTTAGATGAATGCAATACTATTTTGGTATGTATGATGGTATGGCGCTGTTGTCTTCATCTATAGTCACTTGGTTTTCATGTCAAAACGTTGAAGGAGTCGATTTGTTTGTATTAAACACAAGGATTATTACCACTAACGGGTCAAAAGTTGTAAAAATGCATTCTTATAAAACTTAATTTAAATTGCCATTTTCTTTACCAATTTTCATGTGTTTTCAAAGTATTCAGTATAGTCTAGGATCTCAAAGTGTGAATTGTTTTCTATTATTATGATGTTATAGAAAGGACCAAAGACGGGTTAAATTTTTTATGCCATGCCGATAGGCGTATGGGGGCATTATACATGTATTACCCTTGATCTTCCGTTTTACCGTCTGTCCTTCCATCTTTCCATTTTATTTTGCTGCACTCTAATTTAACTTTGCCTCTTCTTATTTTGATAAAGCTCATACACAAAGGTAAAAAACTATAAAACGCAAAAAGTCACCTGCTGTACTACAGTTCTGCTCCTTTATAACTAGGAAAATTTCATTTCTTTTTGTTTGTTTTTGCACTCTCACCTTAATCCCCAAATGCTGAAAATATATACGCAAAACAAGAATTGCAGAGTAAATCAGACAAATCATAATTTAGAACTGCAGCACGTCATATCATATTTGATATTCACACCTTTTTAAAGCTTTTCAATACGTATACATTTTATTTTTACGGCGTCGGCGTTGGCTTTGCAATGTATTAGTTTGTGATTAGGTCTAGTATGTTTTATGCAGTTGTATAAGTATTGGAACATCTCATTTCCATAGATAATATTTGGCCTTGTCCCCTCAGTAATTGTCTATTGACTTTGAAAATTTATTGGCATGTGCAAGTCATATTTCTATGGAGGTTATAAAGCCCACCCCCTCATCATGGTTCATTGACATTGAAACTTTTACATAGTTTACAAGTGTATGTTTGTTTAAAGGGAACGACTTATGATAAGTCCATGGTATTTTGTATGTAGTTGTATATTGGCACATTTCCATGGATATTGTTCAGCCATGTACATTACTTTCAGTCGTGGTTCATCAACTTTGAATATTTCCATAACTTACATGTTAAAGTATTGCTATTTTGGTTTCAACATTTGCATTTTCAAAATTACAAAAAGGCGTTACATCACCATTTCTGTGAAAACAGTTTATTTTTTTAATATTTTAACGAAGTTATATATATATAATTACTTTCGTATACAAAGAGAAAAATTCAAGAGAGATACATTTCTCCAACCCGACCCCCAATTTTCAAAAGCTTACAACTTGACAATGAATACATGATTCTATCAATATTAATGTCTTTAAGATATAATGTAAAATAACTTATCAAATTGATAAAATGGCCCAAGGGCCCAGCTTGATATTACTGCAAATGTAAAACCCTGGATAGTTCGAGCAAGTATGGCCCCTTTAAATACGTTTGACATATCTACATTTGAATTGTGATTAACATTTTGATAATAGGCATCTTGTTAAAGACATCAAGAAATTCAGTGGGCCATTCTTATACCCTCTTTATAGAAAAAAATTTAACATTGACCAAAGAATTATGAATCATGAAAATGTGCCACATATAGTTGACCTACTGCGTTATTACATCTGAGAAACGTACATAATAACTTAATTTTAACATTGATCACTCATAAAAAGGGAGAAATTCACAGGACAAAAAAACTATAATTTTGTTCAACCAGTCGCTGTACCATTTATAATAGGTCAAGACCAAAGAACATATGACAGACGGAAACTTCGAAACATAAGGCTATTACAAACAAAGTATGAAGCATCCAGATATTCTATCTTAATACCGAATATAAAGCTCTATAGAAATAGTTTTCGCCATCGCTGGACAGTAATACCTTTGTCTCACTCTATGACATTTTACATTCACTGTTTATAGATTATTCCCACACCGACAAAGTGCGTTCGGCTCTTACTAATGTTTTTACTAATAAAACATAAAACCTGTATCAAAAAAAAAAGTCTGAAAACACGAATACCCCCGCTTAAAATTTTCAATTTTCCATGTTATAAAGGGGCATAATTGTCCAAAAAATTACTGCCCAAATTCTAACTCGGCCTAACTTTGTGTGATTATTAACATTGTGTGTGGATTTCAATAATTTTGGATAAGGCAAATTAACGACAGAGTGCGGAAACCAAACTAAATGCATTAATATAACTTGTGATCCGTTATCACTGAATTGTTGGGACAAACACCACTGCATTCAACACGCCATTAGTGATAATAATCCTTGTGTTAAAATGTAATACAAACGACTCATACAAAATACAAAGTTATGGCATTAAAGCAAGTGACTATAGATGAAGACAACAGCGCCATACCATAATACATACCAAAATAGTATTGCATTCATGTGAAAATGATTTCAAAAGTTGCTTAATTGAACAACATACATCATTTAGAAATTCTTAATAAACATTCTTTTTATGATATTGGAACCCTTAGTTCAGTTTGAAAAAAACAACAGAAAAGCATAATATGAATTGTAATTCTCACGTTGAAAAACTATGTTCATATATACTGAGAAAAGTATATACATGCAGAACTACATTTGTACATTCATATGTAGAATAAGTCTGTGCATATATAGAAAAAAAAGTATATGCATATGAGGATAACTATGTGCATATGTAGGAAAAGTATGTGCATATAAGGTAAACGATGTGCATATGTAGGAAAAGTATGTGCATATATTTATAAAAAGTAAGTGCATATAAAGTAAACTATGTTCATATATATGAAAAGTATGTGTATATACAGAAAAAAACATGTGCAGATATTGAAAAGTATGTGCATTCATTTATATAAACATATGTTTGTATTCGGCAGATATGGCGTTCCATAAAGAAGTCTCTTTAGCAAAACAGCGCATGTCTATAAGATCACGTGTAACATGTACGCACAAGTTGTACAACTCGTGCGCACAAGTTGTGTAACTTGTGCGCACAAGATAGTAACTTGTGCGCGCAAGTTAGTAACTTGTGCGCGCAAGTTAGTAACTTGTGCGCACAAGTTGAAATTTTTTTTTTGCATGGCACTCCAGGGCTTCCGTATTGATGAACAACATTTTATTTCTGGTTGTCCAACATACAGTGATCATGCGGTAAGATAAACAAAGAGTAGTAAAATAGACCATATTTTCGAACTAAAAACTTGTTCCGCTAGAGAATGAAATAGAACTTTAAATAATTTTCTTTTTTTTAAATAGTTGTCACAGATGGCAGGAAGATGTTTTCAAGGAGATACACAATATTTGTCGCACCTCTTTTTTTAAGATTACGCATTGCCGATTACATTGACAATGTTTTAAACATTTCCTTCTTTTAGATATTTATAAATCCGTATCATGGTTCGATGGATGATTGTTAAATTTAAACAATGTAAGATCATGTAACTGTTACAACCTTCAAATATGAGTGCATAAGTCATTTCTAACTTATGTTTTACTTTGTCTCATTTACAGAGTTATTTAGTAACAATTGTTGTTTGGATTTTAAACTTATTAACTTCTTCGTCGTCTTCCTTTAAAAAAAAGGTAAGTGTGATAAAAGATGAAAGTTGACAGTTTTATTTCTTATTTAAAATAAATTATGACTAAATAAATACCAATATACACAACATTCACTTCTATAGAGATGTAAAAAGTAAAATCACAAATTTTCCGCGTTATCCATAGACATCACGCTTTCCCATTTTCTGCAATGTATTGATAATCGAAAAGTTCCAAACCGCTACGGAATGTAAGATTCTTTATTTGTTTTCGGTCCTACTAAAAAACGCCCGGGAGCGCCCGGGAAAAGAAATAGCACCCGGGGAAAAGAAAAAGCGCCCGGAGAAGGAAAATTAGCGCCCGGAGAAGAAAATTAGCGCCCGGGAGAAGAAAATAATAATATTTTATAACAATATTTTTTTTCCTTAAAAAAAACCTTATCAGTGCTTGTTTTGTCCTTATTATAAATGGGGATGTGTACGATGCTACATCTAAAGTGTTGTTGCACTTTTACATTTTAGATTTCAAAATTGTATATAAGTAAGTAAATAAATATAAATAAGAGTATATAGAAGAATCATGCATGAAAGAGATTGTCTAATATTCTCGAAACTGCATGTTGAACACTTTTTTATACAGATGCTGAGATAGATTTATTATATCATTTTATAAAACTAAAACTGCTTCAACATGTTCAATGGCTATGCTTATCAGGGTTTTAATGCTTAGACTTAAATTTAAACCTAACACCTGTTTTTTACCCCCTTGTTTTAACTTCGGTACATGCATAGCGTTGCTTTTTTTCATGTGCTGATTTATTATGTGTACCTCTTTTAATTTTGATTAAATTAATATTTATCTGGGAAATTTAGGTTGTCTTATACATTTTTCATTTTGATATCGTTTTTGAAAAACATGTCTTTTGATGTCTTACATTTTATAAATCTTCCGCATAAACTGTGATCCATTATTATCAATTTTTCGAAAAGTATTCATATATTATTGTTAAAATTGAAATATTCATACTTGTTTTTGCGCTTTATTACAAATGTCTATTATTTGAATTTGCAAATTACTTGTCTAAGATAAGAAAAAAAATCAATGTTCATAACTTAACAAATTTGTCTCATGCCAATAAAATATCTATATATTTTCCCGGGCGCTTTTTCTGTTCCCCGGGCGCTATATTTTCTTCTCCGGGCGCTTTATCTTTTCCCCGGGCGCTTTTTCTTCACCCGGGCGCTCCCGGGCCCATTTTAGTAGGACCCCTTGTTTTAGATATGAATAAAACGATAACAAGCAAACACGGAGTTTTTTTTTTGTTCATGTTGGATTTATGTATTTTTCTTTAATTGTATTATAAAGATTTAATAGTCCGTTATATTTTTCGTTTAACTTGTTTCATATCGGGCCGTTTGGTAGCTTATGCTATATACGGTATGCTTTTTTCTAAATGTTGAAGGCCGTTTAGTGACCTAAAAATGCGTTAATCATCGTCATTTAAAGTCAGGTGGATAGATGTCCTATTTTTATCACATATCCTAATTGTTATAGAGCATGGCAGCATAACTCGCATACAACCACTTCAAGGGTTTATTTATTACAAGTTAAGAAATGTTTTCTTATTGGCACTCATACCACATCGTCTTATATCTAAGCATTGACTGTTCTACCAAAGTAAATGGAGTTAAAGATTTTACGTCCATTTCACTCGAAACATTGGACTTATCGTTAGTTCATGTCTGTTATATCATTTTCTTTTCGTTCGTGTGTTTTTTTATCAAGTAGGGAGTAAGTTTTTTGTATGAAAATGCTTTTCACTTTTTATGTCGGAGCATTTCATTGCCGACCATGCTGTATGGGTTATTTGTCATTGGTAGAACGACCGTAAGGTGTCTTTTAACTATTTTAATACTACTACTGTATTGTATCCCACTGAGAGCTTCCGACCCATTATCTAGGTTCGAGCGTACACTTGAAAATCGCCTATATACGCCACTGTTGGTTACAATCTAACAATTATACCACTTTTATTATTGTCATGTATCGTGTGATATGCATGCATTACAATTCGAATCAGTTACAAATTTAAATAAAAAAGTTTTAAAAGTTCAATTTTAATCTGAAATAAGTGTACTCTGGTTATTTGATATCAGTTCAATTTGCATCTTTAATCTGTAGTATCAAGATTTACAGACAAATTTTAATGGTTACTTTTGTCACTTGTATCAAGTTGTGCTTGGATTCAAATATACAATGGTAAATGCATTAACAAACTGTAATTTGTGGGATGATCGTAGGCATTTAAATCAGGAAATCCCTTCTATTGTTACGAATACTTAAAATAGACGAACAATGTCTGTCCCGCTTTTTTATATACATGAATTTTCATCCTGACTTTTTTCATTATTTAAAACTTTGTCAAGCTTCCTTAACAACACATGGTAGCTCCTTTATATGACGAAGTATATGAAGCTTTATAATTGTATGAACATGTAATATTTTATTTCAATGAAAACTCTTTTGTTTTTTTAAATCATAGTGTATTGTTTTGTGTGTACAAATGACACACTGCCAATCGATTGACCTTAATTTTTTACTTACTTACGAGTCTTTCCCTAACCGTGAGAACGTAAGATTTTGAAGTAAATCTTTTTAACATTAACAAAACAAAGTGAAATAACAATTATTCCACCTAGAATACAAACAACGAAATATCACAGCCAGTCAAAACGAATATATAGTCCTTTTATGAATGAGAAAAAATGTTAAATAATTTAAACATTTATTTTAAAGATTACGCATTGCATATTACATTGACAAAAATGTAAACACATCCTTCTTTCAGATATTTATCCATATCATATTTCAGGAGGAGGATGGTTGTCACGCCTTTTAACTGCTGTTTTAACCTTTAAATGTTAGTTTATAAGTCATTTCTTATTTGAGATATAAGATTTAGTTGACATTTTTACTCCTAATTAAAACAAATCTGACTAAATAAACAACAACATACAACATGCATTTCAAGAGATGTAACAGCGTTTACATAGACAACACACTTTCCTTTTTAAGCAATGTATTCATAGACGAAAAGCTCTAAACAGCTACGGAAAGCTAATAGTTATAAAAGGTACCAGGATTATATTTTAATACGACAGATGCGCGTTTCGTCTTCATTTGACTCATCAGTGACACTCAGAATAAAAAAAGTTATAAAGCCAAACAAATACAAAGTTGAAGAGCATTAAGGATCCAACATTTCAAAACATTGTGCAAAATTCGGCTACGGTAATATATTCCTTGGATAAGAAAATCCTAAGTTTTTTTTTGAAGTTTTGTAAACAGGAAATATAAAAATGACCATATACTTGATATTAATGTCAAACGCTTTAAAAAATATTTTTATTATGTGTTAAACAATAACAAGCAAATTCAGTGGGGTGATATGTTAAACAATTTCAGAAAGACAACCATAGCCTTGAACAAAATGCCACCAATAGAATAATATACACAAGTGAATGAAAATAATTTTGTTATAAGGTAAACCGTTTTGGAGAAGGGAAATATTTTTCTCATAGTACGAGAACAGTAGTAAAAAATCATTGTCATACCAAACACTTATGAAAGCTTAGGTTTCATTCAAGCGGCACTGATGAATCTTTTAATAGAAGAAACGTACGTCTGCCGCAAATATGAAATTTCAATCCTGGTATCTTTTTTTTTTTTAACAACATAATAATATTTATTCATCTAATCTTGCTTGTTACAAGTTTCACCAAGAGTCCAAGCTTCTCTTGATTTACCCTGTTACACTCCACTGATTATCCAGGGAAATAAACAGCTGATCAAACTTATTAAGTTATAAAAAATAATATAAAGTTGTATAGTTGTCTTATGCAGAGATTTATCAATGCTAAAAATTCTTTCTAATTGACAATAATATTGGACATCTTGATTTATATGCATCTATTCTTTTATTAAATTCATTTTCAAAAATGCTAAAGACATCAACGTTTTTTGTTCTCTGCTCGGATACATAGTATGACTTATATATAGAAAAACTTAATACTGTTAGTATATAATTCAGAAAATAATAATTACTATCTGTGATTTTATATCCAAATACCAGATGTTGCAATTTAATATCAAAATCTATTTTACTTCTTCTAAAGAGTTCATAGATTTTTTGCCAAAATTTATTCAAATATCTACACTTCAAAAAATAGTGAGCATAATCTTCTTCTTGCTTACAAAAATTACATTTATCTGTCTTAGTTACTTTCCACTGCAATAACAGTTTTTTAGTTGGAACAATATAATGTAATAATTTCCATCTAAATATTTTTAATTTATTTTCAGTCCTATATTCAAAAATAAATTTGTACAATGAATTCATATTAAGAGTTTCTTGTATTGGTAGGATTCTAAGCCATCTGTTTATCCCTATTGACGACTCTAGTTTTGTATTTACCAAAGAGTTGTATAACATTTTATTTGTTAATAATGTAGTCTCAATAAAATTATTTTTCCATACGATTTTATTTCTCTGAATATTAATTGTAGTTTTGACAGAACTCTCTTTTTGAATAATTTGAATCCATTCTGCTGGTATAGATTTTTTTAATTTTAGAAACTCGGCGATCCAGTTTATTTTTAACTTTAATTTGTTTAGAATGTAGATTTCTGATAATGACATTTTATCATCTAAGATATCATTTATGTAAATTAAATCACTCTTAATCCAGTTCTCAAATATGATTGGTTTATTATCAAATTTTATATATTTATTTCCCCATATTACTTGCTTTCTAATATCAAAAAATGTGTCTGGTTGTTTTGTTTGCCCCCCGCCAGTCAAATTCCAAGACTTTATTACTTCTTTATAAAACACAGGAATATCTTTAAGATATCTTAAAGATTTGATATCACTTAAATTCATATTAAATATTGACAAAATATTATTTGAGACATTTAAGTATTTAAATGGTATAAGCTTCCAAGTCTCAAGTTTACCATTTACCAATCTATTTACCCATGATGCTTTTAAAGCCACAAAATAACTTTTAAAGTCTACCATTTTAAGACCCCCCTTCTCATATGGACCAATCAGCATGTTTCTTTTAATCTTGTCTGGTTTCCCATCCCAAATATATTTATAGCTACTGTTTTCTATTTCTTTTATATAATTTTCTGGGGTTAGACATACGCTTCCCAAGAAAGTAAACAAAGGCAATATTAAAGTCTTTATAATTAGGATTTTTCCTAAAATAGAAAGATTTCGTTTTTTCCATATCATAAATAATTTATTCATCTTTTCTATTTTACCATTCCAGTTTAACTTTTTGCATTCTTCTTTGTCATGTCCGAAAAACACCCCTAAAGCTTTAATAGGTTTATCTCCCCACTTAATCCCGACAATTTTATCTTTACAAGATTTCAATTTTCCAATCCATAATCCCTCTGTTTTATTTCTATTTAGTAGTAAACCTGAAAAGGAACCAAAAATTTCTATTTCGTTCATTGCAGCTACCACATCGTTTTTCTCCTTGCAAAATAGTGTTGTGTCGTCTGCTAATTGTGAAATCTTGATACTATGACTTTTCCCATCTAATTTTATATTAATTCCTTTTACATTTTTATTATTTCTTAATCTCTGGGCCATAATTTCAACAGCCAAAACAAATAAAAGAGCCGATAAAGGACATCCTTGTCTTATTCCACGTGAATTTTTGAAAGTTTCTGATACCCACCCATTGTTCATAACACATGTTTGTATATCTGTGTACATTGCTTTAACCCAGTTAATAAATGAATCGTTAAAACCAAAATGTTTCAATGTTCCAAACATAAAATCCCATTCCAATGAATCGAACGCTTTTGTAAAATCTACAAAAACTAATGCCCCCTTAATATTATATGTGTCTGCGTAGTCTATTACATCTTGAATTTGTCTCAAATTAAACCCAATAAATCTGTTTTTAACATAACCGGTTTGGTCTTCATTTATAATTTTTGGCAGTACCTTTTTTAATCTTTGAGCTAGAACATATGACAAAAGTTTAAAATCTACATTTAGAAGTGAAATTGGACGGTAGTTTTCCAAAAGTAAAGGATCTCCTTTTTTAAATATTAAAGTTAATATACTGGTACGTTGTGAGTATGATAAACTTTGTTTATCGTAGCCAGTATTTAGAACATCCACAACTAAAAATTTAAGTTTATCCCAAAATTGTCTATAAAATTCAACCGTTAGACCATCAAGCCCTGGTGATTTATTTAGTTTCATTTTATAAATGCCTTGCGTGCATTCCTCTACTGTAACTTTTTCCATCGCATATCAGTTTATCCTTTTCGTCTACTTGATTTTCTAATTTTGTGTCATTGATATATTTTTCAGTTAAATTTTTATTTGCAGATTTTACATTATACAAGTTTTCATAGAAATTTTTTATTTTAAGAAGTAAATTTTCTTGATTAGTAATTAATTCCCCATCCTCTCCTTTTAGTTTGCTTATTGATTTTTTCACTTGCCTCTTCTTTTTCTAGACCGAGGAAGTAGGAATTGTTCTTTTCCCCAAACTCAACCCATTTTTCTCTAGATCTAATTTGTGCCCCTCTTGCCTTTTCGTCATAAATGTTACTTAATTCTTTTTCTATATCTTTAATTTCTTTTTCCAAATTTTGATTTTCATCATTATTTCTCTCATCTATAAGTTCCATCTTTTGTTCCAGATCTTGTTCTAAACTACGCCTTCGCTCTCTTGTTAACTTCGCTTTATTTCTACAGTAAGTTGTAGTTACTTCCCTTACCTCGATTTTAAATCCATCCCATAAAAGCCTACAATCTATTGAGTCTGGTATCTTTGCGTTGATTTAAATATGGAGAGACGAGATATAACACTAAATATTAAGTAAACATTAAATTTCAAAAAAGCGTTACAAATTGTATGGTACTTTTGTCACTTGTATAAAGATTGACAGGGATGTAATTATATAAATGGTAAATGTTTTGAAGAGCTGTGATTTGTGTGATATTAGTAGACATTTTGATCGGGTAACCTGTTCTATTATTACGAGTATTTTAAACAGACAACCAATTAAGAAATCATTCGTAATAAGGCAAGGTGATTTTTAAATCCAACTAATATATCCGAATGCAAAACTTTTTGACATTATTGTTATCGCTACAAGCTGAATGAATTGTCTGTGTACGACGCTAAAATAATAATAAAATCATAAAAAAACAATAAGGTCTTTCCTCGCGTAGAGGAAAGACCTTAAATAGATAAAGGAAGATGTGGTGTGAGTGCCAATGAGACAATTCGCCATCTAGATAACAATTTATAAAAGTAAATCATTATAGGTCAATGTACGGCCTTCAAAACGGAGCCATGGCTCACACCAAACAACAAGCTATAAAGGGCCCTAACATTACTAGTGTTAAACCATTCAAACGAGAAAACCAACGGTCTAATCTATATAAAAACGAGAAACGAGAAACACGGATAAATTGCATAAACAAACGACAACAGATTTATGACTTAGGACAGGTGCAAATGTATACATATCGTTAATTTTAAGGATAAAATCTTACAGCACTTGTGTGTTGTAATGATTATCATTAATATGGTCATGGTTGTGAATAGAATGTTTATCAAATATTCAATTTTTCAAATACTTAGAAAGTTTTAACCAAGGGAGAAGTTACCTCAGCTGCATTTAGTGATCACTTTGAATTTCGGGTCTTCTATACTTTTTCCCTTCCTTATTTGATTTACCTTCACCTTCGCTGTTTTGATTTGAATGTCACTGATGAGTCTATAAACGCGCGTCTGGTGTTAAACACATTCCTGGTATCTAATGACGAGTATATTATCATCCAATTGAAGGATTCAGAATAAAGTAAAAGGCCCTCAACTGTTGAGATTATATGTATTTTAATTGTTATAAATGAATGTAAAATGATATTCGTAGTGAAAGATCATCCTATTGTTTATGTACAAATTCAAACTAAACAAACAAAGCACAACTGTCTTGCAGTACTTGACTGCATTTCTGATCGAAGTATGTCAACAGATTGGTTTTGAAACTATTAAAAGATATATTAACATTCTTAACCGAGTATTCAGACATTTCTACATTTGAAAATGCCTGTACCAAGTCAGGAATATGACATTTGTTTGATGTGTTTGAGGTCTCGATTTTGCCACTTCATTAGGATTTGTATATAGAAATTGACTATGAGGGTCGGTTAAAAACAAAATTTTACGACAAAAGAGATTATTTCAGCTTCCCAATTGTGAAGCGTTGAGAAGCTGAAATCATCGCTTCGTTAATTTAACGGACGCCGTCACGAGTTAGTTGACTGTTACGGAATATCTGTTATAAAGATGATATCGGATATGTTCCTTATGACGTAACTACAATCCTGTTCTCTTTTCATGAATGTGACCGACCGAATTTAGACTTTTTACCTTTATTTGTGATTGTCGTACAAGTGAGAGGTAAAGCGCAATAAAACCAGGTTCAATCCACCATTTTCAACATTTGGAAATGCGTGTACCAAGTCAGGAATTTGACAGTTCTTGTCCATTCGTTTTTTTTTTTATGTTTTTTGTCATTTGATTTTGCCATGTGATTATGGACTTTCCGATTTGATTTTCCTCTGAGATCAGTATTTTTTGTGATTTTACTTTTTTCCTGCATACAGAAATGCCTATACCAAATAAGGAATATATATGACAGATGTCGTTCACTCGTTTTATGTGTTTAAGCTTTTAGTTTTTGCCAATTGTATAGGGACTTTCTTTTTTTAATTATCCTTGGTTCAGTACTTTTTTAATTTAATTTTTAAAACAAAACATATCAAAAAGTCTTGATTTCTTGAACACTATATTACTTACTACGGAACTATAAGCAGAAAAATAAGATCAGCAAATGGATAAACAAAACGGACATGGTATAGCTGAAAAATGATAAATTGTTTTTGCAAGTTGGGGGCGACTGTGTGTTTTTTCATTGCACTCCGAGAAATAGTGACTTTTAGCTCATAACTCCACAGACTGAATAAAAGTAAATAACCTGATACATGTATATAACTATAAAACATTTATCCTATGCATCTAAATTGGTTAAAAAATAAACATGTTTTGGCTTGTTTTCTTTACAAAATTAAAGTTGTAATAATTTTATGCATGTAGAAAACGTACATATAAACAAAATATCGTGAAAAATTGTTTTTAAATATTGCATGAAATATTCTTTTTTGATATTTTTTGTCAGTATCTGATTAAAAAAAAATATAGTTACACAAAAAATAGGAAAATACGGGGAAGAATCCAATTCAACACGCATCATTCTGAAACCAGATTGAAAGATTTAAAGTCCAACAACATTGTTTTCAAATTTAACATATGAATAACTTCAAATGGATTTATGTTTTACTTGAGCTCTAACGAGGCAACAAAGTTATAAGGGGAAATTCCGAAAAGATATGTTTTGTTTCCTCAATAAATTAGAATGTTTCAAGGGCTAATTTATTATCTATAGATCCTGCACTTGTGATGTTACATTACAAATTAATAATTCAAAATAAATTAAATCGGGTTCGGCAATATGGGGGCAACATGCCAAGCCTATGAAATCCATATTCATATGATGCAAGTTGTAACTGTTTATGCTTTTAAATGTTTATAACTGAATAAGTAAAACGTACTTCTGAAATTAAATGCGCTTACAGATCACCCCCAGTTTGTGCTGGTTTATGTGGGATTCGTGTTGCTCGGTTTTTAGTTTTCTATGTTGTGCTTTGTGTACTATTGTTTGTCTGATTGTCTCTTTTCCTTTCTAGCCATTTTGTTGTCAGTCTAATTGCGAGTTTGAATTTCCCTTTGGTATGTTTTGGCTCTCTTTTTCTAACTGAAGGTTTAAGACGATGTTATAATTTTACCAGTAAAAAGTAAAATTACAAAAATACTGAACATCGAGGAAGATTCAAAACTGAAAGTCCCTAATCAAATGGCAAAATCAAAGGTCAAACACATCAAACAAATGGACAAAAATTGTCATTTTCTATGTAGAAAATGGTGGATGGAACTTGGTTTTTATAGCTAGCTAAACATAAAAGATTACCAAGAGATTTGTATAAATAAAGGCAACAGTAGTATACCGCTGTTCAAAACTCATAAATCCATTGACAAAAAGCAAATTAGGATAACAAACTAAAACTGAGGGAAACGCATTAAATATAAGAGGAGAACAACGACACAACATTAAAATGTAACACACACAAAAACGGACTAAGTATTAGACAAAATCCTATGAGAATAACAAATAAAACATCAAATATAAAAGTGAGAATAGAAGTGGGGACTATGTCAAAAAGTCAACAACCCGAACGAGGAGCATACAACAGCAGAAGGCCACCGATGGGTCTTCAACGCAGTGAGGAAATACCGCATCCGGAGGTGGTCCTTAGCTGTATAGTTATTTTTGTACAAAATTTCAATATCGTGTATCAAACCAACTGTTTTTAAAAGTAGCAGATTAAGTTCATCCCTTGAAAGATTGCTAATTTTTCATTGGTATATAAGATAAGTTTCAGTACACTTAATGCAAATAAGAGAAACGTAGTTGTTTTAGGGTCCCTGTTCTTTTCCATTCGTACTCCTGAAATTGCCTTCCCTATTTTGTATGCCTCAAATAACATGCAATTTTGTACCACAAAATATCAACCCTAAATTTATTAGCACTTTTGCGAATCTTGAAAAAATGTAAATGATCCACTTATATTCCCTTATACTAGTCGATTGATTTCGATGAATGTTTTAATTTAGGTGTACAGCGTCGGTCACACCTTAATGGATAGCTCGAACGGATGCCTAACGGATAACTTTTTTTCAATTCGTTCATGTCCGTTATACGTCCGTCCATATCCGTTGCATGTCCGTTTAACGTACGTGTTATCCGTCGACGTCCGTTTTGTCCGGTGGAAAATTTTGAGCATGTTCAAAACTTTGAACGGACGTCCAACGGATGAAATGTCCGTTGAACGTCCGGTAGGCGTCCTTTTTGTACAGTACTCGTCCGTTTCGTTTCCGTTTTGTATCCGTTACGTGTCCGTTATACATCAATTGGAGGTCTGGCAGATAAATTTACAAACGGACTTCTAACAGACGTCTAACGGATAAAACTGATGTTGAACGAATGTGAAACGGACTTCGACCGGACGTATAGCGGATAAAACGGATGATGAACGGATCTGAAACGGAAAAAATGCCAATTGAAAATTTCGCGTCAGAAATTGCCAATCAGATATTTTAAGGTTCATGAATTCGTATTATTCATAATCGATCTTAGAGTAAGGGCACGTCTTCACAATCAAGAGTCTCTTATTCAGGCCAGACACTGCCCTTTGGCGGCATTTTGAAGAACAAACAAAAAAAGTAGCACAGAAACATTATGAATACTTTTGCGATTTACATGTATTATTATTGTGGCCTTTAATTTTTCTGTATATCTTGTTCGTTCGTTTTATCCGGTACGCTTTCGTTAGGTGTTCGTTTAATGCGTTACTCGTCTGTTGGATGTCCGTTCGACATCCGTTCTGTCCGGTACGTTTCCGTTTCTCATACGTTGCATATCCGGTGTGTGTCCGCTATGCATTCGTTACGCATCCTTTTTACTTGGTCAGTACATCAGCGGACTCCCAACGGATAACAATTTTGTCAACGGGCAACTTTTATTTTCATCCATTAGGCGTCCGTTCTTGCTATCCGGTAAGATGTGACCGAGGCTTACAGCTAGTATTCAAATACAATAAGATCACAAAAACCAAAACAATCTATTCAAATGAAAATTTATTCAATTGAACAAAAACCTTCGTTTGTTCTAAAGGGCCCGACACAGTATTGAAAACAGAAATATGACCTAACGTTTATTTTGAATACCAGTTCTACATATTATGTGCCATGTGTACAACATTTGATATCAGATATTGAAATATTGAATACTGACAAAACTATTAATCATCTTAAATATAAAACCCTGGCATCATTTGACAAAACTGTAATTCAATATCGGATATAATATATCTTTTTTTTTAATTTGTGACTGATTAAAACAAGTTAATAACCACAGAAATAGGAAAATACGTTGATCAGTACTTCTGTGCTGTCATGAATTATCATTCATATGGTCATATTTTTAACTGTTTACAAAACTTTTGAATTTTTAAAATTCTACGGCTTATCTTCTTCATGAATAGATTACCTTAAATGTAGCTGTATTTGACAAAACATTTTAGAATTTTGGTCCTCGATGCTCTTCAACTTCGTACTTTATTTGAGCTTGATAACTTTTTTTTATTCAAGTGTCACTGATGAGTCTTATGTAGACGAAACGCGCGTCTGACGTTAATACAAAATTTATTCCTGGTATCCATAATGAGTTTATTTAAGACAGAACCACCAGTATGAAACCAGATAGAAATATTTAAAATCAGACAACAATAATTTCAAAATCAACTTTTAAATAACTTTAAATGAGTGTATGTATTGTGTGCATACTGACATGACTGACAAAAAATTAAACCGACAAACCAAGTAACATCGCAGTAATTTATAATAGGAATTCACAAAAAGAATGTAATTGTTTCCTTGATAAAATGAAATATAAAGAGGACTATTCTTCTATCTATAGATCATCGACGGAGGATGTTATGTTAAAGCTGCTTATGACTTTCAAGATAAAATACATAATCGGTAATTTGAACATTTTCGTTGTGATCTTACTGCCTAATATTTCTAAATTATGGACAGGACCGGATGCATAGGCACATTTTCTTACATAAATTCACATTAAAAATTTCACTTGAGAATCACATCAAACGAGCTGATATATGAAACTCTCGTGAACTGTTTTACATGAACAACAGAACAACTATCAACGTTTTGTACGTGTAAAAGTATATTAACTAGTTGTAAATATTTAAATTAAAAGTTGTTTGAATTTTAGCGGCGTTGATATTTTGTGCTTTTGATGGAAATCTGCGTCTTCTTTACATTCATACATGCGTATTAACTTGGACATTTACAGGATGATTTTTTTCTACAGTAAAAAGTTGGGAATATGACAGTGTTTTCCATTCGTTCCGTTGACGTTTGATTCTGTCAGATTCTAGGGACTTTTCTGTTTGAATTTATCTTGGACTTTGGTATTTTTGTTATACTATTTTGCATCTTTTCTTCAGTCACCTTTTCTATAAGCTATTTGAACTTTTTTTATGACCTTCCCCCTTTTGCACGCGGACTTTGTGACCCACGTGAAAAAGTAGTAGTTTCTATCAAATTGTTAGTGTGGCATTGTTAAAATCCATTTTGTTTTTAAATTGATTTTTAAGAAGGTGAAAGTTAAAATCAGAAATTAATCATACAAAATAGACTCAGGCATTTATTGCATTGCATTTTGCTCGATATATGTAATGTAGATTTATGCCTTAGAATGAACACATTTGGTACGCGTAACCTGTCCTTGCCTGTAATTCCTCACATTTCTCTCTAAGACTGATGACCGTTTTACAGGTATCCTTTGTGAATTTTACAGGTCATAAAGCGCAAAAGTCAAACATCCTATTTAAGCGACAATTCGTCGATATTTGCCCTTATTGATACTATATTTCCCATATGCATGACATATGTTGTATTCCTTTGTAACTGTTCCAATCGTATCACTACATCAGTATACATTTTGATGTGTATTCGGCTTTAAAATTTAAATTCATATTTAACATCACATGATAAAAATGCCTCTGTTTTACAGAACCAGGTCAGAGAAAGGACTTCTTTCAAAGATAAAGGCAGCTTCAAAAAGTCCAGAGGTGTTACCAAGGTGCCATAACTCGTTAAGAAGTTCAACTATATTTGTTTCTTCATAGAGAACTTTTAAAAAGGTACAGTGTTTTGTTATGTTATGTCTTTTTACTTTTCTTTTCAAGTTATTCTGTTTTGATTCTATAACTGCAATGCATGATCATTTTTATTCACGGTGATGTGACTTTTTCTGCATATGGAAATGGCTGTACCAAGTCTGGAATATGAGAGATGTCGTCCATTCGTTAGATGTGTTTGAGCGTTTGATTTTGCCATTTGTTTAGGAGCTTTCTTTTTTAACTCTCCACGGAGTACAATATTTTTGTGAGTTTACTTTTTAGAACAAAACATATCAAAATGTCTTGATTTCTTGAGAACTGTATTAGTTACTACGGATCTACACTCAGCAAAGTAAGATCGGCAATGGATCAACAAAACAGACATTGTATATCTGTAAAATGATAAGTTGTTTTTGCAAGTTTGAGGGCGACTGTGCGTTTTTTTCCCATTGAACTCAGAACGTAAACAACATATATATATAGTGAACAAATTTTATTTCAAATACTGCATGAACCATTCTTTTTTTCATTTTTTTGTCAATTTCTGATTACAAAAATGATTACACAAAAAATAGGAAAATAGGAAAACCATATAGAAAGATTAAAATTTAGATAACATTCATTTCAAATTTAACATTTGAATAACTTTAAATGGATTTATGTTTTGCTTGAGCTCTGATATTTAAAACTTGTACACGAAGCAACAAGGTATTAGTAACACATTTATTAGAGGAAATTCCGAATAGAATTTTAATATTTCCTCAATAAATAAGAATTTTTCAAAAACTAATTCATTATCTATAGATCCTCCACTTATTATGTTACATTACACAATAATTATTCAAAATAAATTAAAAAGAACCAGTCAACATGCCAAGCCTATGAAATCTTTCTGAACATGATGTTAGTTGTAGCTGCTTATGCTTTTTAATATTAATAACTAAAGTGAGTAAAATGTACTTCTGCAGTTGTATGCGCTTACAGATCATTCCCAGTCTGTGGTTGTTTTTGTGGGGTTCGTTTTGCTCTGTCTTTAGTTTTCTATGTTGTGATTTGTGTACTATTGGTTGTCTGTTTGTCTTTTTCTGGTTAGCCATTTCGTTGTCAGTTTAATTTCGAGGTTGAATTTCCCTTTGGTATTTTGTGCCACTCTTGTATAAACTATAGGTTTTAAGACGGTGTCAGAATTTTACCTGTAATAGATTACCAACAGATTGGTACAAAATTGAGAATAGAAATGGGGAGTATGTCATAGAGAAAACAACCCGACCAAAAAGCAGCCACAGTAGAAGGTCAGTAATGGGTCTTCAACGCAGCAAGAAAATCCAGCATCCGGAGGTGGTCCTTGGTTATATAGTTTTTTTGCACAAAATTTCAATATCGAGTAACAAAAAATTTTTTTTTAAAGTTGCAGATAAAGTTCAAACCTTAAAAGATTGCTAAATTTTCACTGGTATAATAAATAACTTAAAGAACACTTAAGACAAATAAGAGAAACGTATTTGTGTAAGGATCGTTCTGTCTAATTTGAATTCATTCTTGAAAATGCCTACTCTATTTTGTATGCCTCAATTAACATACACTGTCTTACTTCAAAATACCAACCATAAATTTATTTACACTTTTGCAGCAAATCTTGAAAAAATGTAAACGTTCAATTTATATTCCCATATCCATATCGAGTATTTTAATTTAAGTTTTTAGCTAGTATGCGAAAAACAAATGATGACCAAAGCCAAAATAATCTGCCTTAAATACGGTTTATTCAATTCGACATGATGCTTCATTTGTCCCTAATGCACGTAATAGTATTGAAAAATAACATATGACCTCAAGTTTATTTGAAATATTAGTATTGAATGTAATGTTACATGTGTAAAACATTTGATATCAGATGTTGAAATATTGAATACTGCCAAAATAATAGTTGCAATTATCGGTTTACATGTACAAATGATGTACACATTTCTTTTGAAAAAAACTATTTTTCAATATTGGATGAAATTACTTTTTGTTTTATTTGTGACTGATTAAAACAAGTTAGTAACCACAGAAATAGGGAAATACGTCGATGATTCAATTAAGACACAAACACCATTATGAAACCAGATAGAAAGATTTAAAATCAGACAACATTTGTTTCAAAATAAACCTTTAAATACCTTTCAATGGATTTTTGTATCGCGTGCATACTGACAAAAATTTAAGCTGACAAAGCAAGTAACAACACAACAAGTTTATAAAAGGAATTTACAAAAAGAATGTAATTGTTTCCTTAATAAACTGAAATATAAAGAGGACTATTCTACTATCTATAGATAATCGAAGCATGCTGTTAGGTTATAGCTGCTTATGGTCTTCAAGATATAATCTGTAATTTGAACATTTTGGTTTTGATCTTCCTGCCTAAATTTTTAAGATTATGGACAGGACCTGATACATAGTTAAATTTGCTGACATGAATTTACGTTAAAAATTTCAAGTGAGAATCACATCGAACGAGCTTATACATGAATCTCTCGTGAAATGTTTCACATGAACAACATAACAACTACAAAATGTATCGACGTTTTAAACGCGTAAAATATGTTTTCTAGTTGTTATCAAATAGTCCGTAACTATATATGTTTGCGTTTGTTTTTGTTGCAGTTCTGTCTTTCTGTTGTTCCGTTGTGTTTGTCTTATACTCAATTTGTTCCCTCGGTGTGAGTTTCTAACCTGGATTTGTTTTTCAATTAATCAAATTATGACTATTGAACATCGATCCATTTCGAAGTGTATAGCTAGTATGCAAAAAACAAATTGTTACCAAAGCCAAAATAATCACCTTTGATAACTATTTACACCACTAGGTCGGTGCCACTGCTGGTGGACATTTCGTCCCCAAGGGTATCATCAGCCAGGTAGTCAACACTTCGGTTTTGACATGAATATTAATAATAGTGTCATTTTTATAAATTTCCTCTTTACAAAACGTTTGAATTTTTCAAAAAACTAAGTTTTTTTTTTATTACAGGCATAGATTACCGCAGCCATATGTGGCACAACTTTTTGGAATTTTGGATCCTCAATGCTCTTCAACTTTGTACTTGTTTGGCTTTATAAATATTTTGATATGAGCGTCATTGATGAGTCTTATTTAGACGAAACGCGCGTATGGCGTTCTTAATTATAATCCTGATATCTTTGATAACTATTTACACCACTAGGTCGATGCCACTACTGGTGGACATTTCGTCCCTAAGGGTATCATCAGCCCAGTAGTCAACTATTCGGTGTTGACATGAATATCAATAATGTGGTCATTTTCATAAATTTCCTCTTTACAAAACTTTTGAATTTTTCGATAAACTAAAGATTTTATTATCCCAGGTATAGATTACCTTAGCCATGTTGTGCACAACTTTTTGGTATTTTGGATCCTCAATGCTCTTTAACTTTGTACTTGTTTGGCTTTATAAATATTTTGATATGAGCGTCACTGGTGAGTCTTATGAAGACGAATTAATTATAATCCTGGTACCTTCGATAACTATTTATGAAGGTTCATTCAATACGACATGATGCTTCATTTTGTCCTGGAAGGCACGGAATAGTATTGAAAAATAACATATGACCTCAAGTTTATTTTAAATATTAGTATTGAATGTAATGTTACATGTGTAAAACATTTGATATCAGATGTTGAAATATTGAATACTGAGAAAATGATAGTTGCAATTATTGTTTTACATGTACAAAACTATGTTTCAATATTGGATAAAATTACTTTTTATTATATTTGTGACTGATTAAAACAAGTTTTTGTAATTGTTTCCTTAATAAACTGAAATATAAAGAGGGCTATTCTACTATCTATAGATCATCGATGCAGGATGTTAGGTTATAGCTGCTTATGGTCTTCAAGATAAAATTATAGTCAAATTTTGGTTTTGATCTTACTGTCTAATCTTTTAAGACTATGGACAGGACCTGGTACATAGTCAAATGTTCTCATATGAATTTACGTTAAAAATTTCACGTGATAATCACATCGAACGAGCTTATACATGAAACTCTCGTGAAATGTTTCACGTGAACAACATAACAACTAAAAAATGTATCAACGTTTTAAGGTGTAATACCACCATTGATTTTCCCCTATTAGTGTTTGTTAAATTTACACTTTTCAAAAAATGTGCAGAATTTATCTTTGTCTTAAATAAGGAAATACTTGGTATGAGTAAAGTTTTATCCTGTTCAGTTCTATAGAACAAAATTCACATAACATTTCATTGCATATAAGAAAATAACAATCATTGGAAGTTAACCAATCAAATTTCTCCCCTTATTTTACTGTTTACAAGGTTTAGTCACCATGTAACCTCAAGATTACAAAATTTTCGATAGCAATCCCAAATAAAAACTAGTGGTGTTTTGAAATACCCACGACATATGTTTATGCCACAGAAATGGTTTTACAGCAATAAAATGTAGGATTAATTACCTACAACTGTCAAATTCAAGGGAAAAATGACGAGATAAAAAACAATGGAGTCAAATATCAGATCAACAGTTGACATGATTTGATATTTATTGAATTTTGATGTTCTTAACAACAGGTATTTTAATGTCAATAATGTGACTTTGATTACAATTTTGCACAACTGATTGCTGGATAGATTTCTACATTGCGAAGCAAATAGTACAATCAAACAATTGGCAGTTAATTCCAGCATTTTAAACACACAAAACATCCTTCTGTTTTACAAATCATGGATGAGCTCTATCATGCAAAATAAACTAGCTTGTTAATGTACAAATGTATAAAGAATACAGCAAATTGAATTGACAAAAATGTAACACATCATTCAATTAGTTTGGTTAATGTCTAATTTGTTGTGGACATTCATCTTACCTTAAACAATGCTTCAACTGTTACTGCTTGAAATGGATACGTGTATGTATATGATATGTGGTGTTTTTTTGTTCTTTGTGTAATTCTAAGTACCAACTGTATTATTTGGTTTTAAGTTTACCAAAAAAAAAAAAAGCTTTTGCACTTTCTTCCTTTCTTAATAATTGGACATTTAAGAGATATCCGTTGACAGCTTTTCTAAAAGTTTCGAAATTTTTAATAGAAAACACAAATATACAAGACCGATTGCTAGATATGTGGGAAAGTTGTTCACAGATAAGAAATGTCCCATCTTTTTACAAGGCCAGGTTTCTCAAAACAAAGAGTATCAGAATCATTTCAATCTTATGTATGTTGTTTTCATTTTCAATTCAACCCAAACTTTGAAAAATATTGTATCTCGTAGTTCGAATAAAAGTATAACATATCTGCTTATTTTGAAATGTCAAAACATATCGATCTTTTAAAAGTAGTGCTATTTTCTTCTTCGTACTTTCTTTCACTGAGAAACACAAAATAGAATGCAAATTATACCCCACATACAAGACTGAGTTCATTGCCCTGTCCAATCATCACATGTAAACACGTGAAGACATAATCTTTCTATCGTTTTAATTAAAGGTGGTATGTCAGTTAAGGTGGTATGGGAGTCTAAAATAAAAATGATAGAATTTGTTCATACTTTGCCAAAACGTAGTATCTATTGATCCATGTCGAAAAATATAATAAAAATTATAGGTCACCGCGCATTTTTTCAAGCTACAGGACGGGACAAAAGGACACATTTTGTATGGATTATACAGGAAAAAACACCATTTTGTGATTAGAAACTAAACAAAATGATAGATTGTTAAATACTTCAGGAAAAGATAGCTTTCAGACACTGCTTTGAGAATATCAAAAGAAAAGATAGGGTCACCGTTTTTTCCGGCTAAAATACAAAATAGGAAAATTCCATGTAGAATCATTCAGAAAATGCACTGTTTTAGAGTTACCTCCCCTTGAAATGCCAATTTAAAAAAAAAAACGAAAAACGACCAAAAATAGTTAACATTTGCAAAAATATTATTATTTATAAGTTATATTCTTAAAAATTGGTTCTTATAAATGAAAATTCACATTTAATGTCTGCATTTCTTCATCAAATTTTGCTAATTTGATGGAAAATCTGTACCTTTGGTTCTTTGTTTTTTACAATCCAAGATGGAGGAAGACACCCATACCACCTTAACTGCTAGTAGTCTGTTATTATTTATGTACTATTGTCATTTTATTTATTTTCTTTTGTTACATCTTTTGACATCGGACTCGGATTTTTCTTGAACTGAATTTTAATGTGCGTATTGTTATGCGTTTACTCTTCTACATTGGCTAGAGGTATAGGGGGGGGTTGAGATCTCATAAACATGTTTAACCCCGCCGCAATTTTGCGCCTGTCCCAAGTCAGGAGCCTCTGGCCTTTGTTAGTCTTGTATGATTTTTAATTTTAGTTTCCTGTGTATAATTCGGAGTTTAGTATGACGTCCATTATCACTGTACTAGTATACATATTTTTAGGGGCCAGCTGAAGGACACCTACGGGTGCGGGAATTCTCGCTACATCGAAGACCCATTGGTGGCCTTCGGCTGTTGTCTGCTCTATGTTCGGGTTGTTGTCGCTTTGACACATTCCCAATTTCCTTTCTCAATTTTATTACGAATAACGTGCATAGTATTGTAAAATCACTGCAAGGGTTAATTTGTTACAAGAATATCATGTGTAAAGTGCTAACTCTGACTAAATAAAGTCAACAGTAGTATACCGCTATTCAAACCTCGTAAATCGATGGACAATAAACAAAATCGGGGTAACAAACTAAAACTGAGGGAAATTCATTAAATATAAAAGGAGAACAACGACACAACATTAAAATGTGACACACACAAAAACGGACTAAGCATTAGACAAAATTCGATGAGAATAACAAATATAACATCACAACCAAATACATTGAATTTGGGAAAAAAGTACCGTGACACGTCTTATGGTAATGTGAATTCACACTCAAATATAAGAGAATATAAAGTATATATCCGCTTCTGACGCCGGAAATTAATAAATGTTTATTTCATTTACTGCCACTGGTCGATACTGCAGCTAGTTGACGATTAGTAAATTTGGTGGGGGGGGGGGGGGGGGCTGTTTTATCAGTTTTCAGTTTATTGATTTAGATATTATCAATTTGCCCAAGCAAAGTTGACCTTTGATTAATTCAGCTGCTCTGTTAATGTCCCTATGTGTCATTTAGCTCTTAACCTTGCATTATATTAACACATGTATCGCTTTTAAATGTCTAGGGCTGAGCGTTCTGAAAAACAGGACATGCTCTTCAGATGCACGGATATTATAAAATGTTTATTTCAGTCACATAACAATCATAAAGTGCCTCACAAATCAGTAATGTTTTCATGCTATATACATGCATTATATAACGGATAGATCAAACCTAACAAATGGTTTTAAAATGTGTGTCACAATAATCTTGGTTGTTTGATTGGTCGTAAACTATAAGGGTATATGGTATCAGTCTGATTTTTATCTTTAATCTTTCGTATTAAGAGTTCTGAACACATTTAAATGGATACTTTTGTCACTTGTATTACGTTTGGTTGTGATAAAGATATCCACCAGTAAATATCGAGATCAACTTTAGATATGTGGGAACTCCAATCGGAAAACCTCCTTTGTTTTTAAAAAATATAATACATGTATAAATACAAATAAATATCCGTGATATGTCATGGTCATTTTGGCGCTCAGTTAATATTTACAACAGCAAAGATTTGTCTTATTTTTTTTTCATTGAAACCTATTAAGGCTAAATAGTAAAATTACAAAAAAAAACTGAACTAAGGAACAGTAATTTTACTGTGTCACAGGTTTTGGTAAAATGTACAATTTTTGCTCGTTGAACTATATCTTAAAATCTTTTAATATAAATGCTTTATCTCCTATCTTATCTGAAATTGTACTAATTGTATTCTGTCCAAATAGGTGAACATGCGTGAAGAAATCATTAAATCGACAGCAAAAAAACTGAAATGTGTCCTAAATCATTACATCTCCTATTCAAAATACATATACAACTATATATATATATTGTTGATATATAAATATCAGTTTTAACCAAAATATCGTTGATGAGTTTTGCAATTAATGCAAAATGTGAAGCCCTTATGAAAATATTTGCGTCGTTTTAACGTGGAAATTTATACGATAGTTTTAAAGACATTTGCACTTTAATAATAGGGAAATAAATTCTTTTTTCTACAGTACAAGTGTGGACACAAATCAGTGTGGATAGTATATTTTGAATGTTTGACAGTATTTTCTAACAATGCAATCAAAAAGTTTTATAAAATGTTAGGATAAACCTAATACTGAAACGCTATTATAGATTTTGCAACAACATGTGATAATACATTTCAACTATTGGGTTTACTGTTTTTGTTTTGTCTATTGTTTATGATTGTGTATTGACATCTAGACGCTTTAAAGTATGATGTGTTGGACATCTATATTTCATCGCGGCATTTATTTAAATGAGTATGAAAAGAATATGACAAAGTTGATCAAAGGTGAACTTCTATCACCACTGTGAAATATTGATATGCATGTACATATACATGTAATTTTTAAGATAATGTTGATGGTGATCTTATTATTATTTTCTGAGGTTTGACCTTTTATTTTAAGCTAAAACATGCCCAATTTTTAATGCCAATAAACCATAACAACCATGACACTGGAGGTTGACCAACGACGAGATGATGTTATTATGACAACAACCCACCAAATACTGTTGACTCACTGGTATCCCTCAAACTGAACTAATCAGTTTCAGCATATAAACTTACCAAGAATTTTTGGTGTCAGACTCCCTTACATGAATAGAATGAGATATGCAAATACTCCTCCAACTGTATTAAAGTACATTTACATACCACGTATTATTGATTTCCCTTAAGTGTTTACTGTTAAACTAACCAACATGTACACAAACAGTACTATCCCAAAATTTAACATGTCCAATAAAGGCAACAGTAGTATAGCGCTGTTCAAACTCATAAATCCATGGACAAAAAACAAAATCGGGGTAACAAATTAAAACTGAGGGAAACGCATTAAATATAACAGGAGAACAACGACACAACACTACAATGCAACACACAGAAACGGACCAAGCATCAGACAAAATCCCACCACGAGAAAAACAAATATAACATCAAAACCAAGTACATGTATTTTTGGTATTGGACAAAAAACTGTTTCGCTTAATAAAAAAGTTAAGCTCAAAAATGCTAAAAATAATAAATTGAATTTGGTCAGTCAATTTATGCTTTTTAATGTAAATAACTATAGTGAAAATAATGTATTTTTTAAAGTTTTATACGCCTACAGATCACCCCCAGTTTTTGGTGGTTTTTATGGGGTTCAAGTTGCTCGGTCTTTAGTTGTCTATGTTGTGCTTTGTGTGCTATTGTTTGTTTGGTTGTTTTTTCATTTTTAGTCATTTCGTTGTCAGTTTAAATTCGAGTTTGAACTTCCCTTTGATATGTTTTGCCTCTCTTAAATTAACTATAGGTTGAATACGAGGTCAGAATTGTACCTGTAAAAAGTAAAATCACAAAAATACTGAACTTCGAGGAAAATTCAAAACGGGAAGTCCCTCATCAAATGTCAAAATCAAAAGCTCAAACACAACAAACGAATGGATAAGTAATAACTGTCATATTCCGGACTTGGACAGACATTTTCTATGAAGAAAACGGTGGATCGAACCTGGTTTTATAGCTAGCTAAACCTAAAAGATTACCAAAAGATTTGAATAAAATTGAGAATAGAAATGGGACTATGTCAAAAAGACAACTACCCGACCAAAGAGCATACAACAACAGAAGGCAATAAGTTGGTCTTCAACGCAGCGAGAACATTCTGCACTCGGAGTTGGCCTAGTTTGTATAGTGTTTTTGGTACAAAATTTCAATACCGAGTAACACACCAATTGTTTTTAAAAGTTGCAGATTAAGTTCATCCCTAGAGAGATTTTTTTTCACTGGTATAATTAATAACTTTAGGAACACTTAAGACAAATAATAAAATAGTTGTGTTAGGTCCCCGTTCTGTCTAATTTGTATTCTTGAAAATGCCTTCTCTATTTTGTATGCCTCAAATAGCGTGCACTGTTTTACCTCAAAATACCAAACATACATTTATTTCTACGTTTGCAGCGAATCTTGAAAAAATGCAAATGCTCCACTTATATTCCAAAACCACATCGATCCATTTCGATGAGGGCTTTTATTTAGGTGTACACCTAGTATGCAAATACAAAAAGATCACAAAAGCCAAAATATTCTGCTCTAATGAAGCTTTAATAACTTTATTCAATTGAACAAAATCCTTCATTTGTCCTAATGGCACGGAATAGTATTGAAAACAGAAATATGACCTCAAGTTTATTTGAAATACTAGTATTGCATGTAATGGTACATGTAAAAACATTTGAGTACAGATGTTGAAATAATAAAAACTGACAAAATTGTGATCGTTTTACATGTACAACCTTAGCATCCTTTGACAAAACTGTATTTCAATATTGGATAAAATTACTTTTTTATTTGTGACTGATTACAACTAGTTAAAAACATCAGAAATGAGAACATACGTTGATGTGTACTTCTGTGTTGACATGAATTATGATATGGTCATATTTAAAAATTACAAATGTACCTGTTTACAAAACTTTTGCTTTTTTTGAAATTCTAAGCCTTTCTTCTTCAGGAATAAATTACCTTACATGAAGCTGTATTTGACAAAACTTTTAGGAAATTTTATCTTCAATGCTCTTCAACTTCGTACTTTATTTGGATTCAAGTGTCACTGATGAGTCTTGTGTAGACGAAACGCGCGTCTGACGTAAATGAAAAATTTAATTCAAGTATCCATAATGAGTTTATTTAAGACAAATTAAACCACCAACGTAAAACCAGATAGAAATATTTAAAATCAGACATAATTCATTTCAAAACTACTTTTGAATAACTTTAAATGAATTTATTTATTGCGTGCATACTGACAAAAATTTAAACCAATAAATCAAATAAAAACGCAACAAATTTATAAATAGACCTTACAAAAAGAATGTAATTGTTTCCTTGATATACTGAAAAATAAAGAGGGCTATTTTACTATCTTAGATCATCGAAGCATAATGTTAGGCTATAGCTGTTTATGCTCTTTCGGATAAATAACATTATCGGCAATTGGAACATTTTCCGTTTGATCTAACTGCCTAAATTAGATTTTAAATTAGATTATGGACCGGACTTGATACATAGTATAATTTCTAACATGAATTCACATGAAAAATTTCACGTGAGAATCACATCAAAAGAGCTTATACATAAAACTCTTGTGAAATGTTTCGCGTGAACAACAGAACAACTATCAATATTTTGTACGCGTAAAATATGTTTTCTAGTTGTTATCAAATAGTCCGTTTCTATGTATGTTTCCGTTAGTTTTTGTTGCAGTTCAGTCTTTCTGGAGTTCCGTTGTTTCCTTTTATACTTGATTTGTTTCCCTCAGTTTAAAAAAAAAACCTTTTTTTAAAGGTGAAAGATACGTTGTTGAGTCAAATCATGCATCATTATTAAACTAGAATGGAAGATGTAAAATTAGACAACATTCATTTCAAAGGTTACATTCAAATGAATCTAAATGGATTGATGTATTGTTTGTTTTGTGACAATTATTTCAATTTTCAAATCAAGTAACGCAGCAACAAATTTATAAAGAGAACTAACAAAAAGAATGAAATAGTTTCCTCAATTAATTGAAATATAGAGGCCCTTCATATTAAGATATAGTTGCTAGTCCGTCTTAATGACAAAAACTATAGTAAACAGTTAAAGAAATTTTAATAAATCTTAACGGTCTTGCGTAATTATACTGTTTCATTCCTTTATTTTCTTTTCTTCTTAGACATGATATCCAATATCTGAACATGATGAGCACATGCGCACAAAATCTCAAAGTGAAGTCAATCATATGTCGCTTTTATAAATATACAAATGTTAATAATGACAAAATTGAAACGAATAGATCACTTAAAGTTTTTTTTGTGTTTTTGAACGCTTCTGACAGTTCAGAAGACAGTAGTTAGGTATTGATGTGATTTATTTCAAATTTTTCTATAATGTCCGTTTATCAACTTTGAAATTGAAAAGACACTCAGGTTTCATTTTTTTTACAGGCAAAGTTGACCTCATATTGTTTTGCCTTTTGCATGGTACTTATGATCAACTGTTTTGGTTCTTATACACTGGTGAGTCTTATGTAGACGAAACGTACGTGTGGTGTATTCAGTTATAAGCCTGGTACCTTCGATTAATATGTCGAAATGTATTCATTTGTACTGCAGTCCTGTCATGTAATGTTGTCATTTTTTTACATTTTAAATTGCCATTAAAGAGCGAGATTTGGCTAGTTACAAAACAAGGTTCAACCCACCATTTTTTCTTAAAATGTTTGAATCAGATCAGGAAAATGGCAGTTGTTATCTTATAGTTTGTTTATGTGTGTGTTACATTGTCGTCTTGGTTTGCACTTTTGTTTCTGTTGTTTCGATGTTTTCCTCTTATAGTTGATGTGTTTACCTCAGTTTGTAACCTGAATGGTTCTTTCTGTCAATCGATTAATGACTTTCAAATAGCGGTATACTACATTTGTGTATATTTATACATTCATTTGTGAGGTATTGGACTAGATAGGTGATCGTATACCTTAAGAAGGTTATTCATGTCATTAAACCGTGTTTAAACTTTTGATTGATTTGTGGTTGCTTAACATCGTCATAAGATGAAGTAAACTGTAAGGATTGCGACTTTAATTAATGTATTACCACTCTTAGGAAAATGACGAAAACAAAGACGTAAACAAAACAGTTATAAACATTCATCTATAGACTGATAGATATCATGATTTCAATTCAACCCCTTAAAAACGTATTATAAATCCATGCACGATCAATGTTTACAAAAGCACAATAGGAATCAAGTTTGTTTCTAGGTATTTAAGTGAGATTTGATAGTTTGCTACTCGTATTAATTTATTCTAAGAATTTTTTGAGTACATCTAATCTGAAATTGAATAAGGCCTTTGAGGTGGTTTTTTTTTATAGGTTAAACTTTTAAGGCCAAAATGACAAACGTTTATTAAGTGCCATTTTAATTCTTTGACAGAAGTAACATTTGCTTTAACATTCACGGAAACGCAAAAACAACAAAATATGATTAAAATTTGTGTTAAAAAATGTGTGTTTTAAAAACAAATTATTAACAATTTGCAAGAGAGTTTTGCTGGTTTTTAAATAACGAGAAAAAAATGTTAATGGTTAAATGCAAAAATGTCTGAAAGATGACAACGATCAAACGTCCATTTAATACTTGATACAGTTACAAGTAAATGTTAAATATATCAAGGTTAAATATAAACACTATACACAGGTGATTAATTAATCACTATAAGTGAAAAGAAATATCCAGTATTGCGCATACAAATTACTACCTTATCGATCTTAGAGATCTTCTGATTTGTAGTCAAAATGATTTGAAAAAAGGAATATAAGTTTGGAGGCGGGTTTTATTTACTTTAAACTCCGAGAAGGAATGACTTTCTGCTCAAAAATCCAATCACTATTGGAAATGAAATAAGATGATTCATAACTAAAAACATCCAATGAATTTGAATAAATATAACAAAAAAAATGAAATTGATTTTAGCTTTTTTTAAAAACTGTGAGTCATATTTTCGTTATGTAAAAACTCGGATTGTTGAGACTGAACTGTTTTTCAGTATTGCAAGTCATTTTGTTTTTGTTTTAGTTCTATGTCAGTATCTGATTAAAACGAACACGTGACACTTTATATAGGACAAGAAGTGGATGAATCAAATAAGACACACGCACCATGTGAAACCCGATAGAAAGATTTAAAATCAGACAACATTCATTTCATACTTCAGAATAGCTTTAAATGTGTTTATGTTTTCTTGTATTGTTACAATAGTTTAAAGTTGTAAACAAAGAAACAACGCAACAATTCTATAAAAGGAATTTCCAAAAGAATTTTATGTTTCCACAATAAATTGAAATATGTTAATGGCTAATTCAATATCTTCCGATCATCCACTGATGATGTTAGTTAAAACAATATTTTATTCACAATATATTGCATTGGGTCAGGCTATCTGCTAAGCCTATGTCAACCATCTGCACAGTGATGCCAGTTGTAACTACGTACGTATGCTCTGTAAGGTTATAAACTATAACGAGCATAAAACATATTCTGAAGTTGTATTCCCTTATTACCAAAAGGTTGAAAATGAAGTCAGAATTTCACATGAAAGATTACCGAAAATTGTACAAATATGATTTGTAAAAATTGTCCATATCACGTTCTTAACTGACCAATTGACTTTAATAGTTACAAATTAAGTACACCCTTGAAAGGTTGCAAAATGTTTAACTCGAAAAAACGATAACTTTCTTAACATATTAGACTGATTAGAAACACATATGTGTGTTAGGGTCCCCTTTCTGTCCTACTTGTATTCCTGATAATGTCTGCCATATATTGAAACATTAAAATGTGTACCATATTTTGTTATGCAGTAAAAAGTAAAATCACAAAAATACTGAACTCAGAGGAAAATCAATTCGGAAAGTCCATAATCACATGGCAAAATCAAATAACAAAACGCATCAAATACGAAATCCTGACTTGGTACAGGCATTTTCAAATGTAGAAAATGGTGGATTGAACCTGGTTTTATAGCTAGCTAAACCTCTCACTTGTATGACAGTCGCATCAAATTCCATTATATAGTCACCGATGCGTGAACAAAACAAACATACATAATAGGTAAAAATGTCAAAAATGGGGGTACAGCAGTCAACATTGTGTTATCATCTTAATCACTATAAAAACAACAAATGTAACGAAGAAGCACAAAAAGGCATACATCAAATTAACATACTCATTTTGATTATATTATACGATTATATTTGTCTATGTAAAATGCACCCATCAAGGAAGGAGGGTATGGGTACTGGTGTAAAATTGCGCGTTTGAAATTCGCACAGGTAGACATGAAATAATTTTGTCGTTCAAAGTATGTCGGGATGCATAAATACAGTCACGCAAAATAGATATAACAAACACTGACTTAGCAGTTAAAGTAATAATAATAAATAAAATAATAGTGTGGTTCAAAGTATGACGTGATACATAAGTACAGAGTCACATAAAATGTATATCACAAAAAAAGTTGGTTAACAGTAAAAGTAATATTAATGAATAAAATAATTTTGTCATTCAAAGTATGACAAGATACATAGGTACAGAGTCACATCATAAAATAATTTTGTCATTCAAAGTATGACAAGATACATAGGTACAGAGTCACATCATAAAATAATTTTGTCGTTCAAAGTATGATGGGATACATAAGCACAGAGTTACGTCAAAAGGATATCTCAAAAAACAGACAACAGTAAAAGTAATATTAATAAAGACAAATAAAAGAATAATATAACACGTAATTAAGATGATAAACAACGTCAGTACGCAAAATGTATACTTCAAGACCATCGTGTATTATTTGTGAAGTTGATACGGAATATTTATCAACAAGTTCTGGGTACCTTCCGATGAACTTTTTTAGAAAAAGGACGAGACGTTCTTTGACATACCCCTGGTTCATCAACTTTCTGCTCAGACACTGATGACGTTTTACAAAGTCTGAGTAGGAGCTGCAAGCTCTTGAATACCGAATAAGTTGGGAAATGTATATTCCATATGCAGGTGAAGTTGGTATGTTGCTACTAAGGTGGGGGAAATTGATAATTTCAAAATCAAAATCGTCTCGTTTGTCATAGATTCTGGTACTAAGATGACTGTGTATGTCAAATTCGAGGTATAAGTCTAAAAATGAGGCGGATGAAGCCGTGTCTGTTGTCTCTTTAATTTCTAGTTCTGGTGGATATATTAATGGAACCCAATCAGAAAAGTTAGGATTGTTAATGGAAAGAACATCATCAATATATCTGAAAGTGAAATTAAATAACCTGGCTTCTTTGATCTTCTTGTTTTTCACAAGTGTCTGAAGGAACTCCGATTCATATGAAAACAAGAAGAGGTCAGCAAGGAGAGGCGCGCAGTTCGTTCCCATAGGAATGCCGACAGTTTGTTGAAAAAGTATACCTCCAAACTCAACAAATATGTTCTCGATAAGAAACTCCAGCATACTGACCACTTGTTCTTTTGTGTAGCAGGTTTTACCTTTTTGTTTGTCACTATTAAATTGCATACACACATTTTGCTACAAAGATTTTTGCCAAACCTAACTATATTTGCACTTTGTGCAGCGAATCTTAAAAAATATTATTTGCGACTGATTAAACACACCAATAACAACATAAATGGTGAAAGTACGTTGTTGAGTCAAATAAGAGACATGCATCATTATGAAACCAGATAGCAAGATTTAAAATCAGACATCATTCAATTCAAAGTTTACATTTGAATAAATTTAATAGGATTTATGTAATGCCTATATTGTGACAACTATCAAAACTTGTAAATAGAGTAGCAACGAGACACATTTACAGAAATTTAACAAAAGGAATGCAATTGTTTCCTCAATAAATTGAAAAGTCGCATGTATATAGATACAGTGTATATAAAGTGCGAATCCAGCTAGTTCATTTTTACTGTTATATGCGGGTATGTCTATTGTAGAATAAAGGATCATGGGAAAACTGTATTTGTTTACGTTTTGAAAATATCAAGTTAAAGGATTTTAAGTTAAGTTTTAACATATTTTCATTGTGATATGTCTTTATAATATACAAACAAAGCATTAAAGTTCAAATAAGTGTTATAAAAGCATCATAATATAGCATATCGATTATTGAAAGCGATCCATTTTAACTATAGATGCGATGAATTATCACTGTTAGTGCAGTCATTATTAATGTAGAATTTTCAAAGATGCGAGGAATTTTTATTGTAGAATTATGTGATAAATGCACTTGCAACAAATGAAAAAAAAACTTAGTTGATGACTTTAGGATTTATGATACATGTATTTTCAAATTGAAATACAAACTCCTCATTCATTCTTTATCAAATATATAGCTTTTCAAACTTGTAACAAAAGCGATTCTCAAAATGTCATATTGTATTCTTCAGATTACGTTTCTCCTTGATTTCAACTTATATAGGGAATCACTGGAGCGTGACAGCAGCAGGCCCTCTTAGGCAGTCAGTGGGCCCCTACTTATGAAAAATTCTAGATCCGCGAATGGATACTACCGCAGAGGTAAAACCATGCACATTCGGGTTATTGTACACAAAATGCATGCTACAATTCATTTTTGTTGATTTAAAACCCTTTGGAACTCTATGTGGGCTATTTCAGCAACTAGGCAAACAATCCCCAAACTAGATACAAGGTTAGAATCAGCATGTCAACGAATTCTAAATATCTATATTAAAGGACTTTTGTCTATAAATTTGGACACCACAAAATTGAAAAAGGGACCAAAAATATAAAAAAAATGCATGCATCGGATACATTTGTTATTGAAGGCATGACTGTAACAATAGGATGAATATACAAAAATATCTTATTCTGGGGTCACATTGCCTTTTTTGGGGGGTTCTGATCCCGGATCCCGCTTACTGTTTTGGCAGATTCCCGTATTCCGCTTATTGTTTTGTCAGATTCCCGTATCCCGCTTATACTATGCAGTTCTAATTTTTTGTAATTATCCGTGTCCCGCTAGACTTCATTTCCCGTTTTTCACTACCTATCATTTGACTTTCACCTGTCACGCTTGCAAAAAATCGGCAATCCGGCGTGACGCTTATACCCAATGCGACCCACTATTTTACTCTATTTTGACTCATATTAAGCCCATTATAAATATATTAAAAAAGTAGCGTGGATTTTTTTATCCCTTTTCATTCCGTCTCGTTTCGTTTTTGAGCCATATATAGATGTCGTATGTGACAATGAGACAACTCTCCATCCGAGTCACAATTTATAAAAGTAGACCATTATACGTCAAAACACGGTCTTCAACATGGAGTCTTGGCTCACACCGAACAGCTAGTTTTAAAGGGCTCCAGTGTAAAACCTTTTAAACGGGAAAACAAAGATGTACGTAATTAGTGGTGAAATGAATAAAAAAAAAATAAGGATAAAGATCCCTATACGCTTTATAAGAAACTAAATTGAATACATTTGAAATAAATGTTATTTCTATTGAATTTATTAGAGTGTTTTAAAACCAAACTTTCCTCCGTAAGTTAAATTTTATCAAATCTTTCTGTTACTTTATCTATTGTTTGAGCAAGTCGGCTAAATTAAGGCTTTACAGCTAATTTCCTAATGCATGTAAAGCAAAACTTTGGTTGGTTTGCTTGCTTTGTTTGTAAAATTGTTTATACAAGCTTTGTAAATAAGATTGACATTTTTAAACAATATGAATAGGCATAGTTTAACCTGTATTTTTAATATTTGAATTAAATTGGGTGTTATCATAATGATTATACAATAAAAAAAAAAGCAAGCAAATCAACTAAAGTCTCGCTCTACATGCGTAAAGAAATGAGCTTTAATAGGTAAAAAAAATAAAAGTATACAGTGAAAATGCACCACATATACAATACTAATGATTCGCTCCACAGTGAAAATGAAAGAATAGTATCATTATTCGACAGTAAACATGACTAGCATTACGAAATCATCATAGTGGAATTTAGTTAAATATGAAGAAACTGAATGACAAAACATATTCTACGTTACACAACTTTAATAATTGTATTAAAATGAATATTTTTTACTGCAACAACATCTTACATGTTAGTTATAAAGCACCTGCACGATCTGTTCGTGAAATGTCCTAAATATTCACCTATTTTGGTATATATTTCACAGCTGGATGGCTTTATGCGCGATAAAACCCCGCTCCCATCTCTTACTTTGTTTTATTAGTATTATGTATTTCTGAACATAAAATTGAGAATGGACATTTTATACATTTTATACATTTTAACTAATTTTCTTCATTTTCTTCAAAAATTAAAAAAAGTTCATCTGTTTATTTATCATTCTACATTAGACATTTATGGCATATACAGTAAAAATGATATTTTAGGATCCGCACTTTACATACACTGTAGATACATATGTTAATAATGACAAAATTGAATCGAATAGACCACTAACAGTTTATTTTTATTTAGTATTTCGTTATTGTAAACGCGTATGACGCTTTATATTATTAACGTAAAATAAAATTGAGAAAGGAAATGGTGAATATGTCAAAGCGACAACCACCCGACCATAGAGCAAACAACAGCCGAAGGCAACCAATGGGTCTTCAATGTAGCGAGAATTCCCGCACCCGTAGGTGTCCTTCAGCTGGCCCCTAAAATATGCATAATAGTACAGTGATAATGGACGTCATACTAAACTCCGAATTATACACAAGAAACTAAAATTTAAAATCATACAAGACTGTTTTCATTTATTACAGCACTGGGTCGATACCTCTGCTGGTGAGCTATCAGTCCCCAAGGGTATCGTCAGTTCAGAAGAAAGTACTTCGGTACTGATATGATTTATAACAACATTTTCTAAAATTTAACTGAAGAAATTTAGATTATGTAAAGAGCTAATGTTTCAACTTTCTCAAGACAAGTTGACCTTAGATTGGTTTGCCTATTATTTATTAGGTCGTTTTGATCTTATAGCTCTTTAACTGTTTTGGTGTTTATACATCCTTGTCCTATAAATATTTGGCTTTAGCGTTCCTATAAAGAAGGTTTACCTAAAAAAAGCGCTTCGAATACATGAAATTATCATCGTGTGATGTTTTGTTATTTTCAAAAACAAACAAAAATTGCCTGAATTATCTTTTTATTTATTCTGTGAAATTATCTGTGAAATCATCCCACAAACACTTTTATTTACTAATTTTATAATTGTTAAATATTTTATTGAAAATCCACAGCCTTATCGACTGTACTTTTATTTCTGGAATTCGACACTAAAACCGGTAAAGATTAGCAACATAATAAATGTTACAAATGATTTCCCTAAAAGAAATTTTAAAAAAGTGGATATATAGGTAAAACAAGTACTACATATGTTATTGTTCTGCTTGAAATCTGATAATATTTAAAAAGTGGAAACAAAGTAACGAGATAACACATTTATATGAAGAAATTCCGAAAAGAATTTTATTGTATCCTCAATAAATCAAAATATTTCAAGGGATAATTCATTATCTATAGATCCTCAACTCGGGTCAGGTAACATGCCAATAACGGAAGTGAGGAAAATTTAATTCTGTAGATGTATGTTCTACAGATCAACCCGAGATTTTGGTGGTTTTTTTTTGTTTTTTTTTGGGGGGGGGGTCCGTGTTGCTCAGTCAATAGTTATGTATTTAGTGATTTGTATACTTTTGTTTGTTTGCTTGTTTCTTTCATGCCAGTTCATTTTTAGTTAAATTTTGAGTTTGAATTTCCCTTTGGAATGTTTTGCCTCTCTTGTATAAACTATAGGTTAAAGACGATATCAGAATTTTACCTGTACAATTGTACCAAGAGATTTGTATAAATTTGAGCATGGAAATATGAAAAATGCCAAAGAGGCTGACCACAGAGCAGAGAACATCATATTTGTGTTAGGCTCGTCCCTATTTTGTAGGCCTCAAATAGCATGCACGGTTTATCACAAAATACCAACCATAAATTGTTTTGCACTTTTGCAGCGCATGTTGTAAAAATGGTTAATACTCCACTTATATTCCCATATACTCGGCTATCCATTTCGATGAATGCAAATACAAAACCCTTTACAATAGCCAAAATAATCTGCTTTAGCGAAGATTTATTCAATTTCAAATGATCTTTCACTCGTTTTACATGTACACACTTGGCATACTTTGACAAAACTGTATTTCAATATTGGATAAAATCACTTTTTGTTATTTGTACCTGATTTAAACAAACATATAACATCAGAAATGGGAACATTGATTAGGCAATTAAAACACAAACAGCATTATGAAACCAGATAGAAAGATTTAAAGTCAGACACTATTTATATAAAAAAGATGTTTATATAATTTTTAATTGGATTTATGTATTGTTGCAAACTGACAAAAATTTAAACCGACAAAGCAAGTAGCACCGCAGCAAATTTATAAAGGAATTTACAAAAAGGAATGTAATAGTTTCCTAAATAAACTGAAATAAAAAGAGGGCTATTCTACTATCTATAGATCATCGTGGCAGTGTGTAAGGTAATTCGGCTGTTCTTTTAAGGTCCTTTATTGTTATATTGCACAATTTTTACAAACTGCTGTCAAATGTTAATGGCGACCGTTCTTGATAAAGATTAATCAAGAAAACGCGTTTCGGTGCACGATATTTAACAAAAATGTTGATTTCAGTCACATAGGGTAAATCACTATCTAAAAATACCTCACTTATCCGTTCTACCATCATTTTACAAACATCCATTAACTAACATCCAGGTCAAACTTCAAGCAGGAAGGTTGTAAAGTTGTTTTTAAAATGCAAAATTGTTAAACTCTGTAGTTTTATGTAATGAGAGACTTGGATACATTATAAATGGTTGTATTAAGTTTAGTTGAAATTTAAATTTCAAAAAGTAAAAACAATTGGACTAAAGGGAAGTTTTGTATTGAATATGGTTATACTTTAATCGTGACGATTTATAAACAAAAGCGACCAATACTAATAAATGTGCTTTATATTTCAAGGTCATTTCAGCGCTTTGTAAATATTTCGAAACACAATGATTTAGTTATGGAGAATGAACATAAAACATCTTCGTAGTGAGTGACAATCCTTTGTTTATTTATATTTTAAAACAAATTAATTCCTAATTATTTAACGAATTGGTGCGAATAATAAAGTAAAGGCCGTACTGTGACCTTTATTTGTTAATTGTGTGTCATTTGGTCTCTTGTGGAGAGTTGCCTCATTGTCAATCTTACCACATCTTATTTTTTAATACATATTGATTCTCTTACACATCGTAAGTAAATATTTTTTCGTACATGTGCAAACCTGGCATCTTGTGAATAAATTGTTTTAAAAACTTATTGAACATTTCTTTTAAAGATTTTTAGAGTATCAGAATACAACAAAACCAATAACTAACATTTGGAAAACACGCGGATGTATTCAATAAGATGCACGCATTATTATGAAACCAGATAAATAGATTTTGAATAACTGGCTTTATGTATTACTTGTATTCAAACAATAGTTAAACTTTTAAACCAAATAACAACGCAAACAATTTAGTTAGTACACATTTTGTTTTATTGGAAAATAAGAAATAAGATGTGTGTTAGAGTCCCCTTCTATCCTTTTCGTATTCATTAAAATCTCTGCCCTATATTTATGCCTGAAAATATGCTTGCTTATTTTGTATGCCACGAAAAGTATACCATTTTTTGCTTCAATATGCCGGCCGTTAATTTATTTGCACTTTTTGCAGCGAAGGTAAATGATCAAAATTACACTCATCGATCCAATCATAAGAATGTTTTAACTTAGATGTACAGCAAGTATGCAAATAAATCAAAACATTATATAAGTCAAACTATTCTGTGTTTATGAAGGTTTTTTTAATTGGACACGATTCTTCATTTGTCCTCAAAGGCAAGGATACGTATTTAAACAGAGAAATATGACCCAAAGTTTATTCGCAATACCAGTTTATAGTTAATGTTACAAGTGTAAAACATTTGATATCAGATGTTGAAATATAAAAAAAATAACAAAATGATAGTTTTAACAATCGTTTTACATGTAAGACCTTGGCATCTTTTAAAAAACTTGAGTATTGGATAAAAAAAACGTGTCGTTGATGGTAAATGATTAATCTCCAATAATATCAAAAGAAATTGGAAAATACTTTGTTGAGTCAAATCAAATACATGCATCATTATGAAACTAGAATGAAAAATTTAAAATTTGACAACATTCCTTTCAAAGGTTGCATTTGAATGGATTTATAGATAAAGGCAGATGTGGTGTGAGTGCCAATGAGACAACTCTCCATCCAAATAACAATTTAAAAAAGTAAACCATTATAGGTTAAAGTACGGCCTTCAACACGGAGCCTTGGCTCACACCGAACAACAAGCTATAAAGGGCCCCAAAATTACTAGTATAAAACCATTCAAACGGGAAAACCAACGGTCTAATCTATATAAACAAAACGATAAACGAGAAACACGTATTTGAATGGATTTATGTATGGTTTGTTTTGATACAATTATCTCAACTTGTAAATCAAGTAACGCGGCAATAAATCTATGAAGGGAACTAAGAAAAGGAATTCAATTGTTTCCTCAATTAATTGAAATATGGAGGCTATGGGTATTAAGCTATAGCTGCTAATCCGCCTGAATGAAAATAACTATAGCGAGCAGTTAAAGATATTTTGAAAAATATTTACGGTCTTCTGATCTTTGTTTTGCTTCATGTCTACTTTTTTCCTTCTTAGAAATGCTCTACAATATTTAAACATGATGAGCACATGCGCTTAAGATTTCCAAGTGAGTTCAATTAAAGATCGCATGTATTTAGATACAAATGTTACAAATGACAAAATTGAAACGAATAGGCCACTAAAGTAAGTTTTTGTTCAATCATTCGTTCTTGTGAACGCTTATGACGCATACTGTTATAAGCATGTTGTTTTAACTATTTTACAGTACTATGTGTATACCTCTGCTGGTGGGCTCTCAGTCCCCGAGGGTATCGTCAGTTCAGAAGACAGTACTTCGATATTGATATGATCTATAACAAAATGTTCTAAAATGTCCGTTTATAAATTTTGAAATTATGAAGATACTAAGGTTTCAACTTTTGCAGGCAAAGTTGACCTTAGATTGGTTTGCCTATTTGTTAGGGTACTTTGGTTTTGGTTCTTATACTTCATTACCCTCAAATATTTGGCTTGAGCGTTTCTGATGAAGGTAAACCCAGAAAAAGCGCTGCAGAAGCATGAAATTATCATCGTGTGGTTTTCGTTACTTTTTAAGAAAAAATCGTGCTTCAACTATCTTTATATTAATCTGTGAAATTTGCAGAAAATGACATTAAAGCTTTAAGATAAATGTAGTTTAGAACTCAAAACTTCCATGCTTATATTTCCTGCAAATAATAGACGTGGCAAAATTGAATTAAAATATTGAATTAAAAAATTAACATCCAAAACACTATCATTTTCAATATTTCTATTCCAATGAAATCCATTGTACTCTGGAAATTCGACACTTGACTGATAACGATGTACTACATTAAATGACACAAATTATTTCCTTAAAAATAAGTTTTTAAACGTGGATGTTTAGTTATTACAAGTTTAACCTATTCAAGTAGATGTACACTTGTTGTGGTACACTCGAATTTACGATGTAGTAACTTTACATGTTCTGTAATTATTTCGTGTAGTAACTGATAAACACTTTCCGTAAGGGTAAACAATAGCATAACATGAACAAAGAATTTAATAACTATACTAAAAATGATGAAACAAAAACCAACCTATTTATCGATATCGGATATTTCCCTTGTGTCGTAACAACAGGACCATTCCCTTTTCGCGAATGTGACCTAGGAATAAGACTATTTACTGGATTTATAAAAACATAATCAACACGTGTGAAGCAGGGTCTGCTTGCCCCTTCCGAAACACCTGAGATAACCCCAGTTTTGGTTAGGTTCGTGTTGCTTGGTCTTTAGTTTTCTATGTTGTGTCTTCTGTACTTTTATTTTTCCGTTTGTTTTTTTGTTTTTTAGCCATGGCGTTATCAGTTAATTTTAAATTTATGAGCTTGATCGACCCTTACTGAAAAAATCAACCTCCTGCAAACATTTGCTGCAAGTCTGCTGCGAACTTGCTGCAGACTTGCAGCGAACATAGAGTTCGTGTTTGCGGCGTGTTTGCTGCAAATACGCTGCAGGTCTGCTGCAAACAATTTACCATGCAAATGAGTGTTTGCCGCAGACATGCTGCAAACATTTATATACAAATGAGTGTTTGCTGCAGACCTGCTGCAAACATATCTATGCAAATTGATATTTCTCCTGCCTGTTTGCTGCAGACTTGCTGCAAACATTTATATGCAAATGAGTGTTTTCCGCAGACCTGCTGCAAACATATTTATGCAAATTAATCTTTCTCCTGCGTGTTTGCTGCAGACTTGCTGCAAACATTTATATGCAAATGAGTGTTTTCCGCAGACCTGCTGCAAACATATTTATGCAAATTAATCTTTCTCCTGTGTGTTTGCTGCAGACCTGCTGCAAACATTTTTATGCAGTCAATTCAATCTGTTATACAATTAACCAATGTCATGTTGTGTACACATCATTTTATCTATATTACACAGCAAATTCTTAAAAAGATATGTTACATCCATCCATTCATAAAATAATTCAATTACTTTTGTCATTTGAAAAATTTTCATAGCATAAGTTTATACCCTTTAACATGTTTAATAAGTTAAATTAATTCCAAGTACGTTCTCAAATGAATTACATGCATGAATCTAAAGTCAAAAAGATGTATTTGAAAATTTCTTTGCGCATGTATATGATTATATACAGCTATAGTTAAACTAAAATCGTCACATATATTTTGTAAGTTATAATCTCTAAGCATATGAGGGAGAAATGTATAATGCATGGTTATACATATTTGAAAATGTATTTTAAACCTCATGCAGATATCTGTGGAAGGAATGAACTTCACAAGTTAACATTCTACGATGAATATGTACTTACAAATAATGTCTTCAAAAACTTATCTGTTAACTGTCAAACTATAATGCCTCCCTGAACACTAATATATATCATGACACAAACATCACCAACATTTTCAAATTTTAAATCTTTATCTTTCAGGAAGTTACCAATAGGCATGCTCAGTCGTTTTATGTAGTTTCTTGCAATGCTCTTGCAAACATATGAAATTGTCAAAGATGCCTGCAATCTAGCTGCGAACATCCCTTATATTCTAGTTTTTCCTACAATCTTACTGCAAACATATTTGTTTCTGCAAGCTTGCCGCAAGCTTGCAGCAAAAAGCTGCAATGTTTGCAGGAGGTTTGCAGCTAGCTGCGAACATCTGCAAACATTATTCAAAGGGTTCCTGCAAGCATTTTGTTTGCAGCAGACCTGCAGCAAGTTTGCAGCAGATCTGCTGCAAACATTTCAGTTCTGCACTGTCCCTCTGGTATCTTTCGTCCCTCTTTTACGTGAACAGTATCATAACATGAACAATGAATTTAGGTATCCATATTGAAAATGATAAAAACAAATATTAACTGAATAAAGTTTGTGGGTGTTGTATAAAAAAAATTGTATGCACAAAATAGAAATGTGTGAGATATAGATAAGTGATCATATACCTTATGTCAGTTATTTATGTCGTCATATTGTAATTAAATGATTAATTAATTTGTGATTGCTTCACTTCGTCATGAAATCGGGTTTGTCCTCATTGGGTCCATATATAAATGCTATTGTCATTCTATGATTGAAAATTTGTAATTCTAGAATTGCATAGTTCCCATCTTGATCCACTTTCTGCCCAAAAATTTCAATAGAAAGAGTGCTTCTAAACAAGATAGCCACACCCCTACTGCTCTTGGTATGTGACCCAAATATAATTTTATATCACCATTTGAAAGAGCCAGAGCAATTTTCCCGTGAATTCTTTTCATTCGATAAGATAGGTAAATCATGTTTTAAATAGCCAGATAGATGCTAATTATAGTACATGAACATACGTCACATTATTTATTTGTATACCTTGAACATATTTCTACCAAAAACAAGGCCAAGACTATTGATTTTTTTATATTGACTTTGTGTAATTGTTAACCCCCTTTATGCGCTTAAGGTACCATACCACGTAACTTGTCAACAAGCCAAATAATATGAAACAAATTCAAATGGGATGCTGTTTTTCTCAATATATGTATATCTGTATTTGTCTTTTAAGGTTTTATCGTCTATAAGATAAGATAAGACCATATACATTTTAACCGGAAAACATCTAACAGCAGTTGGTCATAGAACACCTTGTGTTACTAACATATGTTATATGGCCTTTTATGGCATTATTACAAATGGGCCCTTCGTTGTAGCTTCTTGATCCTTTACCTACAATCACGGTTTGTTGTGTAATTGATTAGTTTTGTGGTGTTTTATTTTCTAATGACTTAGGTATCGGTGTAGGAACGGTGGTAACAATGTCATTACTAATATCTACACAGTTTGTGAAATTGTGACTGCATGTGTTACACATTATACCATGTTCAAAAAAGGTTTCGAAAATTGTTTGTGTTATTTTGAAACGTGTATACAATGGCCTCATTTTAAGTTATGTGTATATTACACACGCAGCATTTGGGCTTCATTGCAATATAATAAATATTCGTGGAGGGTGGTAAAGGTTTTTTTTCGTGCAACGTGATCGCCGTTTTTTTATTTTACGTTCAACGTGTTTTTACTTTTTTATTTGACGTTCAGTCGTGCAAGACGGGTGCCTCGTTCAACGTGTTCTGCTTATTTAATTTTACGTGCATCGTGATTTTCAAAGTCTTATTTTGCGTGCTCGGTATTTTTCAAATAAAATTCAAACACTTGGCAGGAATCGTCAAGAAATAGTTTTTTAAAAGCTGTAAACCAATTATATCATAAATGTGTATAAAAAATCGAAAATATCAAGTAAAACAAAGAGTTAATATATACAAGAAGACAGTGACTCAGTCACAAAAGGTTCAAATAAAAGTATTTATTTTTCGTGCAATGTTCATTACAGAAATTATTTCACGTTCAACGTGAAATTATGTTTTATTTCACGTTTTTTTCGTGCAAGCACCCTCCCCTTTTACCACCCTCTTCGTGTTATTGGTTATGTACAGGCACCTATATCAGCTTGACGGCAGTTGTTCCTTGCATATATGTAATACATGTAAACATTGAATAGAAAGTAAGTCAGTATGGAAAGCCAACGGGGTCAAAATTCTTAATTCGTAGCTTGTCAATTCGTAACCTGTAACTGTGTAATTTCAAAATTCTTAATGCGTTAATCGTCAGTTTGTAACTTGTATATTTGTAATTTCAAAATTGTGAATTGGTACATTGTCAATTTGTAACATGTAAGTTGAAATGTTGATATCATGCAGTTAGTAACTGTGTGCTTTCAACATTCTTTATCCGTAAATTGTCAATTTGTATATTGATGTTTTGTAACTTGTAACTTGTCGATTCGTGAAATGTCGATGTGTGAAATGTCAAAGTGTTAAATGTTGTCGTTGTATTATGCTAACGATCATTATGACGACAGATGGCGCTCGGTTTCTTCTTCTGTAAGTAGGAGCACCTTCATATGGAATATTTACTAGTACCTAACTAATTTAAATCAATTAAATTCAGCACAGACATATAAAAGAAAACAAATAGACATAAAGTATATTGTTTGTTTTATATTGCATGTCTACCAAGGACTCAGTTTTATATAGAGGTGACCTCGAAAAATCATATATTATATTTACTGTACTCGTCACCAAACCTGGGAGGGTGTGTCACTTCCTAACAAGTGACAGTATCAAGGTACTGTCACTTGGCAGGATATTTCTTCTTAATATTTGACCGGGTCAAAATAACAAATGTTTTATATAATATTTGTACTTTGCATAATAAATTGAATGAAAACAAAATAAATGAATCACTTAGTTAATGTATACTTTATACCAAAACTGTATGCAATATTTTGTAATAAAATCTTAAGGAACCAGAAAACTAAATTGGGACTTTCGATGGCCTTACATATATGCAAAAAAAAATGAAAAAAAAACCCACGTTCAATAATTTCATGCGTTCGAAGCGCTGTTATGGATTTACATTCATCAGGAACGCTCAAAGCCAAACATTTGAAATTCGAGGATGTATAAGTACCGAAACCGTTGAAGAGCTATATGACAAAAATACCTAAAATGAATAGCCAAAGTCATCTAAAGTCAACTTTGACCGAGGGAGTTGAAACCTTAGTTTCTTAATAATTTCAAAATTAATAAACGGACAATTTTAGAAAATTTGTTAAATCTTGTCAGTACCAAAAAGTAAAATCACAAAAATACTGAACTTAGAGGAAGATCCATTGGGAAAGTCCATAATCACATGGCAAAATCAAATAACAAAACGCATCAAAAACGAATGGACAAGAACTGTCATATTCCTGACTTGGTACAGGCATTTTCAAATGTAGAAAATGGTGGATGTCTGACTACTGAGCTGATTATACCCTCGGGGAATGATTGTTCACCAGCAGAGGTATCGACCAAGTGATGTAAAAAATGGAAAACAACACGTTTAATAATTTCATGCAACGTAGCCAAGAAGGCCAACTCAACAGTAGGATTCCTGATAAGAAATTTGAGATATTGTCCATCGTAATGCAAGGAAACCACATTTATTTCACTGGTCAGGTCAAAAATGGGTTATGGTCAATAGTATTGGACCCCTACACATATATGAACATCAACAAGCTTGAAAGAATACAGCGACTACCTGCAAAATTTATAACAGTAGACTACAAATCCGGAGAAGATGGTTGCGTCTCAAAAACGCTTACAAAACTGAAACTACAAGACATACAGACAAGACGATCAAGCCAAAAGCTAATTTTTCTGTGCAAGGTGGCTGAGGGGGTGGTTTCTGCTATAGAACTAGACATTAAACAAAAGTTCGTCCAAAAAGAACAATTGCTGCCAAGGGATTTAACAATTATCAGTCCTGAAATGTTGTGAAAAAACAGGTCAAGAACAAGTGTTTTAAGATTTCGACGAGCAAAACACCACAATAGTCTACCTCATTTTCTTTAAAACAGTACTTATAATCGAGTGGAACCACCTTGAAGACAGTGTAGTGCTCACACCAAGCGTTGACCGCCGTTCATGATCAGAAACTGCTCTCGTACACCGTCAATACATCGACGGCGCTCTCTCTACCATTGTAGTAAAGCCAGTATTGGTATCCCCAACGTAGTCTTAGATAAAGGTAATCTTGGTAATAGATCGAAATATACTAGGAGGTGTCCTCTGTGAATATTTTGTCAATTACCAAAGTAGTAAAACTATGAAACTGTTTTTTATTAAACATGTAACCTACACCCAATTTTAGCCTAAGTGACACCCTACCCCTTTGACTTGTCAGAGAAGATTTCACAATCTCGCCATTTGCATGCCAGAAGCAATTATCTCCAATTTGAATATACTTATCCTAATTGTATTTCACCATGATTATCATTGCACCTTATTTGGGGTTTGGTCCGGAGGGGTGGGGGTATTTCTTGGGTCATTTTGAAGAGTTAAAGGGTAGCCTAGAACCCTGGCTCACCGCTCGGAAGAAAAGCCAGGCGGAATACAATATGGTTTGTCAATAGCGTCATTTCTTGACATGTGGGCGGGAAATATTTATACTATAACCAACTCATTGCAAATTATTTTAAATTTCATATGAGATGCAAATTTCAACAAAATTTTGCTTTATTGATTAACATCGTGAATCAGCTCGCTTAATAAACGATCCAATCGACGAAATATTAGATTTGGTCGATTTGCCGGGCTATAAGGATGGGTGGTACCGGTTTGGGATCTTACCGAGAGTACTTGGCGTTGAGCAGCAGTTGAGAGGGATAGGGGAACATTTTGGTCTTTTTGGTTGTAAATTTTTATATAACGAAAAATCAGGTAATTCTTAAGCTTCGTGACAAGAATTATAGTTCAGTTGGCATGTATACAATGTATTGATATATATATTTATATCTCTCAGACCTATTCGCTTCCGGTCAGAACAAAATGGTCCGATAGTAGCATTTAAGGATTAACAGAAATTGTTTATTACTAGTACCTAGGTTTTCAAGTAATAATGTAGCCTTTTATAGATGACAAGCTATGGTATTAGCTATTCTCATTGTTGAAGGCCTTAAGTTGTCTATACTTGCTTCATAACATCGACTTTATTTGAACTTAGGTGGACAGTTGTCTCATTGGTTTATAAACACATCTACTATATACATATACTATTGAGTAAAATGAACCAGAATGACTCTATGAATTAAGCCAACATCCGCAAAAAACATGATAGAAACATTAAAATTTAATATAACAGCACAAAATATGCAAAAAGTCTAAGCGAGATTCGAACCTTATCTTCAAAACAGTCTTTGATAAGTAGTTCTATGCTCTACTGATGGAGCCACGGCAACGCTTGGTTATGTTGTCTTATTTAGGAGCTATATCCGTACAATTTAGCGATGTCACAATTTTTTTTTATTAAAAAGTTGTTTTTTATGTAATAAGGACACACCAAACCATTTTCATTTTTGAGGTGAAAAGTAGTATAAATTACAACAGTCACAAGAACATAACTTTTTGTGATTTGATATGTCCTTCTTGGGGGATTCCCTGTTTTTCCCACCTAAAATCACCATAAGTTTCGCAAATTGGACTTTCATCCTTTTTGAGGGTTAAATAAACTATTCATCACACATATCATAATATATGTAAATCGAGATATTGATCAAAAATCATTTTTATTTTTTGTTTTTATAGTAAATTCTATTCTGTCGGCACTTTTTGAAACTGTGAAAAAAAATCCCTACAAATTGGCCCTACCTCTTTTGGATCCTCAATGCTCTTCAACTTTGTACTTGTTTGGCATTATAAATGTTTTGATATGAGCGTCACTGATGAGTCTTATATAGACGAAACGCGCGTCTGGTGTACTAAATTATCCTCCTGGTACCTTTGATAACTATTCTGCCTGCCAATACCTTTCACGTTCTTTTTTACATTGAGTATCTACCAAGAAAACCACATCATAGTTTTCTCTATATTTACTAAATAAATCTCTTCTTTTTATTTTATCAGAAGACAGGCCTCTACAATTTATGCAACCAATTTTTAAACTATCCATATTTTATACCGCTAACATTTGTTGTGGATATAACTTCTAAAATTATGCAGTCAATAAACATATTCAGAGCAGTATAAAAAAAATAAAGTACAAATCATTAGAGAAAAGATTTGTGGCATTTATCAACATCAGCACTCAATAAAATTAAAAAAGAATTTAACCCTTTTTGGCAAAATGTAATTTCAGCATGGGCCTTACCGTGTGAACCTATGATCACAGCCCTAAGTGACATTTTGTCTAAACCATTATTTTTAAATGAAAATATTATGATTGATGGAAGATTTTCTTTGTATAATAGTTGGATACAGAAAAATATATTTTTCATAATTGATCTCATTAAGGAAAATGGAGAATAGAATTTTACATCTTTGAAGATTTTTTTTAGGAAATATAATATAAAAACAACTTTCCTAGAGTTCTATGGATTAATCTTTGCACTTTGAAAAATATTATTCATTCACAAGTATTTTTCAAACTAAATAATGTCGGTCACAAAAAGTGTAACCGCCATAAAAACAGTGGATAAAGTATGGAAACATTTTTATAACTTTTCTAGATAAATAAAGAAAAAACAATCTAATATAAAAGAGAAATGGAAAATAAATTGGGAATAAATATCGAAGCTGAATAATGAAGTGTCGTTTTTAGTCTGCCTTTACTTATAACTGAAGATCCGACACTAAGGGCATTTCAGACTACTCCATGGAATTCTAGGGACAAATACTTTACTTAGGAAGTGTAAATATAGTGAAACAGAATTGTGAACATTTTGTACAGAAACGAAAGAAACATATATACATCTATTTTTTTAATGTAGATATGTTCGAACAATCTGGATTATGTTTTATCAAAAGTTGGAAGAGGCTTGTAAATAAGTTTTCATCCAAACTTATCAAGTATAATCTTGGGTGTACAATATCATGTATTTAAAGATATTCTTAATACATGTATTCTCATATTGAAGAGATATGTTTACCTATGTAAAGTAATATTTATAGTCCCATCTGTTGCTTAAGCAATTGAATGGATTAGGTATTATTACAGAATTGACATGGTCTCTATGAGAATGTGCTCGACCAATAAAGCAATAAAAATAAAAGTAAAATGGTCAAATATTGATTATTTTTGTAAGAAATAGAGCTCAATGAAGATGCATTCTGCATTTTATTATTAACCTAGTATTTTAAAGTTTAAAACAATAAGGTTTAACCATATATATTTATGAGTTCAAATTACATAACTATTGTATGTACATCTTTATTTGTAGATGAGATTTGAGAATGATATGAAAATATTAAAAAATATATACTACAAATGATATACTACAAAATCATGTATCAACATAAAAGTAAATGAAAAAAAAATAACCATCATTATACTGGATATCTAAATTACACAAAACTTCATATAAAGAAAGATACATAGCTGGAAATTTTCGACTGAACATTTTTCTAAAGTATTGACTTCTATTCTTTCTTCAGTTAAAGAAAGGCTTCAAAGGTATTGTGATAAGATATATTATACTAGTGGCGTTAACCAGATGTGGATTCTCAAAAATTCGAAAGATCTACTGCTTCATCTTCGATCACAATCTTTGCAATTTTGAAGCAAAATAAAGACTTTTGATTTTTCTACGCTTTACACTTCTATTCCCCATGTCCAGTTGAAAAAAAAGTAAAATCACAAAAATACTGAACTTAGAGGAAAATCAATTCGGAAAGTCCATAATCACATTGAAAGATCGACTTCATCATCTCACTAAACCGAGCTTCTTTTTTTTAGTATAAAAATGGGAATCGTAGATACAAATTTCTCAGCAGTAACATACCCTCTGACTTATTCCCGATTGTGACTGCTTTGCTTTGCTGAGTGTGAATTCGCATTGCTATAAGACGTGTTACGGTACTTTTCTATCCCAAATGCATGTATTTAGTTTTGATGTTATATTTGTCCATTCGTTTTTGATATGTTTTGTTATTTGATTTTGTCATATGATTATGGACTTTCCGCATTGATTTTCCTCTAAGTTCAGTATTTTTGTGATTTTACTTTTTTTTGTAATTCTCATCGAAATTTGTCAAATGTATAAACGTCTTTTCTGTTATATTCATGTGTAATGACAAAGAAAATTAATCACCGCCTTCATTTATTTGATTTGGTTCAACGTAATTTGTACGAGGCATTACGTTTGCAGTTTGATTTATAAGAAACCGGACATAGCTATATAATATAGTTTATTGTCTAATTGCTACCTCAGTTTGATATTAATAAGTATTCTGATTTTCATTGTTATTAATCAATCCTAATTCTATCTTATTTTCAAGACATAGTTTACTGCCATACTAAATTTTAATCCTGGTACCGTTGATAACATTTTTTAGTCATTCAAATTCGACATGTACATCTTTTATATAGTCATTTTATTAAATGTACTGTTTGCAAAAGTATAAATTATTCTAAATAATAAAGGTGTTCTTCGTGTTCTTATCCCAAGCAGAAAACCCTGGCCGTATTTGGCACAACTTTTGGTCCTCAGTGCTGTTCAACTTTGTACTTGTTTTGTATCTGAGTGTCACTAGTATTTTGTCCATCTGATGAGTTAAGCCTTTTTCAACTGATTTTTATACTATTAGTTCGTTCTTATGTTGCACTGCTATACCACTGTCCCAGATTAGGGGAAGGGTTGGGATCCCGCTTACATGTTTAAACCCGCAACAGTATTTATGTATGTGCCTGTCCCAAGTCAGGAGCCTGTAATTCAATGGTTGTCGTTTGTTTATGTGTTACATATTTGTTTTTCGTTCATTGTTTTACATAAATAAGGCTGTTAGTTTTCTCGTTTGAATTGTTTTACATTGTCTTATCGGGACCTTTTATAGCTGACTATGCGGTATGGTCTATGCTCATTGTTGAAGGCCGTACGGTGACCTATAGTTGTTAATGTTTGTGTCATTTTAGTCTTTTGTGAATAGTTGTCTCACTGGCAATCATACCACATCTTCTTTTTTATATTGTGTGGACGAAACGCACTTCTGGCGTTTTAAATTTTATACCTGGTGCCTTTTGTTAGTTATTAGTCGTAGGTTTCTTTGTCCAATATGCTCTCCTATTTATTTGTATTGTAGTCCTGTAATGTAATATTGTCATTTTAATGTTATATTTAACATTGCCATTAAAGCGGGAGGTTTGGCATGCCACAAAACCAGGTTCAACCCACCATTTTGTTCTTGTAAAAAAGTCCTATACCAAGTCAGGGATATGGCCATTTTCATATTATAGTTCGTTTCTGTGTGTGTTATATTTTAATGTTGTGTTTCTGTTGTTTCGTTGTTCTCGTCTTATATTTGATGCGTGTCCCTCAGGGTTTTTTTAAAGCGTGAATTCACATTTCTAAACGACGTGGCACGGTACTTTTCTATCCCAAATTCATGAATTTAGTTTTGATGTTATATTTGTTGTTCTCATCGTATTTTGTTTAATGATTAGTTCGTTTCTGTGTGTGTTACATTTTAATATAGTGTCGTTGATCTCCTCTTATATTTAATGCGTGTCCCTCAGTTTAAGTTTGTAACCCGGATTTGTTTTTTATTCTATCGATTTATGAGTTTTGTGGTTTACTACTGTTGCCTTTATTTATATAAACACCAACAGACGACTCCTTTGTGGAGTTTTATGTCGTTGAATGATAATTATGGCTAAGTTTAGCACTTTTTCCTTATTATCTGGCAAACTAGTTTATATATTCAACAGTGAAAATATGTAGCACTAAAGAGTCTACAGAAAAACATATATGAGTTTAAACATCAACTGAGTAATTATAGGAGTTATTGTCCTTAGTTGATAATTTTGACTACTTTAGTGTAAGCTCTAGGCAGGACTTCTAAGAATTACCACGTCAATCATGTGTTGTCTTCCATAAATAAAAAACTCCAATTCTTTAATTTCTAGCTATTAACACGTTATCCGCTGACAATGCGGTATGTACTTCGCACTAACTCCCCTCAGATCGCTCGACAGAAACATGACCATATTATACCATCAATTTGATTCCACCATGTTAATACTACTTCCAAATCACAATACGTCATATGCGATTGCATTAAAAAAAGAAAAGAGGTCGACAAAATCATTCCCTTAAATTTGATAGTTGTAGGAAACAAATCCAATTAAGGAAGTTTGCTGCTTAGTTTGAAAATAAATAACTTCCGATAAAACTAGTATATATTGATAGAAGATTAGTTGATGAATCAAAAAAACAAAAAACAATATAGGAGTCAATGAGCTTGTTATTGAGATATTAGCCATTGGATTTTTTGCGGGAATATTTTCTCTTGATTTTCCATAGCTTTATCATTGACCAGTTTATGTGCTCAAAAACTATTAAGAAATAAGTAAGACTTTTACAAATGGCTTATTATTATACATGTAAAAGATTTATAAAAGGAAAAATGTTTTAAGGCATTCAAATGGATAAAACCAGAGAATTTCTAAACTATGACAAACATTCCAAAACATAACAAGCAAACATCCTACATTTCACTGCAGTAAAACAATTCAAGGTCATAAACATATATCTTTGCTGCTGTAAAGCATCTTTCTATTTTTTTAATTTAGATATAAGGGTCACAACTATTTGTTTAGACAGTTTTTCCAACCATGGAGAAATAAAGAGTTCAATTGTTCATGAAAAACAGTGAACAGGTGTAATATAATGATTTTCTGTTACCTTAAATTTTATCCTTAAAACAATAATGTCTTTATTCTTTTTCAGGAACGGTCTTAATGATACGACCAAGATGATACCAACAGAACTATGATCATACAAATTTCCCTTAAATGAAGTTGCCAATAGATAACAATATAATTGAAACTGCCAACCTATAAGCATGTACATTATCTCAAAGTAAGGCTGCCATCAGATAAACTTTATAGTTTACGCCATGCAATCAGCAGTAATTCCAAAGTGAAGTTTTCATGAAATCAGCACATAAAGAGGTTATGATGATATATAGATTTAATTAGAGTTGACATTATATCGACTTTTAAAAGACGTTGCCTTCAGACCAACATCCAAGGGAAGTTGTGTAATCAACATGTAAGTGAATTTGCATGACCAACATATAAGTGGAATGCAATGCTAACAATGGTCAAATGAAGTTTAAAACAGATCAGCATTAAAGTGAAAAAACAATAAGATTAACATGGAGTTGTAGTTGGTTCGATATTTGTCCTTAAATCAGCACATACGTTAAATTTCTATCATATCAATATTACAATGAAGTTGCTATCAATTAACGTATAACTTAAACCTCAATCAGATCAATATCTAATTTAAATTGTCATGATATAAACATTCTATGACATTTTTTGGGATTTATTTTGTTGTCATATTTCTATTTATTTGGCATTACCTGAATGAGACTTCTGTGAAGATGACATAACACGAATATTCGTAAAATAGTACCACAATCAAATTTGATCGATGTAACTTGATCTATATGTGAAATTGACATAATTCAAATATAACTGAACACCGTATTCAGAAACATACAAACAAACAAGATGGTATCTCTCTCCATGGAGGAAGAAAACTATGTCAGAATGGGTTTGTTACTGACAGGAGTATCTCCACGTGCAGTACGAGCTTTGTTTGATCACGAGTTTCACCCTTCCTGTTTAGATGCAACCTTGAAGAAAGAGTATAACAAGCTGCTTGAAATGAAGAATAAACACCGTATAAGCCAGCCTCAGTGGAATTTGTTATTTCCTCGGTTTCCTGGTATGTATCAATGTATTCGGCCTATAAACATATAACTTACTTTATCAGTGAACTCATTGTATTCTATTGGTTTCCAAGTAAGTATCAAGACACTATGTCTTACTTTAACTTTGTTTCAGCCTGTTTATTTACTTTTGACCTAAATTATTTATCCCTGATACATTTTATTAACTTTGAACTTGCATTCAGGTATCGAAGATCAAATTTATTCGTTCATTGTGTGTTAATTTGCATTCGATTAAGTTAAGCCTTCGAATTGATATTTTATAGTGTGTTTTTCTATGTTGTGATGTTATTCTATTGTTTCAGAAAAGGGAGAAGGTTTGGTACCATTAAAACGTTATGCAAATGTTTGTTAGGAAATCTGATGTACAGTAGTTGTCGTTTGTTTATGTAGTTCATACGTATTTCTCGTTTCTAGTTTTTATATAGATTAGACCGTTAGTTTTCCCGTTTGAATGGTTTTACATTACTAATTTTTGAGGCCCTTTATAGCTTGCTGTTCGGTGTGAGCCAAGGCTCCGTATTGAAGGTTGTACCTTGGCCTATAATGGTTTATAAATTGTTATTTGGATATAGAGAGTTGTCTCATTGGGACTCATACCACATCTTTCTATATCTATTAGAAAAATATGTTGTTTACATGGTTTAATGGTAAGTATTGTGGTACTAAAATACTGACATGTCTTAACTACTGACGTATCTAGCAATACAACATAAGTGGTTTCTGTTGTTTACCCGGTTACCTGAAAAGTAGAAAAGTAGAAAAGTTGTCAAGAACTGACGCATGTTGTAAACCGTCTTTTCTCGAATCTGTATTTTACTCGGTTTCTTTTTCAGTAGCAAAGTACTCAGGAACTGTCACAAGTTATCTATATCTAGTTTACTATTTCTGGAACGTTTTAAGCTTCCGATACAATATAGAATATTCTCATATTCTCATTAGAAAAGGTTGTATGATACCCTAAGGTCGTTAACATTCCTCGTTATATTTGATATTAGCAGTTGTTTCCTCAATTTCAGTTATATCGCATCTACTTATTTACATCTCAATGACATTTGTCAAATGGTCATGTTTGGTTCAAAGCATTGATGAACTATTGAGACGAACGATTTTTGAATGTTTGATGTTCCGTGAATAGAAGTTGATGGGCATATTGGAATTAGTCAAAAGGTGAAATCCGAATGGCTGTGCCTTCAGAAACATCGAATACATAATTAAAACTTGGATCAAACAGCCATATACAACTACTTTCAAAAGTAAAAAGAAAAGAAAATTGGCCTGCTCTTTTTGGAAATCTACAAGGGTGTCCTTTACGTGCAAGAGATATGGCTCTCTATTAACACGGGTCGGCCATTTATCATACCCTGCCGACGGACTATCATCGTTTTCTCAAGACCATACTCGCAAATGGTTTCAAGGTAGAGCCAAAAATTCAGTTTCTGAAATGTTTATTCCGGATTCTGTAGTTTACATGTTATTATGTACTGTTATATTATTTATTTATATTCTTCTTACCAGAGTGTTCTTGCGTCTATTTGTTCTATATATCTGTTACGTATTGTTTGTCATTTTAGTGGTATTGTTAACATTGCCATAAAAGCGTGTAGCTTGGCTAGTCATAAAACCAGGTTCAACCCAACATTTATTCTAAATAATATCTACTACCAAGATAGATATTTGCCAAATGTTATACCAAAAAGTGCGTTCATATGTATGTTGGTGTTTGTTTTTATTCCAGTTCAATGTTTCTGCTGTTCCGTTGGTTTCCTCTAATATTTGATGATTTTCCCTTGGTTGTAGTTTGTGACCCAGATTCATTTTCGTTTTATCGATCTATCAATATTAAAAAGAAGTAGACTATTTTTTCTTTTATCTACGAAGCTTCAATTCTGAAAGTTGTCTTGAAATGTCATACAGACGTTTGTACAAGGAAAAACTTACGGAAGGTAAGATGAGAATAAAATGTCTGACTAGCTCAAAACATGGTTCTGTTTCAACATAAAAATTGTCACCTATTATCTCTCCTGATTAATCAGTGTCAGTGTTTCTCCTTGACAGATAAACCAATGTCTAGTAACTTTGACGTAACTTTGATGATAACATTATTGAGAAATCTGACAAATGTCATTTCTCCACATGGTGGATTTGACAAGCTACCTGCATCCATTGAGACAACGACTGGCTCAGATTTGGCAAGGATAAAGTATTACAGGAACTACTTAGCCCATCTTGATGACGCAAAGATAGATAACGTGTTTTTCGTATCTGCTTGGGATGACATAAGTGAGGTTTGTATAATACCACAATTAGACATTTACCACAAAGTAAAGAGGGGCATTAGCTGTCAAATTCATGTTCACCGATTTGTCTCAAATTCTCATATTTGATTTATAACAAAAAACGTATATCTAAATTATATTTTGTGGAATAGAATTATTAAATCAAATAAAATTACCCTTGTTTTACTCTCAATTTTGTCATTCTTGTCCTTTTAATAAAATGCATGCGTAAACCATCTCTAACGAAGGAGGTAAATTAAAGGTCACGACATTACAATTTCAATAAGGTCAAATTATTAACTTGCAAGTGAATAATTCATCAGCGATGTTTCGTAGCTTATGTTGAGAATATTTCCTTTTTTCACTTTTATTACTGATTGAACAACACAAACGTATATCATGTTTTGTTAAATATCCCGGAGATATTGCCCTATTAAGTGGTATGCAAATTAAATGTGCAGGTAACAAATAGTTATCAAAGTTACCAGGATTATAATTTAATACGCCAGACGCGCGTTTCGTCTACATAAGACTCATCCATGACGCTCAGATCAAAATAGTTGTATAGCCAAACATGTACAAAGTTGAAGAGCATTGAGGACCCAAAATTCTAAAAAAGTTGTGCCAATACGGCTAAGTTAATAATTACTATATTTCTATATAAACAAGTATATATAAAACCAATGCCGATCACATACATATCAGCATTGAAAAGTAAAGAATACATTAGGCTTATTTGGTTTTGTTAATTTACCGTATATTTTAGTTGTCCTTGTTGACACATTAGAATGATGTCATAAGCGACATTTTTCCTAACATTTCATCAATATGTTTGCCTCTTTACAAATGTTACATGAATAAACAATAGAAAAAAATGATTTGAACTCCTTCAGGCAAATATTTGTAGTTTGCTTACTTTTGTTTGGATTTGAGCTCTCGTTATAAGAATAGAACCTAAGTAGCAAGTCGGAAACAGATAAATGATAGTGTTATTTCCATTTTACCTTTAAATGATACTTTACCATTGTCCAGATATAAACACAAAAGCATATAATTTCCATAACAGTTTTTGATGAAGTCTACACACGTGCGAGTGAAAATAATAAGATCTTGTTGATCTTACATGTATGTTATTTAATTGAATAAACAGTTTTTTCGTGAACGTTCATGGATGTTTAACCCACGATAAATGTCAGAAATAATTTAAGGCAGCTTTTGTTTTTGTAAGTTTTTCGTGATTAAATAGTGATTAATGTTAGACACATTTTTTTATTTGATTAGAGACAAATTTATTATGTGTATTGGTGTTTTTTTTCGTCCCAAAATATGAGATATCATTATGTAAATTCGGCAGCGTAAACTATTTGAATAAAGCTTTATATTTCGAATAGTAAAAAATGGCATGCCTTATATATTTAGAAAGTAGACGTCTTATACGTCAGACGCTCAATTATACTCAAAGTTAATATTAATCTTACCACGTGTCTGTCAGGGCCAATATTCGGTCCAATGACTTAAAATCTTTCAATCCTCTATCATGGTGGATTATACGTATATGAATAAAATCGAACAAAAAAAATCAAAATAAGGTTGTTAAAATTGATTTACGATTTATGCCTTTTTACTTTTAGTGTTAAGTCTGTTTTTGCGGTATCTATTTTACGTGACTCTATACTTATGCATTCCGTCATACATTGAACGACGAAATTATTTTGTTTCAACCTGTGTGATGTCGAGTGCGATTCTACGTCAAATATAAAAAGATGATGTTGTATAATTGCCGATTAGACAACTCTCCACGAGAGACCAAATGACAAAGAAACAGTAAACAGGCGATTTAAAGTTCCGTGTTGACACATCATTGATTCTTTAATATTATCTTTATCTTTAAGTTTTATTATAGGCCATTGGTAGATTAGGTGGACAGTCTTTGAAGCAGGAATGTGACCAGTTAAAGACAAAGATACTTGATCAGACTAATAAAGAAATTATTCTGGAAATCAAAAACTCGAAAAGTGAAATTGAGGAACTAAAGACGATAGTGAAGGATCACGAATCTGGTAAATACTTAGTAGATTTTCTTTGCAATTTGACAAAAATATATAGTAACAATGTCTGTTAGGTTCTAGAGGCGATTACCAGCGATTGCAGTCACACAAAAGAAGTAGAATAAATGGATATTTTTAGTTTATGTTTCCACGTCGTATTTGTACACCTGTGCCTAAGATCACATTTCAGCTTTTGCTATTACGGATAAAAAATAAATGTTTCTTTTTAGACATGCAACGACTGATCACTACGTATATTTAGTAAAAGGCGATATTCAATTAATAAGACCAACAATAATACAAACATGCAAACAATGCATTTGTAAATACTTTATACACCAGTCATAATTAATTTTAGCAAATAGCAATTCTATGATTCTTTTGAAGAAACGATTGATGATATCAACCACATAGAAACTGATCTTAAAGTAATCGGCTTAATATCTACCTCACAAATTCGAGAAATCATTTGTAACTTAATTGTTCCTGTTGTTACTTTGATTTCTCCTTACCGTTGCTGTGTTTCCCTGTGTTTAGTTTGTAACCCTAACTTGTTTTCTCTCAATTGGTTTATGACTTTTGTACACTGGTAAACTACTGTTGTCTATATTTGTAAATAAATAAATATGTTAAATCTTTTTCTTAAGGTAAATTCGCTGTTTATCGCCATCTTGCATTGTACATAATCGGTCTAATTATTTGCCTAAATCTGCAAATTTGAGACAGATTTCAAAACATTATTCTATATATATGATATTCCTTATCAGGTTCATTGTACGGTTTCGTGTCAATGTTATATACAATGAATTGTTATTCACATTAATTATTGTCACATGCAATTAACAGAAATGAAGAAATTAAAAGCTGAGCAGGATGAAGTTATTCCAAAAAACATCAGAGGTAAATAACCATTCAGTTTTATATTTATTAGAAGTAGTTGGATCAATTGTTTAGTCCTCAATGCTCTTCAACTTCGTACTTTATTTGGCCTTTTTAACTTTTTTTGGATTCGAGCGTCACTGATGAGTCTTTTGTATACGAAACGCGCGTCTGGCGTATATACTGAATTTAGCCCTGGTATCTATGATGAGTTTATTTAAATACATTAGTATTACAACATATGTGTTACTTCTCTTACAGTTCTGTTTGTTATATCTCAGTTTAGTATATGCTATTTGCATAGACTTTTCCCCGTTAGAATTTAAAAAAAAAATCCTCCTCGACTACCAGTAACATCACCCACCTGTAAACTACCAAGAACCAATATAAACAGCTTATTTATCCGCCCATTATCAACAACAGGAATCAGAAACAACCATCAATAGCAGTAGCAAGGATGCTTCATACCTTGTATACAATGAATATCTCATGTTTGGAAGTGTCCATCTGTCTTATGCCCATTTTATGTCATTTTCATAGTTCAGCAACTGCTAAAATAAACTTTATTGTTTTTTGACATATGAATTTCCCACTGACTATGAGTTCAGTAATCACACAAGTTTACAAATTAATGTTAGTTATTAAAATATTTAATCAGAAGGTCAGCTAGATGTGATGTATAAAATGCTTGCAAGAGGTTCATGTCAGTCTTGCAGGTGTCATTTGAACTTTCAGGATATATTGCTCAATGTTAATGTTTGTGTTTTTTCTCAAATGCTATAAGCCATATGCATAGGTCGACTTATTTAGTGTATTTGGTGAAGGCTTTTTAGTTAAACCTGTCTGTCTAGCAGGTTTTATTTAACCGTGACCTCATTTTCATGGTTCATTGGTCAATGTTAATTTCGTTTGAAGTTTGGTCTGTGTGTTAAATACTTCTAGCAATTAGATGAACAGGTTTCACTGGCGGGTATCATCTGACTATCACCTCGTTTCATGGTTCATTGGTCATTGTATTGCTGTTGTGTATGTTCTGGAAATTTGGTTCTAAAATGCTCTTCAACCTTGTACTTGTTTGTCTTTCTAACAATTTTGATCTGAGGGTCACTAATGAGTCTAATGTAGACGAAACGCGCGTCAGGTGTATTAAATTATAAGCCTGATACCTTTGAAAACTATGTGCCTGTTATTTTAAATACTATACGCAGTTGGTAAAATATATTTGGTAAGTATATAAGTATATACTTTGACCATGACCTTAATTTCTTGGTTAATTGGTAAATGGTAAACGTTTGCGTTTTTGTCTGTTTTTCAACTAGTATAAACAAGAGATCAACTTTATTTAGAGTAAGGAAAAATTCTAAGGTGTGCACGTCTGTCTGACAGATATCATATGTGATGGATTTCTAAAAAATGTAAGAAACTTATCATTAAGACGTTCGGCATAAAAGCAATGGTCTGTAGTAACGCAGGCGAGACATTTCAGCGTGTTTACTTTTGATTTAATTTCAGACCAGATAAATAAAAAGATTAAAGACTGGGAAAAGAGAGACCAGCTGTTTGTGTCTACGAGAGCCAGTGACTATGTCAGGGAATGTTTACATGATAAAAGTTGCGTTACTATAACTGGCTCGGCAGGGGTTGGGAAATCATTTATTGCAAGACATACAGCACTCGTTCTACGGAAAGAAGGATACAACATAATACCAGTATATTCACCATCAGACATTAGAGTTTATTACAAACCTGATAAACGAACAGTCTTTATTGTTGATGATATTTGTGGGAACTTTGTTGCCAATCAACAGCAGATTGAGAATTGGGGTCAACTGTTACCTGTTATTAACACTATTGTTGAAGACAAATGTTGTAAGATTATTATATCGTGTAGGTTACAAGTCTATAAAGATAACAAGTTTAACATATTATCACCTTTTAAATTTTGTGAATGTAATTTGATATCAGATGAGTTATGTCTTTCAGCAAAAGAGAAAAATGATATAGCTAAAATGTATATTGGTACAAATAGTAAGAATCTTAATGAAGTAGCAAGGAGTTGGGAATTCTTTCCACTTTTATGTTATCTTTATCATAAACAAAAAGATGTAGATATTAATGAGTTTTTCAGCAATCCATTTGATGAGTATCAAAAAGAGTTTGATAGTCTGAGCAGTTATGGCAATGAAGGAAAATATAAAGTTTGTAGTCTTGCTTTATGTGTTTTGTTCAATAATAAACTTGAAGATAGATGGTTTCATGGTAAGGTAACAGACGAACAACGAAAGCTCTTAGAAGATACATGTGAAGCTTGTAATGTGAACAGAGGTACATCAAAGGGAGAACTAAGAGAGGCCCTTGACACTCTAGATGGAACATTCATTTGTAAAGAGAATGGTATTTATACTACTATACACGACAAACTGTTTGATTTCCTTGCTCATTATTTTGGTCAGAAAATGACCGAATGTTTAATACACCACGGTAATACTGATTTGATACAAGATCGTTTTATATGGCAAAACTCTTCAGATTACAAGAGTAGTTACACAGAATTTATAATTGAAATAACAGATGATTATTTAGAAGCATACCTTAAAAGATTGATAAAGGAATGGTCAGCAGGAAAGGTGACATTAATGTTTAATAACAATTGTATGAAAGATACATCGTGTCGACAACATTTATTGCAGTACTTAAAACAACTAGAACTATCAGAACAAGTAGCATTGATAAATACCAAGGATACGATGATAAAATATGACATCCACAAAACAGGTGATTATCCATTGATAAGGGCTTGTAAACTTGGTTATACTGATATGGTACAGTGGATGTTACATAATGATGTACATGTGGATCAATGTAGGGACGATGGGGTGACTGGACTGTTTATGGCATGTCAAGAAGGATATACTACTATTTTGAATTTGTTATTAGAGAAAAAGCCTAATGTTAATTTATGTGACAATGAAGGCTGGAATCCACTGTACATGGCAAGTAAGAATGGACATACTGATATTGTAAGGTTACTGTTAGAGAAGAACCTCAATGTTGACCAATGTGACAATGATGGCTTGAGTCCACTGTACATGGCAAGTAAGAATGGACATACTGATATTGTAAGGTTACTGTTAGAGAAGAACCATGATGTTAACCTATGTGACAACAATGGTCGTAGTCCTCTCAACATGGCAATTGAGAAAGGATATATTGATATTGTAAAGTTACTATTAGAGAAGAACCCCAATGTTGACCAATGTGACAATGAAGGCTGGAGTCCACTGTACATGGCAAGTAAGAATGGACATACTGATATTGTAAGGTTACTGTTAGAGAAGAACCCTAAAATTGACCAATGTGACAATGAAGGCTTGAGTCCACTGTACATGGCAAGTAAGAATGGACATACTGATATTGTAAGGTTACTGTTAGAGAAGAACCATGATGTTAACCTATGTGACAACAATGGTCGTAGTCCTCTCAACATGGCAATTGAGAAAGGATATATTGATATTGTAAAGTTACTATTAGAGAAGAACCCAAATGTTAACCTATGTGACAATGATGGCTATAGTCCTCTGTACTTGGCAAGTATGAATGGATATCATGAATTAGGAAGGAATACCTTAGACCAGCACAATTTTGCTTACCTCTGTAGTGATGGTTTCTTTACATCAAATGATCAGATCAATATAGTCCAGCACATATTGCTACATAAAGCAGACATTAATGCCCAGACATTGTATGGAGGACATGCATTATTTTTCAGTACACTTGCAGGAAATCTTGAATTAACACAGTTACTTTTAGAGAACAATGCTGACTGCAATCTTTGTATATATAATAAAGATAATATAAGTTATACTTACTATAAACGGAAATTTTTGATATTTTTATCATCAAAGATGAAAGATTTTGTCAGCCTTGAGCAGAAAAAACAAGATATATTAAATACTTTTGATCTTGATGTATTGTCAAAACTAAATGTCACATACAACCCGAGCCATGAATCAGTGTTCAGGAATAAAGCAGTCGACTATGCCTTTGATGTTGTAGCTGGTTCTTCTCCATTACACATAGCCTGTTTTATGGGTTGGACAGATGTAGTCCGTTGTCTTCTGGAGTATAAAGCTAACATTGACCTAGCAAAAGAAGATGGAACAACTCCGTTATCTTATGCCTGTGATTTAGGACATACTGATATAGTACAGATATTGTTAGATCAGAATGCTAACGTTGATATATGTGACAATGATGGCCTTACACCACTGATCAAATCATGTTTAAATAATCACACTAGTACAGTCCAGCTATTAATTAAACATAAACCAGATATTAATGCAAGGACAGTTGATGGAACTAATGCTTTATTTTTTAGTGCATTGAATGGAAACCTAGAAATAACAAAAGTTTTATTAGAGAATTATGCGGACTGTAATAATTGTATTCAAAGTAAAGATCAAATAGAATCACTATGTGATTATATAATGACAAAAGTATACCAAAAAAAATTAGAGTTCTTTGATATTCTTGTTAAAGGTACACCAAATTATATAACGAAGTGTGTCAGTAATAAGTCATTAGATTATGTCTTTAACATATTTGCTGGTTCTTCCTCATTACATATAGCGTGTTTTATGGGTCGTTTAGATGTTGTTCATTGTCTTCTGGAAAATAAAGCTAACATCAACAAGGCAAATGATCATGGAACAACTGCGTTATTTTATGCATGTGAAGTAGGACATACTGATATAGTAAAGATATTGTTAGATCAGAACGCTAACGTTGATATATGTGACAATGATGGATTTACACCACTGATCACGTCGTGTTTACATAACCACACTAGTACAGTCAAGCTATTAGTTAAACATAAACCAGATATAAATGCAAGGACAGTTGATGGAGGTAATGCTTTATTTTTTAGTGCACTGAATGAAAACCAAGATATAACACTTATACTCTTACAGAACAATGCTGACTGTAACATATGTTTCTACAGTAAAGAGCGTATAATATGTATATTTAAAGACTATGGAAAGAAATCATTTGAGCAGGAAAAACAAGATATATTTGACATTTTTAAGAATAATTCATCATCAAATGTAAAACAACATGTGATAAAGAAGTCCCTATATCAATTCTGGACGAAATCATTAAATTATGTCAGTATCAATAAGAAAGCAGTCGATTATGTCTTTGATGTAGTAGCTGGTTCTTCTCCATTACATATTTCCTGTTTTATTGGTAGGACAGATGTTGTCCGTTGTCTTCTGGAACATAAAGCTAACATTAACATGGCAAAAGAAGATGGAACAACACCATTATCTTATGCCTGTGAAGTAGGACATACTGATATAGTAAAGATGTTATTAGAGATGACGGCTAACGTTGATATATGTGACAATGATGGCTTTACACCACTGATTAAAGCATGTATGAATAACAACACAAGCGTTGTCCAGTTATTAATTAAACATAAATCAGATATCAATGCCAGAGCATTACATGGTCTAAACGCTTTATTTTTTTGTGCAATAAATGGAAACCTAGAACAAGTACAGTTACTTTTAAAAAACAGTGCTGACTGTAATATATGTATCGACAGTAAAGAATATATAAATGATGCATTAACTAACCATACGAATAAAAAAATAAAGCAGAAAAAACAATATATATTTGATATTGTGAATAACTTGTTATCGATTGCGAAAGATTATGACATTGACAATGATAGAGTGTTTGGATATGGCAATGAGGAGTCTGTACATCATGAGAATGAAGAGTCAGTATTCGGTGAACTGTTCATAGATCCTGTATTTGATGTAGTAACTAGTTTCACTCCGTTATTCATAGCATGCTGCATGCAAAGAAAAGATGGTTTCCGTTGTCTATTGGAACATACAGCATCCATTGATATGGAAAAAGAAGATGGGGAGACTTCATTATGTTATGCATGTGAAAAAGGACATACTGATATAGTAAAGTTGCTTTTAGAGGAGAATGCTAATGTTAACATCTGTACAAATAACGGAAGTAGTCCTCTTAACACTGCAAGTACATTCGGACATATCGGTATAGTAAGGATGTTGTTAGAAAGCAATCCTAATATTGATCTATGTGACAATAAAGGTTGTAGTCCCCTTTACAGGGCAAGTATTGCAGGACATACTGACATAGTAAAGTTGCTTTTGGAAAAAAATGCTAATGTTAATATATGTTCCAATAATGGTTTTAGTTCCCTTCACTGTGCAGTTCGGTATGAACACACTGATATAGTAATGTTGTTGTTGGAGAAAAATCCAAATATTGACTGTGTTGAAAATATTTGTTTTACAACTGCAATATATTCTTCATGTTTCTATAATAATTCCAGTATTGTTGAACTGTTAATCAAACATAAACCAGACATCAACGCCCAGGTAATCGATGGTAGCTGTGCTTTATTTCTCAGCGCATTAAATGGAAACGTAGAAATTGTACAGTTACTACTAGAGAATAATGCAGACTGTAATATATGTTGTCATAGTAAACAGTCTTTAATAGATAAAATTATTAGCAAGAGAACATTTGATAATTTAACACGGAATATATATGTTTGGTATCTGGAGAAAGCATCGTCCCTAAATGTTCTTGACTATGTCAGGAAGAAAATGTCAAACTCCAAAGAGTATGCGTTTGATGTAGTAGCTGGTTCTTCTCCATTACATATTGCATGTTTTAATGGTTTTATAGATGTAGTCCGTTGTCTTCTAAAACATAAAGCTAACATTAACATGGCAAAAGAAGATGGAACAACACCATTATTTTATGCATGTGAAGTAGGACATGAGGGTATTGTACAATTATTGTTAGATAACAGAGCCGATACACAGATATGTAGACTAGGTGGAAAATCCCCTTTTGATATTGCAACATATAATGGGCATGAATCCGTGGTAATAATGTTACGAAAATACATTGAAGAAACAACAAAGAATTATGCAATATCAACAGCAGTTCTGGTCCCACCAAATGGCGAAAACCTTAAGGTATAAAAGGGACTAAAACAATACATTTGAAGATCTAACGTCAACAAATAACACAATAATCCGAGAGGAAGGAAAGGAGTATCAACAGAATATCATTCATCATTAAATGCAGAAAAACAAAATTTTGACTGGAAACATGCCCGTCTGACAGTGTTAATTAGTTTAATGGTACTTTGGTAAACCTTTAGTTTTTGTGATAAGGTCTCTTTATCATTTCTGAGACAATATGTTTTCTATTTTTGGTCTGTACGCTTTACGTGGAAGCCATTGATTTTTAGTAAACTGTCGAAATAGATTTTTTTTTTGTATTGCATATATCTTGCATTTTGCTTTGTGCAATTGATACTTCGGGATAACACACCAAGAAAAATCTAAATTTTGGTAACTGTGACTGTTGATTTGTATTGATAGAAACAAACGTAATATGCTCAATTTACTCGAATACTTTTAAAATGTAATTCAGTAGTGTCGTTAATTGTAGTTGTTTAGTATTTTGAATTATTATTATACATTATAGTCAATAGTTTTGTGACAATGTGTTTTGTACTTATTTAATTTTTATTTACTTGATGCAGTGGAAGTTAGGAAATATAACATTTTAAAACATAGTCTAAAAAATAAGTTCAACCACATATTTTATACCGTCTCAATTTTCATTTTTGATGTAGCTTTCCATACATTACAGTTTTTGATTCCTTTTGACAATTTGATGATGGCATACTCATACAAAAAAACAATTGTGAATTTTGTCGTTAAATGTAAGAGTTAAATACCGCATGTAATTCTTTTATATTTAAATGGTTTAAGCCAGTGACGTATCATAAGTCTCTATTTTAACATTTACAAACAGCATGCTCTATAAGCGGTTCTCGTGAATATGTGGGTAATAGTGGTTAACATAAACAATGTATCGGACGTTAGTATATTTTAAACTACATTCGTTATTTTCTGAATTAAAAATGCTCGTTTTATTTGCGATACTCTTAAATTTTCAAAGATACGTTTGTTTCAAAATAGAAGACTGTTTTATCGTATAAACCAAATACTCTTAGTGTTATCGTGGGATGAAATGTATGCTCCTATTAAGTTTGTTCGTACCTTTTTTTAAACGTAAGAATGGTCCTTACCGTTTGATACCCCTAAAATTGAGATTGTATTTCTAAAATACCTCTAGTGGAAGCATTTTCAGTATTCAAAAACAAAAAAAGCTTAGACCCTTTAATTACCTTAGAAATAATTTCTTTCTATGTTTGTAGTAGAATGATAAATAGGTACAAGTTTACAAACAAATTTTATTTGTTTGGTTCAATTTTCATGGACATGTCATGCTTTCATTTCATTTCACTTTCTTACATGGCATCAATTGACAATTGATGCTATGGGACGTACGCGCAAGCGCAGACGGCACATGACAGATTTTAAATACATGTTTTAACGTTGTTTTCTGTCAGTTTCATTAGAATGGAGATAACAATATTGTATTTTAAGCTCCGACGGCATCAATTTGGGATTTAATGGTCGCAAATACCCGTTTACTGTCTCCGTTAACTCGTCGCCAGTAAACTTAATTTGCGACCATCAAATCCCCAATTGATGCCGTCGGAGCTTAAAATACAATACAGTTATCTCTTAATTCACATACACTCCATATCATTGTTTTCACATTATGTATTCTTTCTGTCAGTTTATATTGAATATATATGTTTTTGTATGTATCTTTTTTTAAGGGCGTACGATACAGTTTTGATCCCATATTGTTTGTTGAAAATTAGTTATGTTTTACCTGATTAAATCAAATATGTAATAAAGAATATACCTTCATGTGCTATTTTGTGTGTAAAATGAGGTCGAAATTTCCGATATTTGTTAGAAATTCGAAACAGTGACGTACTTTTCATTTCGAAAGAATTAAATAAAAAAAAAGATAAAAAGATAAACACAAGCTGTTTTTTGTTAAATTGTTGTAACATCTATTCTATATAAATGTCCTATTAATTTGTGCATTTTTCTAAAAAGAAATAACTCATATTTATCAAATGTGCATGAATGTAGAAAAAAACAACGTAATTTTTTGCTGTATACTTATTAATTGGTAAACATAATCATTTTACGTAATAACACTAAATGTCATTTAAAAAAAGCGGAGTCCATGAACTCGTTATGAAGTTATATCAGTTTGAATGATCAAATCAAATCGGTTGAAAACTGCATCTTTTCCCGATAAGTCACCGTTTGACGTCGCGAAAATAACAACTTACGTTAGTAACGTCATTACCTTTCCTGTTACTGTATCATATGCCCTTAATGATGTTTTTGTATGCATCTATATTTGATATCGTTTGCTTTTTGTAGCTATATTTGATAATGTCACTATGTTAAATTGATTAGATATTTTCATGTATATGTACATAAATGTATTAGATATGTTTAAAAGGAGTGATAACTAGGTTTTTTTTAGTTAACATTTTTATCTTCATACTAAAGTCAATTTCATAATGTAATTAAATTCAATTCAATTCAATTCAATTCAAATATTTATTGTCATATAAACTCTGAACAATAAGTTTGTGACAAATAATATAAACATACACAAAATACATTTAACAAACAAAACCATGAAAACAAAAAAAGCAAAAAAGCAAAACAATCTATCTATATGATATATAAATATATTTTATAAATAAATCAAGAGTCCCCTGTCCTCAGTTCTAATGCCTGTTTAAAATAGGACCCTAAGCTTTCTACTTCTTTTGAGGTTGATGGACAAAGAAGATATTTAATTTTTTTCATTTTCTTGCCAGGACATAAAATCTGGCATATGTTTAATTACATTTCCTATTAAGTTATCTCTTAGTTTAGCAATTTTTTTGCAGTATAAAATAAAATGGGCTTCATCCTCCATTGTATTACAGGATGTGCATAGTCTTTTTTCTCTAGGTATTTTTAAATGTCTTCCTTTTTCTATCATTAAATTATGATCGCTAATTCTCATTTTTGTTATGTTCCTTCTCTTTTCAAAAGATTTACAGTTTAAGTAGTTTTCCATTTCTAAATTTTGCTTTAAACTTTTATATAAATACAATTTACTTTTTTTATTTATTTTTTCAAATTTTTGTTCAAATATATTTGTGTAGAAATGTAAGAATTGATGTTTTAAGGTTTTTTTTAACAACTTTGAGTAATTTTTTCTTTTGTTTTCCTCAAGAATGGATGCGTCCATATTTACCTCTTTCAAAATATTTTTAACATATGTAAACCAGGTATAGCAACCTGAATTATCTAAACTTTTAGAAAGTAAAAAGGATTCGTATAATAATGGATTAATTTCAGAATTTAGTAATCTTAATAAGTAAAGTATACTTTGAGTTTTTATATGCAACTCTAGTGGGTATCTCCCTAGCTCTGTTCTCACAGCTATGTTTGATGAAGATTTTCTTGTTCCGAGGATATATTTACAGAAAGACAAATGTAATTTTTCTAAACTTGATTTATCAGTAAAATTAAGGGGGTCTATATTTGTTTTGGAAATATTTGCACGTTTTTCTGCTCTAAATTTTGTAACATAAGTATCCATATAAGTTATTTCTGAATTATAAGTGGCTATTGGTTTAACTATAGAATCAAAAAGACTGCAAGCTACTTTAACTGGCAGATTATTTAAGGAACCAGTATAAGTTTTAATGGCAAACATCACTTTCCTTGCTTTATTTACAAGCTCTTCAGAGCTATGCAATAAGTTTCCATTTGATTTCACAAGAATTCCAAGAAATGAATACTCAGAGACATTTGACAAACTTTCATTTTTATATTTTGATAAAGATGTTTCCACTTTTTTATTATTTTGCTGCAGAATCATTGTTTTAGTTTTATTAATATTTAAAGTTAATTGCCATTTTTCCCAATACTTTTCTAAGTTGTTCAGACTATTTTGTAGGCCTTCTTTACTTTCAGATAATATTAAAAGGTCATCAGCAAATTGTAAAGATCCTACTTTAGTATCAATTAGTTGTAATGGACAGCTATTTTCATTTGAAAACTCTGCATCTAAATCATTAATAAATAAATTAAATAAAGTAGGACTCAATGAATCCCCTTGTTTAACCCCTTGTGTGATTTCAAAATATTCTGAATGCCACTCTTGATGCTTGAAGGCAGATTTTGTTTCCTCATACTGTCCTTTAATAATATTAAATATTTTTTTCCCTGCTCCTGCCTTATACAGTTTATAAAGTAAAGCTTTTCTCCAGACAGAATCAAAAGCCTTTTTTAAATCTACAAAGCAGGCATATATTTTATTTTTATTTTTGTGTAAGTATTTGTTTATTAAAGACTTAAGCACAAATATACTATCAGAGGTTCTGTGATTTTTTCTAAAGCCAAATTGAGTATTACTTATAGTATTTTCCATCAGTTTAATCAATCTTTCATTTAATACAGCATTAAACAATTTTGGTAAGCAACTTATCAGAGATATTCCCCTGTAATTATTAGGATCAGTTTTTACTCCTGATTTATGCAATAAAATTAAGTATGAGTATTTCCATTTTGATGGGTAAATACCTGTATTCAAAATAAGGTTAAACAGTTTAACAATACTTTTGATAGACACATTTTTACTAAATTTTACTATTTCATTTATAATGGTATCTGGCCCAGGCACTTTTTCTTTTTTTAGCTTACTAATAACATTTTTTATTTCAGAGTATTTTATTGGAGCATCTGTTTCTCTATTAGATATTATGTTTTTTTCAATATTAACAAGTTGTTTTTCTATTTCCTCTTTCCATTTTATATTTACAAATGTGGGTTTTCCTTGGTCCTGAATATGCTTCGTAATTATTTCTTCATCTTTTAAAATTTCTGGCACTTCATTACCAGTATTTTTTTTGTTTTTCATTCCTTTAAGTATTTCCCAATAATCTTTAGGTTTCTTATCAAAACTATCTGTTAATGAGTTAAATATTTTCTCTCTGTATTGTGCTTTTTTAAATTTTACCATTTTTTTAAAACTTTTTAACAATTCAAAATATTTCTGTTTAAGTTGATTATTTGGACATTTTTTAAGTTTATTTCCAATCCTGTTTATTTCTTTTTTTGTCTCATATACACAATTGTCTGACCATGCCTGTCTATATTTTTTTCTCTTACTTTTAATTCTTTTTGTAATTTTACAAGTAATATCAGAGATATTTTCAAAAATGTTAGTTAAATTTTCAGTTGCACCATCAACCCCTTTTTGATTTTCCTGATACTCATTTAATTCAAACTTCATTATATCATTTTTTATATGCTCTGACATAAGAGCTTGAAGTAGCAAGTTATGTGAATTTTCAGTCAATTAATATATTTTAAAATATTTCCATTTTTTTTCTATATGACTTTTAAGGTCAAAAGTTTGTTTTATATTACAATTTAATGTTAACTGAATCTGTACATGATCTGACAAGTAAGTAAAATCATCAGTTTTAAAGTATTTCACTGAGGACAGGAGACTTTCACTTATTAATGCATAATCTACAGCACTGTATCCATTTATTGACATATAAGTATAGTAGCCTAGGCTGTCCCCTATAAATCTGCCATTTAATATGCGTAACCTTGAGGCAATACATAGTTCTAATAAGGATTTACCTTGTACATTTGTTACATTATCTTGATTGTTTCTAGAAATTTCAGTGTCAACTTCATAATAATTTGGTATTAGATTTTTAGCATCAAAATTATTTATTTGACAAGAATCTCCTGTAATAAAATCAGGACATTTACCAGTCCTTGCATTCATGTCCCCCATTAAAAGTATTTTTCCTTGTCTTGCAAAAGTACTGATCTCATTTTCTAAAAAGCTATAATCATTTTCAAAATAGTTTGAATTTATAGGGGGAATGTATAATGCACATAAATATAAGTCTTCTTTGAAACCAAAGAATTCCTTTTCAAGTTTTAGCCATAATCTATTTTGTGATTTTGTACCATTAATATTGGTTATACCTTTTGCTATTTCTTTTTTTGTAATAGACAATAATTCCTCCACTATGTCGACGTGCTTTTTTTTTCTTTTTGCGTATTTTTGAGAAAGTATTATAATTTGATATTTTATAATCTTTACACTCTCCTTTCCAGGTTTCAAGTAATATATTTATGTCACTTTGAATTTTATCTATAAAAAAATCATCTTGAGTTTTGTCCCCAAGGCCACGCACATTCCAAGCAGAAATAGTTAAATAGCGTTTATTCTCATGAGTTCCCATGATCAAATTCCTTCCTCTTTTTTTTTTGGTAAACTAAATGTTTTTGTAAAATAATTAAATAAATGGTCTGAAAATAAATCATTATAAGTTTCATTGTTATAGTTTTCATTTGAGTTTTTCTACTGCCAATTATTGACTTTTGGTTTATCTTTAAAATATAAAACTCTCTTTGTCATATATATGATATATTCATATTTCAAAACATTTACCATACATTTGTACATATAAGAAATATCAAGCAATAAACAATATGTCATCATTTAAACAATATCTGAGGACAAAGAAAGATAACTCAAAATCTTTGAATAAGCAAGTAAAAAATGTTTCTTTTTTTTCTTTTCTATTTTCTGTTTTAAAATTATTTCTTTACACTTACATCCAAATATATTGATTAAACATGTTGAATTCCAACTTTAAAATGATTGTTTATGAATTACTTTTTTAATATATATTAAATATGGTAAATTTTCTCATTGCCTTATGATTTATGGTAAACAATTAACATATAAAATAACACTTTTAAGTTTCTCTTTTGTCAGTTTGATCTGTTATCCAATTTTACCAACCTTCTTATTTTTAACTGTTCCCAGGTATATCATATGTATACACATTATAATATCTATCATATTTCTTTTAATATATCTACATGATAATATGAAAAATATTAAAAAAACTTAATTTCTTACAAATATTCTTAGGCTTATCTATTTTGCCTAGTTTAACATGTTTAACCAAAAATCAAATGTTTAAAAATGTCAACAAAAAGATCTTTATTTCTTATTACTTAATAATGTCCATCTCTCATTCCACTAAACATGTATTCAAACATTTTGTACATGTTGTCCCTATCATTGTTCATGTGCATGTGACTAGTATTTGTATTATCTGTATATCTGTTATTTGTATTATCTGTATATCTGTTGTTTGTACTATCTGTGTATCCATTGTTTGTATTCTCTGTATATCTATTATAAGAGTTATGCTTGTCCTGTCTGTAACCCTGATATCCATTTGTATCTCTTTTATTGTACCCACTTCTATTCTGGTCATAATTTGACCTCACTGAATAGCCATTGTTGAAGGACCTTGGATAATTTTTATCATATCTAACTGATAACAGTGGGTTTAAAATTTCCTTAATACATCTGACATAAAGCTTTACACCTTTAAAATTTGGATGAATACCATCATAGAAATCTGAATGAATCATATTTTCAAATTGTACATAGTGTAACCCAGTATCAACACAATAGTCTCTAAGTAAAATATTGTATAGACCAAATTTTTCATTATATGCATCAGCTTTGGTTCGGTCAACAAGATAATATCTTGGTAAAAGTTCCCCGATCACAACTGTATATTCTGGTAGAGTAGATTTAAGTTCACGAACAAGTAATTCAACCTCTTGTAGTACATCATCTGGTGTTTTTTGTTCCAAATCATTTGACCCTATTTGTAGCAAAACATTTTTAGCATGTACTGTTCCCAATTTCACAAATTTTGTTGCTCCCTCTACAGTTTTATCTCTCAAAGTAGTGATTTTCACTTGTTTATTCTTGTACATTTTTTTACCATCAAGGTCTTTCACAATTGATGATCCTATGACCCATAAATCCACTTTTTGTATGTTTGTGTTTTTGGATTTTTCAATACTATTTCCAGACTCTTTTTCTATCATACTTTGTGTATTGTTATCAGACTGTGTAACACTTTGTGTACATCTTGCTTTAAACAGATCTTTCATTTCAGAACATGTCTTGTTTACCTCTTGTATTCTCTCTAATGTCTTGAAATTTGTGTTAACACCTATCCTTAAATCCATAAAATGTCTATTTATTTCTTCCAGGATATTTTCCTTCATTTCTTTTGTTGAATTTTCCAATTGTTTTAGCTCACTGTTTTCTACATGTAAATTCTCATGCATTTCCTGTAATTGAGGATTTATTTCTTCTTTTATCTCTTGCACTTTCTTTTCTATTTGTGTTGTCTTTATATTCAAACTATCTACTACCTTGCATATTTCACTACCTTGATCCTTAACTCTTTGTATTTCTTTGTAATTTTCAGCTAATTTTGAATTATTCAAAAGATTTTGAGCTTTATTTTCCTTGTAATTTTCATTTGTTGAAACAAAATCTAGCTTCTCAACTGATTGGTTAATCTTGTGTACTTCTGATTTTATTTGGTCTATATCTTCAAATTTTGTTATGATTTTTTCACACATAATTGTTAGATTATTGATTTTTTCATCCCTGACAATGTGTTCATTCTCTAACTTATGGAATGCTGATTTTAGTGTTTTTATTTCGTTTTCCTGTAATTCCATTTTTTTCAGTACACCTTCAAGTGAATTTTCATCTTTGCCATCATCTTTATTACTTGTATTATCTTGGTCATCTATGTTTATACATGTGCTAGTTTTACCCACTTCAGGCTCTTGTATGAGATCATCATTTGTTTTGTTCAAACTGTTAATTTGTGATTGTTGAATATGATTTGAGTTTGTGGTGTTTACCTCTTTTACTATACTTTCTTCCTCTACTTTATTGTTTTCTTTCTCTACAAATTCTCTTTGGAAAAAATTATCATCCATTTCAATGTTTTTTATTTCTTTAACAACATTGACCGACTTATCCCCCTTTGTACATACTAAATTATCTACAACTTTCTTGATTCTTGGGAATTCAAATTTTACCCATTCAGCTGTTAGTTGACCCTGTACTAATGCGGTATTTGTTGTATAAAATAAAGTAATAACAAATTTTTTCTTTTTATTTATTGTTACATTTGCTACGGACTTGAACAGCTCCTTTTGCGGAATTTTCCATTCAAACGTACGTTTCTCGTCGTTGATTGTCACTACCCTCGATGTTTCGTCGTGGTCTGTCCACTTTACATCTGCTTTGGTTTCGTTCCCCAAGTCTATAAAGTATCGAGTTAATAATGCCCTCCTCCAGACAAGCACGCTGTCCTTATTCAATTTGAACGATGCTTGGTTGGACGACTTTCAAAAGTTTATGTGTCCGTCTTTATGGGGCGAGTTTCCCCCTTTTTTTGTACTATTTGCCATGATTTCAATGTTTGTAGCTTTGGATTGCATTGACTCCAATTTAACGCCTGTATATTTTGTATTGTATTACCAATTGACTTATTTTCAACTCTCAGTCCTCTCTGACCATTTTCAGACCATCTATTTAACTTCTTACTCGTAGGGGCTACATCGTGTGTATGACATGGAGGCCGCCAGTTAACGGTCAAACTCATACAGTTATTGTTCATTATTCTTGACCAGTGTCATTTTAGTTGATGTATCGGAATGATAATGTTATTGTATATCTAATTATACTATTTACCTGGGTTTTAATAACTATAGCATAACGACGGGTGCAACATGTGGAGCAGGATCTGCTTAACCTTCCGAAGCACCTGAGATTACCCCAAGTATTTGCTGGTTGTTTCTGTTGCTTAGTCTTTAGTTTTCTATGTTGTGTCATGTATACTATTATTGGTCTGGTTTTTTTTTTTAATTTATCCATGATGTTCATTTTTTATCTATGAGTTTGGTCACTCTGGTATCTTTCGCCCATCTTTTCAAAGCCACGTCATATACGTATCTAAGAAACATAAAAAGGCATATAGACTAAGTACATAGCAAAATTGAATGACAAGCATACAATATGTTTTACAATGGCACAATATCAGGATGTAAAAGTACAGAACCACGCTATATGTATCAAATAACACCAAAAGGTATATAGACATAGCCCATTAGCAAAAATGAAAGAGAAGAATACGAGAATATCATAAACAATAATATAATGACAGGTTTTACAAGTACAACAAATATCTTAATCACATTAAAACAAACAAATATTAAACAAAGTAGCACAAAAATATGATAAAGGCATATATCACATTTAACCTTCATTCATTGCTTTAAAATTGACTCTGGCGTAGAATTGTGCGATTGACGTCAGAATGTAAACGTCACACAGGTAGAGACATAAAACAGTGTTGTCGTTTAAATTATGAAAGAATATAGTCTATATTTCTTTTATGCATACCTTCTGTAGAATATAAATTAGAAGTTTACCTTTTAGTAGGGTGCCCAGTATCGAAAAAGACGTCTAGTTAACGAGTTTAAGTTAACGGATAACATACGGCTATATGTATATGCAAACGATTGGAAAATCATTATATTTTTTAATCATGAATGTCGTCGTATGCTGCCGTGGTCACATCTTTCAAAATTTTGTGGTTTCGTAGGGTACCCACAGATACCTCATCATACAGACCATCTTCAACACGAAAATTAAAATTATTGCTTTCTGTGTTATTTGTTCAAATGATACTTATCATTTAGCTTAAAAATTAAATTTATCATATAACGAAAGCTGAAAAGATTTATATAATTTAAGCATAGATATTTCATGATTTTAGTCAGGCTATTTTTTTAGCTGAAATTTACCACATTTTGAACAAAAGAAAATGTATTACGTGTTACTTTCACGGGATTTTTACTCTGATTACACCAATACCACATAGTCCATATGTGTGCCAAATATCTTTTGTGTAATGTTAATCGGTGAGAAGAAAAAAGCAATTTAAAACACAAATTTAGTGATAATTCTGCCTTGTTTCAAACACGCCTTTTCTCGTGCTGTTAATCGTTTTGTAGCTTACACTACCAGGTCATTAACTAGGACCATTGTCACTTATTTCATTTATTATATTTCTTGCTTATTGTATGGTAAAATTGTATATTTTGAATAGTCCAGTTAGTTTGAATATCGTTGTTTTGTAATTGGAAATATTTTTTGTTGATTTTTTACCTTTAATCTTTTTTTGTATTGATAGTTTTGTTATAATTGTAATATACAAATCAAATCCTTCGATCACGTTTCAGACCCGGAATATGGCACACATTTACAGTCATGTTAAACTATGCCCATCAAGCCAGAAATGAATTAGCGTGAAAAACAATGGGATAAGTGTGTTATATGTCAGTGTTTTTCTACTGAATTGCTTATCAATAAGCGAGGAATAAGCACAAACAAAAGCTTTATCGAGGCTATGGGAGCACGGAAAGATTTGAGTTTATTGTATGATGCTTCAGACCTAGACCATTTTCGTACTGATGATTACAAAATGTTGTAGCATCATTCTTGCTACAAATCTTACACTAGCAGACACAACTGAAGTTTTTTTTAAAGCTGAATCAAGTTCTTGTTCGTCTGTTAGCATCATGATATCATAGATCAACAGTAACTATGATACACGATAAAGTCATATTCTAGCTAGCACTTCCAAGGACCCTATATCAGCACAGAAAGAGTATTTAGGTTTTAAGAATTTGTTGTACGCCCGATGTCATAGATACTCGCATGATTTTACATAATTATGCATGCTATTCATGAAGACAAAGAGATAGGTTGGAAAGGAATCAAGGGTAGGATAATAAGAAAGTCACAAGATATAGATGGTATACTCTTATGCTTTCCTTGCATCCACTCCATGCAGCATACACAGGAGCTATGGTTTCAAACAGACACTATAACTTGTATATAAGATTTTCGCATCTATATAGATATAGGAAGATGTGGTGTGGGTGCCAATGAGACAACTCTTCATCCAAATAACAATTTAAAAAGTTATCCATTATAGGTCAATGTACGGCCTTCAACACGGATCCTTGGCTCACATCGAACAACAAGCTATAAAGGGCCCAAAAATTACTAGTGTAAAACCATTCAAACGGGAAAACCAACGGTCTAATCGATATAAAAAAAAAACGAGAAACACGTATAAGTTACATAAACAAACGACCCCTTCTGTATACCTGTCCACAAAATATGTAATAGTCTCGGGTTTGCCATCTGTAACTTTCTGCCATGCTGTTACATGATGCGATACAACGTATTGGACCCTATTTAGGATCAGTATGCGCACTGTTTTTTTAGTCTTGAAGGACAGTCCAGATGATTTTACCGATTTGTCAAACCATTCTTATTGTGACTTCGCTGAACCTATAGATGCAGATCGAGATCTTGTTGTCAGGTTGAATGATCTCAAGTCAAAACTAAAAATAGATCACCGTGACCTAAACAATTTGGGCGTAAAATTGGCTACAATTTAAAATTTCTCACTTGTCAACCTTGCGAATCTACTTTTAAACAATATGTAATAAGAGTTTCACTCCAGACGTAAATTTGATGTCTTCCCATGTAGCAGAACTACCTTAACATTCTCCTCTTCAGAATGGACAATGACTTGTTCCTTTCTATCTCGAAGGTCATATGTCATCTGAATTGCTGCAAGATTTAGTTTCTACTTGTAAGGGGAATTCTGTGTTTTCAAAGGATTGCATTTGCTTCGAACAAAATCTATCATGTATAGATGTATGCCCATGTCAGGCAAATGACATATGTCAAAATGTAAATACTCGTGTGGTTGTAGTTAGACACATTGATGACGACGAAGATGACGATGTATAAGATTTCATTTTTCTGTATCAGTATCTTATGATAGTTAGCTATCGAATGAAAATAACGCAGTCCATAATATTTTCTAAATAATAAATAAAACATCTACTCAATTTTGAAATCGTGGGAAATATAATAATAATCTACCTAGTGGGGAAAGATATGTATTTAAACAAATAATAAAAAAACCTACTATATGTTCTTTGACGTTGGTCGGGGAACTACATAAGACCATAGAATGTAGTGTAGGTAAAACTAGCCATGATCATAATTTTCTGTTTGCATTTCTTTTTCGTGTTTTTGCCATACTGAAGTCTGCTTGTCTTCATTTTATAAGTTTTTAATGTTCCTTTGGTTTCTCACGCCTATTGTGTTTGCAATTGTTTGTAAAATACATGGGTGCTGTACATAACCCTTTCCCTTATTATATTTTTGGAATACTTATAAACATTAAAGCCAATTGTTGCTCATTTGGTCATCTGTATATGTAGGATAAGGTGTTTTACCTGTATATAATCACATGTTTTGTTTTCAAAACTTTTACCCCTCCCCCCTTTTCTCTGTTTGTAGTAATTTGTACTTCTGTAAAGCGAAGCTATACAAAGAGCTTTATATTCAACCGAATTCGACGTTAATTTCGAAACAAATCATTTATATATACTCCTTAACACCCAATAACAGAAAGTTGATTTTTGCCTAGAAATTGACGAACACCTAACTATCAAAAGACGTGAAAATCACAATTATTTTTTCGACAAATGATTAAAGTTAAGATCTTAAAAACATCTTTAGATGGTACTTGTACCGAATTGAATACAAAAAAATCAAATTTAGAAATTGAAATAGGTCAAGGTCACTGTTATTTAACAGCTTTTTGAAAATTTCAAATTTGCACCCTATATGCAAAAAGTCAATCTAAAGTCATTTCTGGCGATAAGAATATAAAACAAGTTCTAAATGTAGATACAAAAGATATTTTTCTACAAATTGGTTGTTTTTATTTTGCTCAAATTGCATATTTGTAGGAGAAACAAGCTATCTAAATGTGACTGTACATTTTTCTTGATTTTTGCTTTGACCTTTGACCCTGATTAAAAAAAAACGTGACCACGGCAGACAACGACGACAACGCTATTTCGATGAGGCTTGTTCTCCTCTTTCCAACGATATAAAATATAGCCGTATGTTATTCCGTTTAGGCAAATCGATAAAATTTGTTGATTGGGCACCCTACTATTTCCTTCTTGCCACATGTCTATATACTTATTTTGTATTTCTGAAACGGAACCACGTCGTTATGTATAAACGAAACACAGAAGGGCATATAGACAAAGCATAAGCAAATATGAAAGACCAAAATACTAAAAAACTATGATAGAAGAATAACACAAAAGCATGATGTTAAGTACAGAGCTACGTCATTTGTATCAAAGAAACAAAAAAGGTCACATGGACAAAGCAAAAATGAAATACAATACAAACAACACAATGACGGGATGCATAAGTACAGAGCCAAGTCAAAAGGATATCACAAAAAACAGACCAAACAGTAAAAGTAATATTAATAAAGACACATAAAAGAAAACTATATCACGTATTTAGATAATGTCAGTACGCAGAATCTATACTTCAAGACCATCGTGCATTATTTGTGAAATTTGATATGGAATTGTTATCAACAAGGCCTTAGTACCTTCCGATGAACTTTTTTTAAAGAAAAGTACGAGACGTTCATTGACATTCCGCTGGTTCATCAACTTTCTGCTCTGACACTGGTGAAGAGAAGCTGCAAACATACTGAACAAGTTGGGAAATGTATATCCCATATTTAGGTGAAGTTGGTATATTGAAACTAAGGTGTGGGACATGGACGATAGCGTATACTACTATTTTTATGTTGAAAGGCATTGTGGATTAGTTCTTTTTGACGATTTTTCAATTTCTCATAGAAATGGTGGTCTACAGGCTTTAAAATTTCTCAAATGATAAGCATTTATGTTATCTATTGACATACATTAATCCCGCCTGGTAAATTCCTTTTCCTGCATTCCTTCATCATATTTGATTATTTTGTTGTATTGGAATTTGTTGTAATGCAATTTGAAATTGAAATTATTTTCAATTAATGAACGAACCTCGAAGTTGAATTGCATTGAAAACTAAAGATTCGGAATAATTGTATCAAATATGGCTAAGAGCAACAACATTCATCCATTTGAATAATTCAACATCAAATTAACAGTAAATAAATGATGAATTATACTTCACTTTAGAACAATAGTAGTGCTGACTAAAGTATAGACTAGAACATTTAATCGGAAGTGACTGGAATTAACAAACTGTATAGAATATAAAACATTGAAGTTTTCTTTATCAAATCGGACTGCGAGTTAATTTTGTAAACTTGGCAAACTAAAATTTTGTTTTGTTAAATTCTAGGTTTCACTGGTTTTTGTGACTCTTCATTTATTGAGACGTAATAATACCTATCCATAAGAAACTTAATGATGCGGATGTCATCAACTAAATGTTAACATCCAGTCTAACAAACTGAGAAAGACGCAATTTCGTGGAGTAAGCTGTAAAATAATGTCAAAATGTAAAATTGAATTATAACGAGATAAACACTACGGCATGACTTTAATGTTAATTATAATGTAAACTAGCACTGCAAAATGGATGCCACACTTAACTCAAAAAATTTAAAATTAGACGAAGACAAATTTTTGCAAAATACTACACTGAAAACTAAAGACAAAGCATGACCTACCCCATAGTAAACTGTTGATCAGCTTCTATCAACTAGCAACAGCTGCTGTGTTACTCTTGTACAATAATGGCAACAGTAGTACAATGTTGTTTAGTAGTCCATGTAGTCATAAATCGGTTTAGCGAAAACAAATCTGGTTTACAAAATAAACCGATGGAAACACATCCACTATGAGTGGAAATCAAAGGAACAACAGAAACACTGAACTTCAACATGCTAGTAAAAAGGCCAACATACATAGAAACGTACTACCTGATAACAACTGTCATATTCCTGAATTGGTACAGGATATTTAAAGACAAAATAGAGGGTGGAACCTGGTTTTGTAGTTAGATAAACCTCCCTGCATATTTTAGTTTTAAAATACCAACTGCTCGACACAATATGAAGACTTTTTGATCTCGTTCGCTGCGCTCACTCGACAAAAAGCTTCATATTGTGATTCGCAGCTGATATTTTACTATTTCAACAGCCAGAAAACCTGATAATCGGTACTTATCAATGCATCTGTCAACTTATTTCAGGTTGAAAAAATCTTAATGCAAAGTCTGTAACTGTTTTGAAATTGAGAAACTAAACAGACCAGGATTAATTCTTCATTTCTTATTTGAATTTTCCAAAACCAATCAAAGTCTTATACATTTACATGTATGATCATGTATTAAAGCACTTGTATAATATCCTTATCAGTCGCAGCTCATTTACAATATGAAGTTTAAAGACACTCAGTAAGCACAACACTTAATCGTATTTAATCATAATGATTACAATGAGTACATAATTATATGATTATGGTATACATATTTTTTACAAGTTAGATTTAGAAATATGAAAACTCTTTCAATTTCTTTAAAACAAGTGCGACTTAGTTGAAGCCAGTGTAGAAAGCAATTGATACATTGATGCGAATCAAATAATTATTGCTTGTTTTAGATATATTGTAATTATCACATGCACATTTTTGACAATGATCACCAAGTTTAAAAGATGAATAATAAAACATACAATTGTATACAATGTACAAAAGAAGAACAAATATTGACTATTAAAAAGACCGTCATGCAAAACGAAAATTAAAATATAGAGACTTACACAAAAATAGAAACACCAAGATCGAAAGATAAAGAACGGTTTAGTCCTTCAAGATATGGGATAATTAAATCCTTGTGCACGTGTTTAAGAATAAGAAATCACAATCTTAACATAACTAAATTAATGTTTTTACAACAGATGCGGATTTCGATAATAAAGGTATCGCCTGTGATACTCAAGGCCAAACATTTGAAAATCCAAAAGTTTATTAAAGACATGACAAGTTTAGGAATAAAATATGACAAAACATGCAACCAAACCCGGTCAACGATTCAGAGTTTTGCGTGCGGGAGATATATCCCTTAATCAAAATATATTTTCAAATGTTTGGAAGCCAAATTTCCATAACATAATATCTGTATTATAGACGAGAAGACCCTTGGTCTTAATTGATATTCATATAATTCCAAATTAAAAAACTGATCCCAGGCTATAAATGCATTATACATTTTTGTATTATATTGTATGTCATTCCAGTCTTTGTATTTTAAGGTGGTACCCAACACTTTAGCTAAAATTAATTTAGGTTGTTTAATTTTCTTAACATTTTGACAATGTATTTACTTTTACCCTTTTACAAAAATATAAAAATTTCAAAAAATTTGAACCAACCGTTTTATCAGAAAAATTACACTGGTTATATAGCAGTTTGACAAACACTTATGTTGATCATTGAGAAGCTTAATATTCCCTTAACAACACGTAATTAAAACGTTTAGCTGATTTTACAGAGTTATCTCCCTGTAGTGAAAGGTGTGGGGACGATATCTTATAATATAACTCTGATAAAATACACAACAGCTTTGTAGTTTGACGTTTACTAGTTACTAAGAAAAAGATAAGGTGACGTCGTCGTTGTGACGTCGACCTTGGTTACAATGTTTCTTCCGAGACGTTGCTGTCTTCTCGACATTCTCGGGGCCTAAAAAAAAATACTTTACGTAGAAAAGAAAATTGAAATACAATATATAAATAACATTAAATTAAGATTAAAGTCTCTCAAAATAAAAAATTCACAGTTCTTTCACAGTTGAACTAACGTAGTTCATAAAACAAATTCGCATTACAGTCCATATTCATCTCGTAACACATTTTTAAATAAATATGCTTGTTCACTTTATTTCAAAAGTCCATAAAACAAGTTTAATGTTCTCTTTAATCGTTTTCGTGTTTCCATGGTAACTTTGCATAATCTTGGTTGTCGCGAAGCTCAATTGAAGTTCTTATATAGTTCTCATTGTCGTCGTGTACTTGTTGAAATTCTACTTCTCGAGCTTCAATTTTCCTAAACGCTTCTAAGTTGTGTTCCTCTGTTTGATGTGAAATAAGTACATTGGAAATACTTGACACTGTTGATAGCTGTGATTTTTCTTAATTTAATGGTCCAGAAAGTAAGTACCCTAATTTCGATTTGACTGCGGTGGGTCCGTTTCCGCATACAACTTTATCTTCAACTATTTCCCAATAAAAATCGGCTCCAATTAATAGTGAAATTTCGAATGTATCCTGTTGCGTAACTGGATGTGCGAGCTTTAGTCCTTTCAAATAGTTATTGTTCCTGTCAATGTAACGAATGTGGTTCTGTAACGGCGTAGCTATCATTGGAACGATTAATGCATGTATTGGGATTTTATGTCCAGTTTCAGTTTCAACATAAACTGTGGCTTTATCGAGTTGCCTAGCATTAGTGTTGGTTTCTCCAAATGATGAGAGTTGAATCTTTTCGGCTCCTTCTCTCTGCAGGTTTAATTCTCGCGCAATATTCTCCGTTATAAAAGACCTTTGAGCGCCTTCATCAAACAAAATATTCGTATCTGTGCAATTATGAACTGACCAAACGGGGGCCACGGCAGTTTTCAACTATACATTTGAGTAAAATTGTGCTGACGAGTGTAATATTGTTGAGTCTTCTTGTATCTCGGTATCCTTCACGAGATTTACTACAGTCGGTGTAGATGTCGTACTTGCGTTCGTACAACTGTGAGCGGAATCTTTCGTGTCAGTGAAACGGTTTTCACTTCTCTGGTCGGGGTTCGCGGTTAGTCCAACTTCATTACATAAACTAGTGTGGTGTCGTTTACCACAGTTACGACATGAGCTTTTCGATTTGCATTCTTTTATGTGATATGTACCGAGGCAGTTGAAGCATAAATTGTTACGTTTAACAATAGCGATGCGTTCATCTAAATCGCGTACTTTCTGGCAGTTGGCAGGCGAATGAATATCTTTGCAGAAAATGCACGGCTTTTCTGTTAAATGCTGATTATCATTTCTAGTACTTGCTGTCTGTGTAACTTGTCCGGCTTCCATGATTTGTATCTCTTTATGTATGCTTCTTCTAAGATCTCGTAATAGCCATCTTGTTGTACCATGCTCCCGAGCGAGATGCTTTCTAATTTCGCCTGGCAGTTTGTTGATTATAATCGGGACTAATAAATTACCGTATGAGTCCTGTGTCTGTCCAAGCGATTCAAGTCCTCTAACTTAACTCTCCATTTTGTCATAAAACATTCTCAGGCTTATGAGGTCATTTCGGGGTGGCGTAATATCAAGCAGTGCTTGTAGGTGGTCTTGTGTTATTTTATGAGTCTGTCCAAATCTCTCTATCAGAACATTTACGGCTTCGGCATAATTAGCGTTAGTCAGAGAAAATCCGGCAATTGTCTGAGCGGCTTCGTTTTCTAATTGGGCCTTCAAATAATTAAACTTTTGAACATCTGTCAATGTTGGGTTGTAATGAACTGTCGATTCGTAAGAATCCCAAAGGCTCGGCCATTCTAAAATATTGCCATTAAATGTAGGTAAAGTTAATTTTGGCAAACGGTGATTGATGGATATAGCGGACGGGACAGTATAACTTGACGTGGGAATTGATGTGGCAATTTGGCTTGTCTCTGTTAAAATTCGAGCGGCATCATTTGACTGTGGCAATGACGGGGCGGCATAACTTGTCTGTGCAATTTCGGGTGAGCTAGTAGGAATGAACGGTGGACTGTCTACATTTAAAACTTGATAAGACGAATGTGATGGTTGATTGGAAATAGGTTGTGATGTTTTATCTATGAATATCTTAAAATGTCTCAGTTTAGTAACAAAATTTGTAGTTTACTCATCTGTGTCTACGATTTCCGTCTCTATATCCTCTGTTTCCGATGCGTTCTCAATTTGTTCATTCAGTTTGTCGAGTAACTTCTTCTTCTGTTGTAGATTTTCGTATGTGGCTAACAGATAAAGGTGACGTCGCCGTTGTGACGTCGACCTTGGTTACAATGTTTCTTCCGAGACGTTGCCGGTCCGGCGGTCTTCTCGACAATAGGTACCACCTTAAATGACTGTTTTCATTGGTATCTTCAGCTGTACACCAGAATGATGAGACATGTGATTATTCTTATGCGAGTACTTGTTTAAAGTCAGCTATTCGCATAACGTTTGTCATTACTTTGTATTCAATACGGTGATGTCAGATCTTCGAATGACATTAAGTTGCGTGTTCGTACATTTGGTGGTGTCAGCTCTTTAGACCACCTTCCCTTACTATTTTTTGCATTTGCCAAAGGAAGTTTTTGTTACACGACTTTTTGTTGATGTCAGATCTTTGTTCTTTTGACTATTTGGTATTTGTATCCTTTTGATGTTGAAGTAAAATCTTTAATTTACCATTTTTTCGTTATGTTTTGGTATTTTATCAAGCGATGTACAATGATGTATGATCTGTAGTTTTTGTCTTTGTTACATATATTTTTCTTTCTCTCAAGGTTAATTCTATCTTTCTGTTCTCATATCCATACTTTTTGGCTGTTTCACATTTTTATGATGTCAGATTCTTTGTTCTCATATCCATATTGTTTGGCTTTTTCACATTTTGATGATGTCAGATCGTCTGTTCTCATATCCATATTTTTTGGCTGTTTCACATTTTGATGATGTCAGATTCTCTGTTCTCATATCCAAATTTTTTGGCTGTTTCACATTTTGATGATGTCAGATCGTCTGTTCTCATATCCATATTTTTTGGCTGTTTGACATTTTGATGATGTCAGATTCTCTGTTCTCATATCCATACTTTTTTCTGTTTCACATTTTGATGACGTCAGATTCTCTGTTCTTATATTCATTTTTTTTTTGGCGGTCTCACATTCTACAGATATCAGATCTTCGATTTTTATATTTATACACTTTGGTGGTTTCGCATTTTGATGATGTCATATCGTCTGTTCACATATTCATACTTTTTGAATGTCTCACATTTTTATGATGTCTTATATTTAGGAGATAACTGTATTGTATTTTAAGCTCCGACGGCATCAATTGGGGATTTGATGGTCGCAAATTAAGTTTACTGGCGACGCGTTAGCGGAGACAGTAAACGGGTATTTGCGACCATCATCCCCAATTGATGCCGTCGGAGCTGAAAATACAATATTGTTATCTCCATTCTAATGAAACTGACAGAAAACAACGTTAAAACATGTAATTAAAATCTGTCATATGCCGTCTGCGCTTGGGCGTACGTCCCATAGCATCAGTTGTCAATCGATGCCATGTAAAAAGTGACGTTATCCAATCAAAATGAACGTTACAAACGTTGTTGCATTAGAATCTGTTTTCATATCCAACCTTTTGATTGTTTCCCATTATAATGATCCAGATCCACGTTTATAAATTTAATACCATTTAGTTGTTGATTCGTTAGATTTCATACGTGTTGTTAAATATTATGTATTGTGTTTTGTCTGTATTTGTGTATGTCTCATCATTTATTAATACTTCCTTACTTTTTGTTTCTTCCCCATTATGAGATGTCCGATCAACTGTTGACACTTCATTCAATCTGTGTTTCCGCATGGAGTGTTGAGATTTACATCGTAACCTTTGGGTTCTTTCTCAATTCGGTGATATCATTGTGTTGCTTAGTCTTTAGTTTTCTATGTTGTGTCGTCTATACTATTATTAGTTTATTTGTCTTTTTATTTTTAGCCATGGTGTTGTCAGTATATTTTTTATCTATAAGTTTGACTATCCCTCTGGTATCTTTCGTCCTTCTTTTACACTTCTGTCCAGATTACTATTTTTCTTTTTAAACTTGATATGATATGACCGCGAAATTAATATGTTCATTGTCCCTACTCATTCAACACGTCTGGTAATCAATGATTTCTTGAGAATATTGTGTACCAACAAAAAGTGTCAATCAGCTGATGAATTAAAAAGGAGCGATACTAAATTGGTCTAAAAAGGGAAAACTTTACACACCGCATTACTAACTCTGAATCTAAAAACAATAACAAAAACATAAATGGTAGAAAATGAATGTTCGACCTTATTATGAAAATTACACAACCACAATTTATTTGAACAGAGCCAACATTTAAATGTTTATGTTGATTTTTCTGGTAATTTGCTATCATCTCTACCACACCGTCATGTCCATTATCTGTTGCGATTGTTTAGAGGAGATTTGAACAGAGCCGACATTAGAATGTTATTCTAATTTTGTAATTTGCTATCATTTCTACCACACTGTCATGTCCATTATCTGTTGCTATGTTTAGAGGAGATTTGTTATCAAGTCGACACATTTCTAAATTTGCTCCTTTATCTAACAATATACATACGATGTCATGATGTCCTACTTCACATGCATAAAACAATGGCGTGGCGCCATCTTCTTTTGCCATGTTGATGTTAGCACTGTGGTCCAGAAGACAAAGAACAATATCAGTCCTACCCATAAAACTGGCAATGTGCAACGGGGTAGAACCAGCTACTACATCAAATGCTTAATCTACTGACTTTTTACTGACATAATCTTTTAAATTTGAAGATGTGTTCTTATTAAAGCTATATAAGAATGCTTGTTTTTCTTGTTCTAATGTTATCCTTGGATGGTTAGTCAGTGTATCTACTATACACTGTTTACAATGGATACAAATATTACAGTCAGCATTGTTCTCTAACAATAACTGTTATTCCTCAGTTTCCGTTCAATGCACTGAAATATAAAGCATTTCCACCATCATATGTCTGAGCATTAATGTTTGGTTTATGATTCATTAACAACTGTATTATACTGATGTTATTATTGATACTGGTGTAGGTATTGGCACATGACCTAATCAAGGGTGTACATCTATCATTGTTACACAGATCGACATTAGGATTCTTTTCTAACAGCAACCTTACTATTTCAGTATGTTCATTACGACACGCCTGTATCAGAGCACTATTGCTACTTTTGTCGCATAGATTTACATTAGCATCCTTCTCTAACAGCAGCTTCACAATGTCAGTGTGTCCACTCTGGCTTGCCATGTATAAAGGACTACAGTGAAAGTTGTCACATAGGTCAATATAAGCATCTGTCTCTAGCAGCAACCTAACAATATCAGTATATCCATTCACACATGCCCGGTACAGAGGACTACGCCCATTATTATTACATATATTAACTTGATGATTCTTCTCTATTATCATCTTCACAATAGCAGTATGGCCTTCATAACATGCCCAGTAAAGTGCAGTGACCCCCTCATTGTCACAAAGATCAAGATTAGGATTATTCTCTAATAACATGTTAACAATAGTAGTTTCCCCTTCCTGACAGGCCATATACATTCCATAGACCCCATCATGCCTACACTGATCCACATCCACATCATTATGTAACAACCATTGAACCATATCAGTGAAACCAAGATAACAAGACAATATTAGCGGAGTATTACCTGATCCATAGACCCCCTTTGGTATCGCCGTATCCTTGGTACTGGCCGAAGCTACCTGTTGTGATTTGTCTAGTTGTAGTAAGTACCGTACTAACTGTTGTCTAAATGATGATACCGCCAAATTAGAGTTATCAAAAACACATGTCACCTTTCCTAACGACCAGTCCTTTATCAACCTTTCTAAATAAGATTCTATATATTCATCTGGTATTTCAATGATAAAGTCTACGTTATCCTTGTCATCTGGTGATTTGTGCCATAGGAAACGTTCGCGTACTAAATCGCTCTCACCATGATCTATCAAACATTCAATCATTTTCTGACCAAAGTAATGAGCAAGGAAGTCAAACAGTTTATCGTGTAAAGTCCTATAAATACCATTCTTTTCATGTATAAATGTACCATCTAGAGTATCAAGTGCTTCTTTCAGTACTGCTTTTGGTGTATTTTTGTTCAATTTGCAGGCCTCCCATGTGTCTTCTATAATCTTTCGTTGTTCACTTGTAACCTTACCTCGAAACCATTTTGCAATATTTTGATTATTTAATAGAACACATAATGCAAGACTGCAAACTTTATAGTTTCCTTCATCGCCATGCCTACAAAGATTGTCCAACTCATTTTTGTAGACATCAAATGGATTTTTGAAGAATTCTGTCGCATCAACATCTCCTTTGTCATGATAAAGATAACATAAAAGTGGAAAGAATTCACACTGCTTTGCTGCTTCGTTTAGACCCTCGCAACTTGTACCCATATACATGTTTACAATTTGTATTTTCTCTTCAGATATGAGCCGTAGCTCATCTGATATTAACTTACATTCACATGATTTAAAAGGGGGTAACATATTGAATTTATCATCCTTATAGACTTGTAACCTACAAGATACAATAATCTTACAACATTTGTCTGCTATTATCGTGTTTAACAGAGGTAATAGTTGTTTCCAATTCTCAATTTGTTGTTGGTTTGCAGTGAAATTTCCACAAATATCATCAACAATGAAGACTGTTTGTTTAGCAGGTTGATAATAATTTCTAATGTCTATTGGTAAATACACAGGAATTATTTTGTACCCTGTTCTCCGTAAAAGCAGTGCTGCATGTCTTGCAATAAATGATTTACCAACTCCTGTTGGTGCTGTCAATGTCACACAATTGTGATTCTCTAAACATTTGATGACGTAATCACTCGCTCTCGTGGCCACAAACATATCATCTTTCTTTGCCAGTCTTAAATTTGTTCTTTTATCTGCTCTGAAAAAAAAACATGATTGGAATACGTTAAATTATACGGATAAAATACAATCATAACATTGTGGAGTAAGGACATAAAAAAAGTGACCAAAACGAAGTGTTTTTGTGTTGTGCAGATGTTTGCACTTATATAACATGACAGTTTGAACTGAATACATTCCGTTTACTCTACAATGACTTGTTGATATTGTTAGTGCAAGTTACAATGGTCTACAATTATCAACACTACTTGAAAAGATGACAATTTAATGAATTACAAAAGTTCTAGCTCCCTCACAAGACTACGTGATTAAGGTTAAGTTTAAATCCTCTACTTTTTACCTCAATAGTCTTTAAGATGTCAGACTGGTCATTTTACACTTTTTGACAGTACTATTGAGAATGTTTTTCATACGCCGTCATGGTTTGGTTGACCATTATAAAATATCTGTATCACATTTGAAAACGGATATGTTTCCACCTGTTGAGACCACTTATTCTTATCTTTTGGATTGTGACACTACCTAAAGCGACTTACTACCTTTTAATTTGTATGGAAATCGGTGATATGCATTACGGGACGATTCCTCTTTGGACGAATTAATACATCAACATCTCTCATACCCATCGAGGCTTTCATTTCCTAAAACTACACAGAAACGTTCAATACTAATCACAGATTTTCAATCCAAGGCCTTTACATCTAAACAGACAATTTCTCACTCGGAGTTTTATTAACTTAAATGATTTCATAATATTAACAATATGTGATAAAGCATTTTAAAACTCAAGGTATACAGTAAAACATCATTTCGCTTGGCACAAAAACATTCAAATATGAACACTTATTTTGAAATATAAACATAAATACAAATATCATGTTGTAGGAAGGAATAAATTGTACTTTAAAACACTGTTTGAAACAAACATTTCTGAAACTGATTTATTAAGATGCTAGATTTGTTTGACACAATATTAGATACGTTTTGACGACATTTTTAAAAACTGTCATGCAATTGAAATTTGAAACGGGGAATGTGTAAAATAGACAACAACCTGACCAAAAGCAAACAAACAAAGGTCTTCAAAACAGCGGGAAAATCCCGCACCAGGAGGCGGGCTTCAGCTAGCTCCTAAACAAAATTGTGTACGATTTCAGCAAAAATGGACGCCACACTAAACCCAGAAACATATAAATGGAGAAAAACTGTGACATCTCATCCCTCCCCTATACCTCTATGGCATTCCTATGGAAACCAATATGCTGCTCTATCTGCAAACTTGGTTTGTTTTTCGTATGACACAGACTGTATACAGGGGATTCCCATGAAGAATAGAAAGAAGCTTACGATAAGTATCTGAAACTTGCATCCCGCTCTTACGATAATATAATCTCACTAAATAATTCAAACTTTGGTGGCCATGTTATATCTCATATATTCAAGTAAACCAAAGGGGAGAAAATCCTCGTGGTTCTACAAGGGTCAACTGTTTACTTATATTTTTGTCTTGTCCAGTTTGTATTTCTGGTATTTAAGTTTCTTTCGGTTATACAGTTCATGATCATATCAGAAAGACGCATATTAACAACCTAATTTACTTAATTGTTTATAGTCATACTAATTAAGTTTATAAGTGCATATAACAAATAGGCGAGTGACATTCAGACCTAAAATATGTTTTTAATGCACCTATCTAACACACAGCTATATTATATATAATTCGAAAGGAAAAAATGTGTAGATTCCATTTTTCCCGGTCGTAAAAGTGAAATGTGGTGCATTTCTTTTTAAATTTGGGTCAAAGGTCATTCATAAAAAATTGAAAGAATAACACTTTTGTAGTATTATTGTCTTATTTGAAGCAGCTAGTAATATAGCTAATTCAAATTTTCTTTACACGATACTATGATAACGTCTCTCTGATTCTAAGTTGCATATCGTTCATGGTTTGGCGATAATTGACGTCATTTTGAGGTTTTCACTCTGCTATAGGTAAACGGTACTTTCTACAAAAACGACGTATAATAACAAATATTTAACCTTAAATGTGTTAATATTTATTATAATTGATGGTGTGCCATGCAAAATAAAAAAACATGATGAAATATTTGTAAGTTGGGCTAGTAAAAGGGAGAGAAAACAACGAAATAAATAGGGTAAAAAGTAGACATCTTTGTCACATCAACAGTGACAATAGTCTCCTGTTTGTTAACAGCCTACAAACCGTGTCAAAGATCGGAAATCACTATCTTACATGTTTAATACAACCACAAGCAAAGTTAAAGAGGATATATGAATCATATCTTAAGTCTGTCCGTCCGTCAGTCCCCACTTGTTTGCGGCCCGTGTCGAATTAAATCAGGTAACTTATACATGTATACAGATATACAGTTCATACAAAAACCAATTATTTCAAATATAAAATGCATTGCCTTGAACTATAGAACTGATGTTAAACACACTTAGTTCAGAGATGTATTATGGGATGGCCAGTGGTTCTTCATAAATCACTTCATTTTGACATTGGCATTGACATTTGAGCCGTCAAGTTTTCAAACATTGTTTGATTCGTTCTTGTCTTGTTTGTGTCCGGTCCATATCTTTTGAACCGTTAAACCTGGGTTTTCCAAACTAAGTATGCATATACATCATATAATAGGGGTTCTAGTGGTCATAAACTAAAATCAGGTCACTATGATATGGATCCAATCATAACGGAATCCTGTCCGCGACATATATAGCTGCAAAACTAAGGTTTACTAAACTTTAGATACAGAAGTCGGATTTCACAAAAAACCTTAGGACAAGATTAATCGTAAGTAAACGGATCTATTCATGACTTACGACCAGCTTTAGTCGTAAGATTTGTTGTGAAACTGACCCCAGATGCAAAATTAGAATGCGGTGATTTACAAACTAAAGTTAGGTCCCACGGTGACCTTTATTTTGACATTTGGGATTATATACTTTACAAACACTGTAATTTTTAACATGTTTTTTGTTACGACTGCATTTAGTTTCACTCACGTTTGTGCAGTCAAAACGTTTGCAGATAAAAATGCAAGCTTTCGTCTTTTCTGAAAATGTCACTCGTCTAATAGTTCCGAGAGGTTTTACACTCCTACATACGAGCCTACTCGATCTGGTATTCGAAAGAAGAAGAAGAACCGTCACTTAAGGATGTCAATTGATGATATTTGCAACATGCCACAAACGACAAAAACCTAAACTATTGCAGCAAAGGATTCTTTAACATACATATATCATGGCATTCTCATTCTACACGCAGCATCATATTTCCTTTTACTCTCGAGCTAGCAATGCTTCTATAAAACAAATATAGCTGACCTATTGCTTATAGTTTAAGAAAAATTGACCAAAACACAAAAGCTTAACATTGAACAATGAACCATGAAAACGAGGTCAAGGTCAAATAAAACCTGACGACTGACATATAGATCATAAAATATTTCCATACACCATATATATTTGACATATAGTACTAGATAAAAAGATTAAACTCAAAAACTTAACTTTGACCTCTGAACCATGAAAATGAGGTCAATGTCAGATGGCAACTACCCGCTAGACATGTACACCTTACAATCATTTCATACAAATAATATAGTAGACCTATTGCATAAAGTATAAGAAAAACAGACCAAAACAAAATACAACTTAACTATAACCACTGAACCATGAAAATAAGGTCAAGGTCAGATGACACCTGCCAGTTGGACATGTTCACCTTACAGTCCTTCAATACACCGAATATACTAGACCTTTCGCTTATAGCATCTGATATATGGACTTGACCACCAAAACTTAACCTTGTTCACTGATCCATAAAATGAGGTCAAGGTCAAGTGAAAACTGTCCAACGGGCATGAGAACCTTGCAAGGTGATCATATACCAAATATAGCTATCCTATTACTTATAGTAAGAGAGTATTCAATATTACAAAAAAGCTTAAGTTTTTTTTTCAAGTGGTCACTGAACCATGAAAATGAGGTCAAGGACTTTGGATATGTGAATGACGGAAACTTCGTAACATAAGGCATCTATGTACAAACTATGAAGCATCCAAGTCTTCCACCTTCTAAAATATAAAGCTAAAGATGTACAGGTAGGAAAATACTTTCAAAAGGCGCCAAAACAGCAGGATAGATCAATTATCAGGTTATCTGCATATTTTAGTTTTAAAATACCAGCTGCTCGACACAATATGAAGATTTTTGATCTCGTTTGCTGCGCTTACTTGACAAAAAGCTTCATATTGTTATGCGCAGCTGATATTTTACAATTTCAACAGCCAGAAAACCTGATAATCAGTACTTATCAATGCATCTGTTAACTTATTTAAGGTTAATACAAGAATGTGTCCAAAGTACAAGGATGCCCCACTCGCACTATCCTTTTCAATGTTCTATGGACCGTGAAATTGGATAATTATCTAATTTGGCATTAAAATTAGAAAGATCATCTCATAAGCAACAAGTGTACTAAGTTTCAATTTGATTGGACTTCAGCTTCATCAAAAACTACCTTGACCTAAAACTTTAACCTGAAACTCCCACTTTCATTTTCTAACTTCAGTGGACCGTGAAATTGGGGTCGGACGAACGGAACCACAGACCAGAAAACATACTACCCTTCTACTATCGTAGGTGGGGCATAAAAATTCTTTATGCAAAGTCTGTAACAGTTTTGAAATTGGGTAACTAAACAGACCAACATTAATGTTCCATTTCTTGTATCTTCCAAAACTAATCAAAGTCTTATACATGTACATGTATGATCATTTATTAAAGCACGGGTGCCACATGTGGAGCACGATCTGCTTACCTTTCCAGAGCACCTAGGTCACCCCCAGTATTTTGGTGGGGTTCGTGTTGTTTATTCTTTAGTTTTCTATATTGTGTCATGTGTACTATTGTTTGTTTGTTTGTCTTTTTCATTTTAAGCCATGGCATTGTCAGTTTGTTTTAGATTTATGAGTTCGACTGTCCCTTTGGAATCTTTCGTCCCTCTTTTGCATAATATCTCTATCAGTCGCAGCTCATTTACAATCTGAAGTGTAAAGACACTCAGTAAGCACAACACTTAATCGTATTAAATCATAATGATTACAATGAGTACATAATTATATGATTATGGTATACATATTTTCTACAAGTTAGATTTAGAAATATGAAAACTCTTTCAATTGCTTTAAAACAAATGCGACTCAGTTGAAGCCAGTGTAGAAAGCAATTGATACATTGATGCGAATCAAATAATTATTGCTTGTTTTACATATATTTTTATTATTGCATGCACATTTTTGACAATGATCACCAAGTTTAAAAGATGAATAATAAAACATACAATTGTATAAATGTACAAAAGAAGAATAAATATTGACTATTAAAAAGACCGTCATGCAAAACGAAAATTAAATATAGAGACTAATACAAAAATAGAAACACCAAGATCGAAAGATAAAGAAGGGTTTAGTCCTTCAAGATATGGGATAATTTAATCCTTGTGCACGTGTTTAAGAATAAGTAATCACAATCTTAACATAACTAAATTAATGTTTTTACATCAGATGCGGATTTCGATAATAAAGGTATCGCCTGTGATACTCAAGGCCAAACATTTGAAAATTCAAAAGTTTATTAAAGACATGACAAGTTTAGGAATAAAATATGACAAAACATGCAACCAAACCCGGTCAACGATTCAGAGCTTTGCGTGAGGGAGACATATCCCTTAATCAAAAAATATGTTCAAATGTTTGTAAACCAAATTTCCATAACATAATATCTGTATTATAGACCAGAAGACCCTTGGTCTTAATTGATATTCATATAATTCCAAAATAAAAAACTGACCCCAGGCTATAAATGCATTATACATTTTCGTATTATATATCGTATGTTATTCCAGCCTTTGTATTTTAAATGACTGTTGGTATCTTCAGCTGTACACCAGAATGATGAGACATGTGATTATTCTTATTCGAGTACTTATTTAAAGTCAGCTATTCGCATAACGTTTGTCATTACTTTGTATTCAATACGGTGATGTCTGATCTTCGGATGACATTAAGTTGCGTGTTCGAACATTTGGTGGTGTCAGCTCTTTAGACCTTCCCCTACTATTTTTTGCATTTGCCAAAGGAAGTTTTTGTTACACGATTTTTTGTTGGTGTCAGATCTTTGTTCTTTTGACTATTTGGTATTTGTATCCTTTTGATGTTGAAGTCAAATCTTGAAATGTCCCCTTTTTTCGTTATGTTTTGGTATTTTATCAAGTGATGTACAATGATATATGATCTGTAGTTTTTGTCTTTGTTACATATATATTTTTCTTTCCTTTCAAGGTTAATTCTATCTTTCTGTTCTCAAATGAATTTTATGAAAATTACACAGCCACAATTCATTTGAACATAGCCAACATTTGAATGTTGATGTTGATTTTTCTGGTAATTTGCTATCATCTCTACCACACCGTCATGTCCATTATCTGTTGTGATTGTTTAGAGGAGATTTGAACAGAGCTGACATTAGAATTGTATTCTAATTGGTAATTTGCTATCATTTCTACCACACTGTCATGTCCATTATCTGTTGCGATTGTTAAGAGGAGATTTGAACAGAACCGACATTAGAATGTTATTCTAATTGGTAATTTGCTATCATTTCTACCACACTGTCATGTCCATTATCTGTTGCGATTGTTAAGAGGAGATTTGAACAGAACCGACATTAGAATGTTATTCTAATTGGTAATTTGCTATCATTTCTACCACACTGTCATGTCCATTATCTGTTGCTATGTTTAGAGGAGATTTGTTGTCAAGTCGACACATTTCTAAATTTGCTCCTTTATCTAACAATATACGTACGATGTCATGATGTCCTACTTCACATGCATAAAACAATGGCGTGGCACCATCTTCTTTTTCCATGTTGATGTTAGCACTGTGGTCTAGAAGACAAAGAACAATATCTGTCCTACCCATAAAACAGGCTATGTGCAACGGGGTAGAACCAGCTACTACATCAAAGGCATAATCTACTGACATCTTACTGACATAATCTTTTAGATAAGAAGATGTGCTCTTATCCAAGCTATACAAGAATGCTTGTTTTTCTTTTTCTAATGTTATCCTTGGATGGTTAGTCAGTGTATCTGCTATACACTGTTTACTATGGATACAGATATTACAGTCAGCATTGTTCTCTAATAACAACTGTGTTATTCCTCTGTTTCCGTTCAATGCACTGAAATATAAAGCATTCCCACCATCATATGTCTGAGCATTAATGTTTGGTTTATGATTTATTAACAACTGTACTATACTCATGTTGTTTTTAATACATGACCTGATCAGGGGTGTACTGCCATCATTGTTACACAGATCCACATTTGGATTCTTCTTTAACAGCAACCTTACTATTTCAGTATGTTCATTACGACATGCCTGTATCAGAGCACTATTGCCACTTTTGTCACATAGATTAACATTAGCATCCTTCTCTAACAGCAGCTTCACAATGTCAGTGTGTCCACTCTGGCTTGCCATGTATAAAGGACTACAGTGAAATTTGTCACATAGGTCAATATAAGCATCCGTCTCTAGCAGCAACCTAACAATATCAGTATATCCATTCACACATGCCCGGTACAGAGGACTACGCCCATTATTGTTACATATATTAACTTGATAATTCTTCTCTATAATCATCTTTACAATAGCAGTATGGCCTTCATAACATGCCCAGTAAAGTGCAGTGACCCCCTCATTGTCACAAAGATCAAGATTAGGATTATTCTCCAATAACATGTTAACAATAGTAGTTTCCCCTTCCGGACAGGCCATGTACATTCCGTATACTCCATCATCCCTACACTGATCCACATCCACATCATTATGTAACAACCATTGAACCATATCAGTGAAACCAAGATAACAAGACAATATCAGTGGAGTATTACCTGATCCATTGATCCCCTTTGGTATCGCCGTATCCTTGGTACTGGCCAAAGCTTCCTGTTGTGATTTGTCTAGTTGTAGTAAGTACCGTACTAACTGCTTTCTAAATGATGATACCGCCACATTAGTGTTATCAAAAACACATGTCACCCTTCCAAACGACCAGTCCTTTATCAACCTTTCTAAGTAAGATTCTATATATTCATCTGGTATTTCAATGATAAAGTCTACGTTATCCTTGTCATCTGGTGATTTGTGCCATATGAAACGTTCGCGTACTAAATCACTTTCACCATGATCTATCAAACATTCAATCATTTTCTGACCAAAGTAATGAGCAAGGAAGTCAAACAGTTTATCGTGTAAAGTCCTATAAATACCGTTCTTTTTATGTATAAATGTACCATCTAGAGTATCAAGTGCTTCTTTAAGTACTGCTTTTGGTGTATTTTTGTTCAATTTGCAGGCCTCACATGTGTCTTCTATAATCTTTCGTTGTTCACTTGTAACCTTACCTCGAAACCATTTTGCAATATTTTGATTATTTAATAGAACACATAATGCAAGACTGCAAACTTTATAGTTTCCTTCATCGCCATGCCTACAAAGATTGTCCAACTCATTTTTGTAGACATCAAATGGATTTTTGAAGAATTCTGTCGCATCAACATCTCCTTTGTCATGATAAAGATAACATAAAAGTGGAAAGAATTCACACTGCTTTGCTGCTTCGTTTAGACCCTCGCAACTTGTACCCATATACATGTTTGCAATTTGTATTTTCTCTTCAGATATGAGCCGTAGCTCATCTGATATTAAGTTACATTCACATGATTTAAAAGGGGGTAACATATTGAATTTATCATCCTTATAGACTTGTAACCTACAAGATACAATAATCTTACAACATTTGTCTGCTATTATCGTGTTTAACAGAGGTAATAATTGTTTCCAATTCTCAATTTGTTGTTGGTTTGCAGTGAAATTTCCACAAATATCATCAACAATGAAGACTGTTTGTTTAGCAGGTTGATAATAATTTCTGATGTCTATTGGTAAATACACAGGAATTATTTTGTACCCTGTCCTCCGTAAAAGCAGAGCTGTATGTCTTGCGATAAATGATTTACCAACTCCTGGTGGTGCTGTTAATGTCACACAATTGTGATTTTCTAAACATTTTATGACGTAATCACTCGCTCTCGTGGCCACAAACATATCATCTTTCTTTTGCCAGTCTTTAATTTGTTCTTTTATCTGCTCTGAAAAAAAACCAATACAAATGATTGGAATACGTTTAATTATACGGATAAAATAGAATCATAACATTGTGGAGTAAGGACATAGAAAAAGTGACTTAAACGAAGTGGTTTTGTGTTGTGCAGTTATTTGCAATTGTATAACATGACAGTTTGAACTGAATACATTCCATTTACTCTACAATGACTTGTTGATATTGTTACCTCAAGTTACAATGGTCTACAATTATCAACAATACTTGAAAAGATGACAATTTAATGAATTACAAAAGTTCTAGCTCCCTCACAAGAATACGTGATTAAGGTTAAGTTTAAATCCTCTACTTTTTACCTCAATAGTCTTTAAGATGTCAGACTGATCATTTTCCACTTTTGATAGTACTATTGAGAATTTTTTACATACGCCGTCATGGTTTGGTTGACCATTATAAAATATCTGTATCACATTTGAAAACGGATATGTTTCCACCTGTTGTGACCACTTGTTCTTATCTTTTGGATTGTGATACTACCTAAAGCGACTTACTACCTTTTAATTTGTATGGAAATCGGTGATATACATTACGGGACGATTCCCCTTTGGACGAATTAACTAGTAATTGCTAGCTCGAGAGTAAAAGGAAATGGTTTTGCTCAATAATGAGAAGGAAATAAGAAGGACGCAGACACAAAAAGCAAATTACCAAATAATTAGCTTTCTGAGGAAAATGTGTCGAAAATTTCATCTGTGTACATTTAGGTTAATTAAATGAGCGTTTGATTGAGTATATACGTCTGGCAAATTACAATTACACTTGATACCAAAATATCAAGAGCTCTAATGTGCAGTTTTCAGGCTAATATAGTTCATCATAAAAAATTGAAAACAACACGTTAAATAGATTTTTGCGTCAGAAGCGCTTTTCTGTATTTACCTTCATCAGGAACGCTCAAAGCCAAACATCTGAAATTCCGAAGATGTATAAGTACTGAAACGGTTGAAGAGCTATATGTCGAAAATAACTAAAATAAATGGCCAAATTCATCTAAAGCCAACTTTGCCTGAGGGAGTTGAAACCATAAAGTTAGTACGATAATTAAACACAAGAGTGCAAAAACTGAAATGTCTCGCCTTCTTTACTTATCATTGATATTATGTTAATACTACTAAATACAAAACTTTATTACGATTGTCACATAAACTTAACATTAACCAAGAAAATAAACATTGATCAACGAATCATGAAAATGAGGTGAAGGTTAGATAACCATGCCAGGCAGACACATACAGCTAACAATGCTTCCATACAACAAATATAGTTGACCTATTGCTTATAGTTTAAGAAAAATAGACCAAAACACAAAAACTTAACACTGAGCAACAATGAATCATGAAAACGAGGTCAAGGTGAAATAAAACCTGCACGACTAACATATAGATCATAAAATATTTCCATACACCAAGAGAGAGTATTCAACATTTCAAAAAATATTAAACGTTTTTTTCAAGTGGTCACTGAACCATGAAAATGAGGTCAAGGACATTGGACATGTAAATGACGGAAACTTCGTAACATGAGGCATCTATATACAAACTATGAAGCATCCAAGTCTTCCATCTTCTAAAATATAAAGCTTTTTAAGAAGTTAACTAACACCGCCGCCGGATCACTTTCCCTATGTCGAGCTTTCTGGAACAAAAGTTGCAAGCTCGACAAAAAAAAAAACAGATTGATATGCAACAGAAGTTTTAAACAGATGGATGGATATTGAGGAAGGAATTGACCAATGATTGACTAGGTGAAGGCAGGATATCATCTTGTATATGTGATATAATATCATGGAAATTTGGCTTGCAGTTGCTGTGAAATCGCAGGGGGACACGCAAACGGACCATATTGCATAAGTATGGGTAGACGTAAACACTCATCACAGATACCAGGCTTGCATGTAGGTACACAAAAACGTGTTTCTTCTGCACAAGACTCATCTGTGGCTCTAGATTAAAAGAGTTAAGCAGTTATTTCCTGCCTTCGTATCAAGATAAAACCTGTATGATAAAATACCTCTAATATGTCTTGGAATCACTTCATCTTGCTCAGCTGCCATTTGTTCTTGAACGGACTGTAGTTTTTGTTTCACTGAAAATAATAATATTAATTTCCATATTTTGCGTATTTAGAACAAGTAATATGTGTTTTTTCATAATCAGATCAAACTCGGAAATTAAAATTGTTATTCGCTGCATCTACGCCATGCTTGAACCTTCCGGAGAAGATATAGTTGCAACGATGTGTTGTAGTATGTTAGCATGTTTCCTATAGAATATAACATAAGGTTTGTGAGCAACACGTCAATATCCGCTGGTACAGTGCGTTTATGTCAACTGCAACAGTGGTATATACATACATACTTTTTCACGTTTTTGGTCTTTTGAAAAATGTTGTTTGTGCTGTATTTGGACCCTTCTACAATGAAATTTGATTTACATGCACACGTATCAAAATTGCGGTTTTTATCCAACGCAATGATAGGTTTGAACGTAGTTTTCAATTTAGACTTGTTTATATTTTTTCGTTTGGGCTTGTATCATATTTTCCCTCCGGTTTATATGATTCGTTCATCCTATATTGACTCTTAAAATTCAAGAGTGTCTAAAATTGAGGGTAAATTATATGGCCTTCCAAATACCGTTTGGATCCCTAACATCACTGAAGAGACATATATGTCGAAATCTAAATCTGGTGTACAAAAAAAATATTGACACCTTATGTTTGTGGCATAACATCTCGGCCACAGGTTTATTGTTTTCTGTTAAGTATTAAATTTATTATAAGATCCATTTTGGTACATCTCGTGATCAATTTTATTTGGCAATCGCCAATGGCAGTCAACAGGGTTAAAGAACATCCGTTGTTCAACCTGTTAGTCAAATGCGTTTTGTTTAAATATACTTTTTTTACTTTTTTGGTCTTTTGGGAAATGTTGTTTGTGCTGTATTTAGAGTTAATTAGACCCTTCTACAACGAAATTTGTTTTACATGCACACCTATAAAAAAATGCGGTTTTTATCCAACGCAATCATAGGTTTGAATGTAATTTTCAATTTAGACTTGCATATATATATATATACATACATATATATATGGTTATGTCTAAATAATACTATGTAATCTATAGCAAACAACTACCATCTCTATTTTGAACAAAATATGACTCAATTGCAGAGAAGCTGTGTATCGGTGATTGGTGAGGTTTCTGGTTTTTTTTTTTGGACAACCGACTCTTCTAGAAGCAGCTTACATAAGCTCTACATAATACGAAGAAGTTCAATAGATAAATGTGTTTACCATGTTGCATAAACTCTTAAAATTCACCCTGTCAATCTCAGACAATCACATAAGTGAGTCCAGTAAACCCCAAAATCTGGGTCAGAACCAAAGTTTAGCATGCTAACTACATTTTTAGCTGATGTAAAAATACTGCAAGGTAAACTACATGCAATCTAGCTAAATATCTTCAAAGTTATTCCTCCAATGAACCATTATTGTATAAAAAGCTTATTGTTGATTTTTGTTTTTTTAGTATATGTGAAATTGAAATGTAACATACTGTGTTCTAAAATGACTTGAAACCTTTCTTCATCATACATTGTTTTGTTTTTCAGGGATTAATATCATATCACAATGTTTACTTCTGTACACAGGGAAATTTCACTAACGTCAATTACACGTTAATTTAAGTTCATGTGAATCTCACCAGAAATTCCACGTGAATTTCACCTCAAAAGAGCTTATACGTGAAACTCAAATTAAATCAGTTCATGAGAGTTTCAAATGAATCTCATGTGAAACTCCATTCGTTTGATATGTTTCAGCTTCTGATTTTGATTCGGGACTTGCCATTTTTTTTATTTTTTTTTTGACGGAGTTCAGTATTTTTGTGATTTTTCTTTTACGTGATATTTTAAAATAATTTTCAAATTTAATTAAAATCATGAAAAATTTCATTATTTTATTTGGAAATTTTCCGTGAAATTCATGTATAAATTTGCCCATGAGATTCACACAATTTGAAATTTTTATCTATAATGTCTGTTATTTTATTTCTCACATCGTACTGGAATTTTATGCGGCTATCATACAAGTGAGAGGTCTTTCTGGCTATAAATCAGATTTTGCCCACTATTATTTTCCACATAAGAAAATGCTTGTACCAAGTCAAGTATATGACAGTTGTTATCCATTCGTTTGTTGTGTTTGAACTTTTGATGTTGCCATTTGATTAGGGACTTTCCGATTAATATTTTCCTCGAAGTTCGGTATTTTTGTTATTTTACTCTTTACTTTTTGAATTCGTGGCAGTAATTGCAAATCAAACTTTAAATAAGTCGTTCTCGACCGTTCGAGACCCTTGTGTGTAGTTAATATTGTTAAAAACCTGCCTTATAGAAATAATACATTGACCTTTGCAGTCAATAAAACAATACGATCGTATAGATCATTTTGGTCGACTTGAAAAGCTCACTAGAGCTTGTGTATATGTAGTTTATGGAATATCGACTCTAAATAAAACTTTGAAACTTGAAAATTGAATTTGGTTCATCGTTTGTTTACTTATAAACTACTGTGTAATTACCTTTTGCTTTCTCGTGAACTACAATCCTATAAGACGTTTTCATCCTCTTCACAGTGCTTTTCAGCTTGGCCTTGTGACTCTCTAATGACTGTTTCAACTCGTTAATAACCTCATTTGTTTTACGATCAAGTGTTTTACTCTTTAATTGATTACATTCGTGCTTCATTGAATGTCCACCTAATCTGCCGACGGCCTACAAAATGTAAAAAATGAAGCTAAGATTTTGCTTAGTTTTAACATGTATTAAGTACAACTCTTTATAAGAACCAGGCCATATACATGTGATTATGAGGGTTTCAAATTTTATTTGTAAATGGCCTAGAAGAAGCAGTAACTGAATGCTGCTAAAAAAATATATGTGAGTGGGAAAATACGAGTGGTTGCCATGATAATGGACACTCTATTTTTTGGTTGGGAAGCATAGTAAAATCTTTAAAAAAAATCAGCTAAATCACTACAATTCAGAGCTTGATTTTGAATAGAATCAAGCATTTTTCATTAATTTTCATAATAATGTAACATTGATAACACTTGGTTTAAGCTTCATTTTCGTTAAGATTGCATGTAAATCAAATTTGTAAATTTTTTGAAAAAATTTGCCAAAAAATGCATATTTTCAACTTTTCTGAACTTGGGAGTTTTGCGAAATTATCAAATTTTCTCTGGTGTTTTTCAGAAAAGAGCAAATGTGTACAGCATAGTTAGCACTGTAGTTATAATGTTTGGATACTACTTTACCAAATTAAATAGAAAAATGCATGGAACTTTCTTTAGTTTTATCACCATATCAACTGATTTTTTCCTTTGAAACGGAGTTATTATTTGCAGAATATTGCAGTTTTAAAGCGTATACCCTATACGCTCATATCTATTATAAGGCATGAATGAATACAATATATATAGTGTTGCCGATAGCCCAGCAAGCATAGTGAACAACGGAATTTATTACTTTATTTACATACATGTATCTTAATATATATATATATATGTATCCTATGGATAAATCTGTTGTAGAGTTGTCACTGACTCAGACGTACTTATTAATATAATTATTTTCTGTGACTGTATCTTGCATTAATTTGTAGGATCCTTTACTATAGATAATTGAGCTGATCTGTAACAATAACATCTCCATGTCTTATATATCATGTACTGTAGTACGCCGCTAGATTAAAACTGACGAGAAAAGGTAACACACGGACACTGAAAGCTTTATTATTGTGAAGCCCAGGTGATCGTGTTGTCTAGCGGGACGGCTACAGTGCAGGCAATTTGGATATCTCAGGAGCATGAGTTCGAATCCCGGCGAGGGAAGAACAAAACATTGGCGAAAGCAAATTAACAGATCTAACATTGTTGGGTTGATGTTTAGACGAGTTATATATATTGTTTTGAAAAGTATATATGAATGCATGTTTCAAAATATATTCATAATATTGATGGAACGTGAATGTTGCCCTGTTTGCGGCGGGCTAGAAAGTGATAATGTCAGGGGAAAAAAATTCCCGCTTTAAAATAAGTCACGTGTCTTATACCTAGTGACGTAAACTTATAAAACTACTCCGCTAGTACCGTATATACAATAATTTCCCCCTATACTACGAAACGTGAGAAATTATACGCATACCCTATACGCTCATATCTATTATAAGGCATGAATGAATACAATATATAGTGTTTCCGATAGCCCAGCAAGCATAAAAATACCAAAGAAAGGGTCGGAGTGTAGTAAAAATATATCAAACACCAATTTTTTGTAAAACTGAAATTCTCTTTTCTAAAGTATCTTCGATATAACCATCTTTGACAAAATCTGTCTTCCACCTCCCATGTCGCTTTATACATCTTTTATTTAGCAGCTGCAGTTGAACCACCCGATCGTAAAGAATGAAGACCAAGATTTAAACTTGGAGCTACCAGCTTAAGTCTCTTTACAATGTTTTCTTTAGCTGCAGTGTAGCTAATAGGTTTATTCTTATAAATAAGTTTGTCTACCCCTTTGGATCTAAAAATAGGTTCAAATATGAATTGTTCAGATTGTGCGTCTAAACCAGCTAAAAACAAATATCGCAAATACAAGTTAACTGGACAAGCGATAGTAATACCTTTAGAAATAAGAATTTCATTCCCTTGTCTGTATTGGTCCGTTTTGCTATGAGAAATAAAAAGATTTAAATGATCTTCGTAAATACTAACATCTTTGCATCTAATTTACTAATCTCATCGAACCTAAGAAAACCTGATTAAGACAACAAAATCATACTATAAGTAAATCTGAACTATTTGTGTACATGGAGCATAAATCAATCAACATGTCATTGTTAACTGGATCCTTTTTGTTTACAGGTCTACCATTACGTCTTTTGGCGGATTCTAAAAGGTATTTTACAAATAAATCATTAAAACCGTTAAGATCATGGGCCCATTTGATTGAATATACAGCTGAATTTACAACACTTGGAGAACATTGTTCATCTTTCAATTTTGTAATGTAAAGTGCTATATGAACAGGCTCGTCAAGCAATTCATTTAATCTGTTTTCTATTGCGAATTTCTTCCATCTATTAAATCTTGTATAGTACTTTTTTAAGGTAGTCTCACTTCTCGAATCAACAAGGAATGTGGTTATCTTTCTAACTAAGTTGTAAATGTTACAGTTTTTTGAAACGCCACTCTCTACTAAAGCAGCTCCAACGTTTCGTCTAAGGTTCACATCTGCAAATAACAATTGTATTATTAAAAATCTATTCTCAAAGCTAGCATTCTAAATTTAATTGGTATTTTACGAATATTCCGTTTTTGCCCTGCTCCTTTTACTATCCCCCTTTTTCTAAACAAATATTCTATGTCTTGTATATAATCAGCTATACCTTTTCATCTGTAAATCTGCGGCTAAAAAGGGGCCGATTTCCATTCCGGAATAACTAAGGTACATGCAGCCTTGTCATTCTGAATTTTTTGTAAAACCATAAGAACAAGAGATGGTGGTGGAACCAGTTTGTGTCGTTACCCCAAATTTGAGTGAATGCGTCTATGCCCTCTGAACCTGGGCACCAAAGTTTTGAGTTGAAACGTGTGCATTGTGTTTTATAATGAGTAGCAAACCTTTCAATGCTATATGGTCCCCATGTACCATTGAAATAATTAAACAATTCGCCATGAATACCCCAATCATCGTTATCAGTGTTCCTGCTCAACTTGTTTGCGTATTGATTGTCTGCCCTTGCTAGCCATTTAGAATCTAAAGTAATGTTCTTTTCTGAACAAATATTGTGAATATCTACTGCTATGTTTTATAGTATGCTTTCTTACTGCCGACCGTTAGTATACGTGAAACGTTTTCATTGTCCGAATAAATGTTAAAAGAGGGACGAAAGATACCAAAGGGGCAGTCAAACTCATAAATCTAAAACAAACTGACAACGCCATGGCTAAAAATGAAAAAAACAAATAGAAAAACAATAGTACACATGACACAACATAGAAAACTAAAGAATAAACAACACGAACCCCACCAAAAACTAGGGGTGATCTCAGATGCTCCGGAAGGGTAAGCAGATCCTGCTCCACATGCGGCACCCGTCGTGTTGCTTATGTGATAACAAATCCGGTAAATAGTCTAATTCGGTAGGTCACATTCAGGAAAGGGAATGGGATTGTAGTTACGACGTAAGGAACATATCCGATATCATTTGTGATACGGTTATTCCATAACGGTCAACCAACCGTGATGGTGTCCGTAAAATTTACGAAGGGATGATTTCAACTTCACTATTTGGAACTCTTGGTTTAATAGCTTCCTTGTGAGCAGCAACCCTCTATCAAGAAAATCATGATAGGAAATGCTAACCGACTTGTTATCTAAACTAAATTTATTTTCATAAGTGCATAATAATCGTCTTGCCCATTCCAATTCGCGCCATGTTGAACTTTCCAACTTTTCATCACTTGTCCAATTACCTGACATTTCACTGTTGTCAACACAAGTAACAACGCTACACTGAGTGGATAAATAACCATCGAAGCCTACATCTGAGGCGTCACAAAAAATGTCAACATCTGACACAAAATCATGATCAACTCTGCAAATGTCAACACCCTGCTTATTTAATTTCTGAGCGAATAAAATTTCTGTGAGAGCATCTGGGTTCATCTTTACAGGAGCATCCCAACTTGCTCGTCCCATGATACAATCATATAAGTATCGTGTGTGCAATCTCACCTTGTCACCTTAAACAATCATCATTGAAATTTTTTGACCCAAAATACTGGCTAAAAATCTAGCACTGAATAACAATCTACCGTTTGTAGTTTCTCTGCATAATTTGCAAATACTATTTTCGGCTTTCTTAATATTTTCTTCCTTAATAAAAACTCTACCTATTTTGGTACCCATGTGTAACCTTATCAATCCATACTCTGACTATGTAACCAATGGCATTTCTCATGAGCTATTAAAAATCCTAATCTTTCGAGTGTATTTTTAACTTCAAAACTACTATTCATACAATTTTCAAAATCATTGTCTTCTCCGAGACCGTCATCTAAAAACATGATGACACGTTTACCTTCTGCTCTCATGCGTTTGACAACTTCTCTTAGCACTTTGGTACATATATACCCAGCTGTTGCAATACCAATTGGCAATACATTAAACACAAAATAACGCATAATACCGTCAAAACCAAGAAAAGACATGTGCATTTCTGTTATCCCAATATGGTGAAATGCCGATTTCAAATCATAGCTAAATAGAAAATCACCCTTTTTAAAAAAAGTCTCGTGCATTTTCTGTATCTTTGTACTTAAATCTAAATTTAAAAAGACGTGGGCAGAAATGCTGACAATCTTAAAACAGCCTAGGTTTGTTCTAATTGTACAACAAAAGGCATTTCTTTTATTTCTGAAATACATTTTTTCTCAATTAATTTTTTTTATTTCTTCTTGAAAGGTATCTTGAATCCGTTTTCGATAAAATCCAAAATATGTGTATTGCTTGTAATTGATTTCCATTCAGGTAATTTAGATTTTAACTGACCAACAGGTGAGAAAATGCATGAAGGCTGACCAACCGTGACATTTAACGGCTATTTAAAACTGACCTCATTATTGACCACATCATTGCAATAGACTGTCATGTGACCAACAGTTTCTATTGAACTCTGTTCAATATCATTTAAATTTGAACAAATACTATTAGTCAAGATTGGAAAATTAAATAAAGTTTAAAAAGTACTTATCTTCTTCTTATCCGAACAATTGTCCGTCCAATGGCCTCTTACTCCACAGTTGAAACACCTGCCAGGTTTCCAAGAAGAGTTGGTATTCTCTGCCTTCTCTCTTGTGTATGGTGTTTTTCTTTTGACAATTTTCTTGGATTTCTCTGCTTTCTGTTTTCTGTTTGCTCTGTTTTGTGCCCTGATTATTTTTTTCTCCTCTTCCGAATCGTCGGCGATAGGATTTGTCACATATTCACTCACAACCTTCCACCCTAGTTCTGAGGAATCTGCCATTTTGATAAGTGTCTGTCTTTCTTTCACTAATCCCATACCTTCTACTATCTTGGCTTCAGCGACTTGTACGGAATCGACACTCAAATCTGGCCCTTCTAAGTTCACGTCTGCTTCTTTCAGCTTGGAAAGTATCGTGGATTCATGTTTGAACTGGTTCTCATTGCCTTTTCTCTTGAATGAGTAATCATCAGTAACGGTCTGCTCGATTTTGTACATCGGAGACTGTGAAATGTCCTGTTGAGATTGTCTTATGTTGGATTGGAAAGACGATAATCTGGAATCCATTATAGTAGAAATGCTATTCAATATATCTTGTTGAAGGTTAGAAACGGCATTTTCCACTTCAAACGAAATGGCGTCTTTAATTGTACTAGATATTCCGGTGTCCATTATTGAATGTTGCCCTGTCTGCGGCGGGCTAGAAAGTGATAATATCAGGGAAAAAAATTCCCGCTATAAAATAAGTCACGTGTCTTATACCCAGTGACGTAAACTTATAAAACTACTACGCTAGTACCGTATATACAATAATTTCTCCCTATACTACGAAACGTGAGAAATTATACTTAAATGTACTGAATTGTTTCATAACTGATCAAAAATACATATCAGCATAAGCTAACTCTAAATTACTATCGTTAAGAGTTGCTGACTTCAATTGTCACCATAGAAATTTATATTACCCATAGCAATATATATTTCAAATGTATCAATAGCAATTTATGTAAAAAAAATACATATATAGAGGGTGTTTATATTCAAATTGGAATATGACTGCATGCTTTTCTTCACTCACAGTCTTGTCTGTTCTTTTCAGAAGGTTCAACAAAGATAATATAGTATGTAACATTGGAAAAAAAGGGGGGGGGTAGGTTTATTTAAAGAAAAATCATATATGTAGATTCTTGAAAAGATATTGTTTAGTTGGAGAGCCTGATTATGAAAAGAATCAATTTTTTCCCCAAAAATTTCATATATAACATCGATATAACTTGATTTTAGCTTCAGAGCTTAGTTAATATTGCAGTTCAATCCCGACTTTTAGATTTTTGTTAAAATATACTAACAAACATTATTTTTTTCTGAATCATAAAGTTTTGTGAAATGATCAAATTTTCTCGTTTGTTTTTCCGAAAAATGAAAATATGTAAAGTATAGCTAGCATTGTAGAAACAAAGTTTGAATACTTCCTTACCAAAATAAATTAAACATTGCGTGGGGCTCTCTTGAATTTTATTACCATGTTAACGTATTTTCCCCTTCAAAACAGAGTTATTATTTGTTGAATTCTGCAGTATAGGGAATTCAATGTTCTCAATTGTTTCCAAACCTTTCTGAAAATACTTAGAAGCATATATAAACTATAAACTACAATCGTTAAGTATTATTACAACAGTTGCCACGGTAACAAATATCAACCATAACAGCCAATCAAATGATAATTAATATAATTTTATGTAAAATATTACATATAATTATGTTAATAATGTTCGTTTGTCTAATGAGAATATAACTGCATGCTTTACTTTGTTTCACTCTCAGTACTGTCATCACTGTCTTTGCTCATTAACAAGACTCAACAAATTTAAATATATACACTGTAGCATTTTGGGGGAGGGTTGGAGGTTGGTTAGTTTTTGTTTGAATCTTTCATAGATCATTATAAGGAAACTTGAGAGGTTTAGCTACAATCATCATTAGGGTTTGTAGTTTTAATAATGTGTTCGTTGACCTGGCCAGCCAACCAAGATGGCCGACATGGCTAAAAATAGAAAATAGGGGTAAAATATAGCTTTTGGCTTATAACTCTGAAACCAAAGCATTTAGAGCCAAACTGACATGGATTAATATTGTTTATCTATCTATCTGTCCTGAAATTTTCAGATGAATCGGACAACCCGATCCCCTTTATTGGTAATTTTAAGGAAATTTTGCCGTTTTTGGTTATTATCTTGAATATTATTATGAATAGAGATAAACTGTAAACAGCAATACTGTTCAGCAAAGTAAGATCTACAAATAAGTATCTTACAAAAATCTTCTCCTCTAAAACTTCTAAGACAAAATGTAATCAAACTTGTCAACAAACATCAAAAGAGTTTGTAGTATAAAAAATGTGTCCAATGACCCTGCCCGCGAACCAAGATAGCAGACATGTATCAAAATAGTACATGGGTAAAATGCAGTTTTTGATATATATCTCTGAAACTGAAACACTTAGAGCAAATCTAACTGCTGGCCAAAATGTTCATTAGATTTAGATATATATGCCCTGAAATTTGCAGACAAATCTGACAGCCAGTTGTTGGGTTGCTGCCCCTGAGTAAGGTATTTTATGGAAATTTTGCAGTTTTTTGCTATTATCTTATATATTATTATAGTATCTAATGATATCTTAAACTATGAATTATGATTTTAACCTTATTTTACATGATTTCCAAAGCATCAGTAAATACGGGTGACCCACACAGGCTCTTTAGAGCCTCTTGTTTATGGATAAAATCACATTTCTCCTTAACCTAAAAAGTATACAAAATTAAAGAGGGCTCCCGTCAATAAATATACTGAACAACTTATTGAACGAAAATATGGAAAACAAATAGGGAGAGTTTAAGATTGGAAAGTAAAACCTTTTTTTCTGTTTATTTAACTTTCTAAGTTGAGGTACATTTCTCCTTGGCTCTTCTTTCTCTAAGCATATTATTGAGGGAAAGAAAAGCAATAAATCTATATTCAGTTATGATTTTTCATACACCAATTTGAAAGTAAACCAAAACGAAACTAAAACTGTACGAGATGTAGGTTATACGCTAATAACACAGCAATCTAATGACAAAAACAAATAATGACATTTAGCTGGAAATATACAGAGTACACAATTCAAATTCAATTATTTATATGTATCCGATACCTAGAAATTATGTATTTGATGCTGATTCTGAATTAATTCAGCAATTTCAGACCGGTTGCCTTTTTATGTTGCTATGGTCTTTCAGCCACTTAAATTAAAGCTAATATATTTTTTATCATTTTCAAACAAATTATAAGTTTTATTGTCTGTTAAATTACATTAATATAAAAAATAGCAAAAATCCTGATAATGAACAAGTATTGTGTTTTGTCATTTTTATGAATTTTACCAATTTTTGTTACACAAAATTTCAAAAAATAACAGATGTTTTTTTCCTGTTTTTAATAATTCAATATATGAACTATAAGATGCAATCATAGTTTATAGAAAAACTTGTCTGCCCAATGTCAATTTTTCTTGATTTAAAATATGATATTTAAGCTATTTTCAGAAAATGTCAAAATACAGATTGTTGCACCTTTTTAAATACCATTTTAGCCTTATATCACAAAAAAAAATCACAACCTCAACATCAATATATAAACTTCAAATAATGCTCAATTATATGTTGAGATTATTTTTTTCTTTAAATTGTCATTATTATAAAATTGCTGCAACCAAAAAGTAGACATTTTCCAGTTTTCATTTCTGATTTCATCACAAATTCCTAAAAAAAATGGCTGCATGTTTCCATAGCAACCGTTCAACAAAATTCAAAAAAAAGCTTGCAAACTTTATTCCAATCTTAGCTTCCTATTATATAAAAGAATAAAGCTGTTCTGAGACATTCATGTATCCCCCCTGCCTGGATCTTACAAATAGCTGTACTTAATTTGTGATTAGGTCAGTTCAAGGGGATCTATAAGTGGTAGGGCAATGCTAATTGGTATTCAGTTGTATGAGCATTAGCACATCTCACTTTGCCCTACCCCTCAGTCATGGTCTATTGACTTTAAAACTTTTTTCTTATTTTACATGTATTAGTTTGTGATTATATAAGTTTAAGATGAACTGCAAATGTTAAGTCAATTATCTTCGGTATGCCTATTTATTGGCATTATCAAGTATATTTTCCATGAAAATTATATAGCCCACCCACTCTTTATGGTTCATAGACCTTGAAACTTTTACATAGTTTATAAGTTAATGTTTGTGTTTGAAAGGTTTGTTTACAGGGAACGACTTATAATAAGTCAATTCTATTTGGTATGCAGTTTCATTAGCATTGGCACATCTCATTTACATGGAGAGTGTTTAGCCATTTATCTCAGTCATGGTTCATTGACTTTGAATATTTGCATAACTTATGCAACAATGACTGCGCCTGTAAGACACGTTTAATTCCTACGACATTGTTAAGATTTTTTCCACAATGTAGGGTTTTGGTTGTTCTTCCCCAGCCTCACAATAAGTGTCTCAAAATTAACATGAGGAAAAGTGCATTATCACGTGCACGATAAATCGTATTTATCAGATGAAAAGTCATACTGTATTGTTAAACCACAGAATATTTTGTCACGTGTTAATAAATGTTGATACAAATAAATTCCTGTAATTTATATGATGTGATAAGTCTCAGCTTCAGTCAACGGTATTAGCAGTATAATTGTATACGTTGGCTCGGTAGCTAACTGTTCCAAATGATATTACCACACTTACCTATTACCTATACTCTGATATGGATAAAAAACTAAACAAACATATTCATAGTATTCATAGTATATTACTAACCTCACTGACTACCTCCCAGGCAGTGTTGAAAAAAAGATTGTCTAATTTGGCGTCATGACGATGGGCCATATAGTTCCTGTAATACTTTATCCTCGCCAAATCAGAAGCAGGCGTTGTCTCAATTGTTGTAGGAAGACGGTCAAAGCCACCATGTGGAGATTTAAAGTCTGTCAAGTTTCGCAATAAAAGTATGATCAAAGTAAGGTCAAAGGTTTCTGACTTTGGAACACCTGTTTATAAGGGAAAAAAATCAAAGTTATATACAATAATGATCTTTGTTGACAAAGGGTTCTTTGAGGTGAAATGGGAGTAAATTCGTTCAACACATTTGTTTAACCCTTTTATTATATCTTTTTCAATTATTATCACGAGATCATTACACACAACAAGATATTAAACATGTCACATTGAAGCATGTATTTCGGTCTCCAGCTCTGTATGCACATAAACACCAAATGGACGTAGGTTGATGTGTTTGAGCTGTTGATTTTGCCATTTGAATGTTTGATTAGGGACTTTCCGTTTTGAATTTTCCTCGGAGTTCAGTATTTTTGTGATTTTACTTTTTGCTCGTCTTGTAATTGTTATTTGGGTTATTCATATAGCCTGATTTCATTTGCCTGCGATACTAAAAGAGGAGGAAAATAAACAAACCTCAAAAGTCAAACCACAAAATACAAAAGACTCTGAAAAGACAAATAAGTTGATTTTCCAATGTTTTGACCTCGAGCTAACTGAAGATGGGACATATTTTAATATGTATTCCCGTCAGTTTAACACATAATCTTCATTATCTTAGAGTTATAGCTTTAAACATATAGACAGAGTAAACAGGACTAGCCATTTGCCCTATCATGCACAAAAGGATTTAAACAAGTGAAACGAAAGCCCCTACATAACATTATTATAGGCACATGAAAACACAAAAAATAGTACTGATACTTACTGGAAGACTTTGGGAATAAAAGATTTCAATGGTTCTCATTTATAACATGTTTTTTCTTCAGTTCCTGTAGTTTGTTGTACTCTTCTTTGAGGGCTGCTTTTAAAGAGAAGGGGTGGAATTCTTTATCAAACAATGCTCGTGCTGTACGAAGAGAAATCCCTGTCAGTAACAATCCCATTCTGGCATAGTTTTCTTCCTCTTGAGTGACAGATGTCATCTTTTTGGTAAATATTCTAACTATAACATCATCTGCATGGTATAAAGAGTGAAACTTCACAATACTTTAAAATGTTTACACTAATAATCATATCAAGTTATATTTATCATCAATTATACTATATGTTTTTACGGCAGCTTAACGCCAAGTACAATATAAACATCAATAACTCCGGTAGGGATCAATTGACAATTTGTATCATCATGATAGTATTGACTTATTTGTAGTGCTTAATTTGCTGAACAATGTTGCTGTTAACAGTTTATCTCTATCTATTATTATATTCAATATAATAACCAAAAACTGCAAAAATTTCTTAAAAATATTTATTCAGAGGCAGCAACCGAACAACGGGTTGTCTGGTGCATCTGAAATTTCATAGATCTTGACCTGGTGAACTTTTTTACCATGTCAGATTTGCTGTAAATGCTCTAGTTTTAGAGATATAAGTCAAAAACGACATTTTACCCCCATGTTCTATTTTTAGCCATGGCTGTCATCTTGAATGATGGGCGGAGTCATCGGATTCATTTTTTAAAACAAGATACCCTAAAGATGATTTAGGCTAAGTTTGATTTTATCTAGCCGATTAGTTTCAGAGGAGCAGTTTTTGTAAAAGTTGATAGACGACGGACGACGGACGCCAATCGATGAGAAAAGCTCACTTGGCCCTTTTAGTCCAAGTATGGGTAATAAATGCTTGCAAAAATATTTAGCCCAACGATTCCATAAGTGGCTATACAGAGTCAGGATCCTGAGGTGAGTTGTAATCAAGGTTGATGTCTGCCATAGTTTGTTTATATCTCATTGTTTTCAATTAATCAGGTTTTTTTGTTATAATATTAGTTGTTTTAAGTGAATTCAAACTGACATCAATCGTAATATTGATGAAGACAATTAAAATGACCTCCCACAGTATTAAAATCATAACCTTTAACACAAACATTTAAAATGAGTGATATACGTTCATAAAATTAAAAACATTTTCAAACAACAGTTGTATATGTGTTTAATGATTAAATATATAAAGCAAACAAAGAAAAATAAAATTTTAGTATTCTTTTGAATGCATCTGAAGGAAATTACATTCTCCTCCAAGCTTCCAGTGCGCTACTGTTGCAAAGTCAGGTCTATTTGTTTGTGAAAAGCTAGAAACTATCTATCCATACCTGTGCATTTTATATCTCATTCATTTACAAGGATAAGATTAGCTTGACCAGTCACCGTTTTAACTGGCTGCTTTTTCATTATATCAGACAACTGATCAAGTGATTAGTGTGTTTTCGTCTGTAAATATACTGATTTAAAGTAATTTCGAATACATAATAATTATTCACTTAAAAAAAGACATTTGTGAAACTTTGTTGTTTAAACGGAAGTGTTCTGACAAAAGGTCGGACACTTATCAACACTCTGTGTTAGATGTTAGAAACAAGTAAATTGTGTCCATTATGATGTTATGAAATAGTAATATTCAAACTCTAAGGTAAATAAACAAGAGGCTCTCAAGAGCCTGAATCGCTCACCTGCTAAACAATGCCTTCGGCCATGTTTTTTTGACGAAATAGAAAATAAAACACAAACTTTATTTTATACACCCTACTGATCATTTAAATGAAGTTTGGTTGAATTTGGTTGAATAGATTTAGAGGAGAAGATTTTTTAAAGTTAGCAAATATGATGAACAAATTGTGAGAAATTGTCATGAAAGGACAATAACCCCTTAATGGGTCAATTGACAATTTTGTTCATATTAATTTATTTGTAGATCTTACTTTGCTGATCATTTTTGCTGTTTACAGTTTATCTTTATCTATATTAATATTCAAGATAATGACCAAAAACTGCAAAATTTCCTTAAAATTACCAATTAAGTGGCAGCAACCCAACCATGTGTTGTTTGATTCATCTGAAAATTTCAGGGCTGATAGATCCTGACCTTATGAACATTTTTACCCCATGTCAGATTTGCTTTCAATGCTTTAGTTTTTGAGATATAAGCCAAAAACTGCATTTGACCCCTATATTCTATTTTAAGTAACGGCGGCCATGTTTTTTGACGGATCAAAAATCGAAGCACAAACTTTGTGCAGGACAATCTAAGGAACAATCATGCTTCATCCAAATCCATTCAGTAGTTTCAGAGGAGAAGATGTTTGAAAAATTGTAAACGACGACAGACGACGACGACGGACGCCAAGTGATGAGAAATGCTCACATTTCCTTTTAGGAAAGGTGAGCTAAAAACTGCAAAATTTCCTTAAAATAACCAATTCAGGGGCAGCAACCTAGCAACGTGTCGTCCGATCCATCTGAATATTTATGGGCAGATAGATTTTGACCTAAAAAACAATTCAACCACAGTCAGATTTGATCTTAATGCTTTGGTTTTTGACATTTTACCCCTATGTTCTACTTTTAGCCGTGGCAGCAATCTTGTTTGGATGGCCGGGTCACCGGACACATTTTTTAAACTAGACACCCAAAAGATGATTGTGGCCAAGTTTGAATTAATTTGGCCCAGTAGTTTCAGAGGAGAAGATTTTTGTAAAAGATTACTAAGATTTACGAAAAATGGTTAAAAATTGACTATAAAGGGCAATAACTCCTAAAGGGGTCAACTGACCATTTCGATCATGTTGACTTATTTGTAAATCTAACTTTGCTGAACATTATTGCTGTTTACAGTTTATCTCTATCTATAATAATATTCAAGATAATAACCAAAACAGCAAAATTTCCTTAAAATTACCAATTCAGGGGCAGCAACCCAACAATGGGTTGTCCAATTCATCTGAAAATTTCAGGGCAGATAGATCTTGACCTGATAAGCAATTTAACCCTGTCAGATTTGCTCTAAATGCTTTTGTTTTTGAGTTATAAGCCAAAAACTGCATTTTACCCCTATGTTCTATTTTTAGCCATGGCGGCCATTTTTGTTGGTTGGCCAGGTCACCGGACATAATTTTCTTGACCTGATAATAAATTTTACCCCACGTCAGATTTGCTCTAAATGCTTCGGTTTTTGAGTTATAAGCCAAAAACTGCATTTGACCCCTATGTTCTATTTTTAGCAATGGCGACCATGTTTGTTGATAGATCAGAACTTCGGATACAATTTATAAACTAGATACCCTAAGGAACATTCAGTTAAAGTTTGGAAGTATTTGGCCTAGTAGTTTCAGAGGAGAGGATTTTTGAAATAGTTTACGACGACAGACGACGACAGACGACGGACGACGACGGACGCCAAGTGATTGTATAAGCTCACTTGGCCCTGCAGGCCATGTGAGCTAAAAAGATAGGTCGATAAAACGTAAAACGTAAAATTATATCAATCAACGGAACAAACGGAAAGCAAGCGTCAAATCCTGACTTTGCGCAGATATTTTCCGAATAAAGATGGTGGCTTTAAAGTAAGCCTAACTGCCCAACTGTGTGACAATTGTTTAAAGTTTAAGAAGATTAAGATAAGGACATTTAAGAAGCAATGATGAATTTTATTAGGCCCCTTTTGCTAATTTCGGTGAATTTTATGAGTTATTAAAATTAATTCTATGTATTTTTCGAAGATTTGTTGTTGATGTATTCCCTCCGGTTTTGTGTGTTACTTGAATTTGTTTGCTCACAATCGATTTATGACTTTTGAACCGCGGTATTCTACTGTTGCCTTTATTTATAAAATTAAAATTGTTCAAACAACATCCACGTATAAATGGTGATAAGATATTCCGCAAAATTAGGTTACTACAGGTACAACCAAACTTACCCAAAAATTGAATTAAAAAAAAACCTGCATACCAGTTTAAATACATCCATTTTCAGATTTAAGTGACCAATGAGCTTACGCAAATACAAACGTTCAAGCCTAGTATATATGATGAGTTTATTTATGATCATTTTTATCTTTACAAAGCAGGGCTTCAATTTTAAGGATCAAGTAAACATTTGGTAAATGAAGGCAATAACTGTTCAAAGTTCGACTAGATATTGCTATTTGCCAAACTATATTTCATCTATTAAGAAAATGGGTGCTCCAATAACAAAATGCAAAGTTTGAATCTTTATATTTCATTGTTGTGAATGGTTAATTTTTCCTTTACATTTAACCCGCCAGGATCGTCTTTCATAGTACGGAAATAGAAATAATAGTTTCATGAAAATTTTGTTTACTATAAAAATCGAATAAAAAAATGTAATAAAGTATATATAATTCATATTGCATGTTTCTGTGTTACACTTTTTACACTATGGGTACTGATGTGTTTAGCTTTAGTTGTTTCTTCGGTGATCTTTGAATTGAGTTCAACTGTTTAAGAATCGGATTATACACACAGTTTAAGATTTTAAATATGAAAACATAGTCTTAATTAAAAAAAAATATTTTAGTTATTTTTCTAAATCATTTTTGCATGATATTTTTTACTTTCTCTTTTTTAATTTATTAAGATTATTTTTAATTAATAATATTTTATTAAAATCTGTACATTTGTTCGAAAACATCGACTTGTACCTTAACATATTTATACAGCTGCTTCATGTAGTGTTTGCTAGTACCAAAATAAAGTTTTACATACTTTAAGAAATATCTACTAAATCAGTATTATCTTATTAGAAGCTTCCATTAAGATTATCAAATATAAAATTATCTAATATAACAAATGCAACGGTTTTGATTTAATTGTCAATCAATATATTTTCGTTTTTAAAATAGTATTTCAGTATAAAAAAAACGATATATATCATTTTGCAGCAGTTAAGCAATATACATTTATTTAATCAATTATAAAATGAAGTATTGTAGGAATATTTGTTGACAATCTCCTTTAAAATAATATATCGACAGAAACTGAGACTAACAGGAAGCTCAGGCGGTTAGGAACATATATTATATTTCCTTTCTGTATCATTACAAAACACCAAGTTATAATGGTAGTAAAACAAGGGGTTGTATCAGAGTTCACTTGAAACTAGGGGAGACATGCGAAGTAAAACTATTATGAACAAACATATAAAATTGAATTTTTTAGGTCAACAATAACAAAAAAGGTTAAGTATCCTATCAAACGCATCTGAAGGACATCACATTACCCTCGAAGATAGTAGTACAATACTGTTGCAAAGTTAGGTTTATTTGCTTGTGAAAAGCTACAAACTATCTAATCATACCTGTGCATAATGTATCTCACTCATTTACAAGGAGAAGATTACCTGGTCTTACCTGATTACCTGACCGTTTTGACTGGATGCGTTTTCATTATATCCGACATCTGAAGCTTGAACTCGTAAAACGATTATAGTGTGTTTGCGTTTGTTAATAAACTGATTTAAACTTATTTCGAAAAAATATGTATACACTTCAAAAAAGATAATTGTCAATCTTTGTGACTATTCTGACATAAAGTCCGGCTAAATCTATCTTTAGAAGGTTAAGATAATGACATATAAAAAGCAATCATGAATTTTATTGGCCTCTTTTTGCTTATTTCAGAAGTGAATTTTATGCGGTATATCAAATAAATTATATGTATTTTTCGTAAATTTGGTGTTGACTAGACCATATATATGTAATATTGTAAATATCGTTTATACAATTTAAATGTTTCAAACAACATCCATGTAAAAATGTGTAAGGGTTCTGTGGAACCCATGCAGTGGTTCGCCTAATTTTGCTGTTGTCTATATTTTCAGACAGAATGTAGGATCGCTAAGTAGTCTCGCTTTTGCGACAAAAGGCGCAGGCTCAACAAAAATGGGAAAATAAATATTAAAAATTTTCATCTAAATACCATTATTCATTGTAAAAATCCAGGATGGTTTATGAATCTAATAAATGTTTTTAAAAACTTGAAATGCAGATTGTATGGCAAATTTACTGGAAAAAGTGATATACGGAAAACAGGAAATAATACAAAATTTCCTTCTACATGCTAGCTTTTGATCATAAACAAGCTTCTGTTTAAGTTGGTACGAATACAGGACAGTTTAAGACAGTTATTAAAAAAATTTAAACTTTAACCACAGAGTAAAGGCAGAAAAACTAAGTCCTTTTATAAGTAAAATACACGGGTAAACAGAATTTGTTTATTTTTACAAAATTTACTTCTGGAGTACTATCTTATAATCATAAAGAAGCTTCTGTCCAAGTTTTGGAGAAATCCAGGATAGTTTTTAAGAAAATTATTAAAATTTTTAAAACTTTAACCACAGAGTGAATATTTGTGAACGACGACGACATCGCCGACGACTGAATGTAGGATCGCTATGTCGCGCTTTTGGGACAAAAGACGCTGGCTCGACAAAAATGAGGATTTGATATTCCGTGAAACTAGGTTTCTACAGGTGCAGCCAAACTTTCCCCAAAAATTAAAAAAAAAATGCATATCTGTTTGAATACATGTATTTGCAGATGTCAGACAATCGACAATTTACAATTCAGTGCAATTAAGGGGGTTCGCGGGTCTAAATCATTTATATAGGCTTTCTCTATATTTTTCTATAAATGAACTTTATCTTATAGTTAATAAAAAAAAATGGGGTCACCGTTCATTTGCGCTCACAATCTGCCTTCGAAAGAAGCATACATCTTTGTAAAAGTGTTTTTTTTTTTTCTGTTGAACTAGTAGGAGAAATAAAGGTAATATCGAAATAAAAAAGGAAATTTATTACAAAAATCGCTCAAATTTTACAATAATTTAATAAAGTACAGCATATATCGAAATTATATTAAAAAATATAGGTCACCGATGAGTTAAAAGAGATATTTCAATTTTTAAGCCAAAAAATGGCATTTTTCCACCAAAGGGAGATAATTTGGAACTTTTTCAATGATGTTTACATTTTAAAAGTCATCTGGGGCCAACACGAGTTAATTGTTTTGAATGTTTTTTTGTACTATATGATAAAGTAACAACTACAAAAGGTAAAATATAAAATTTGTAATGAAAAACAAATGTTTAAATTTTTTCTGAATTTTTTATACCCTCGAGCCTCCTTAACAAGTAGTATGTATTATCACTTCGTTTTCTTTAGGACTTATACATTTTTAATTTAATTATCGGGTTTCGCCATATTGTAATTTCATATAAATAAAATAAAAAAATACATGCACACAAAACACATCTTGAATTTAAAAAGTAAATCGACGTAACAAATAAAGAAATACAATATCCGGTCACGCTACATTCATAATGCTCCATTTATTTCAGTAAAAAAAAATTAAGAGAAATGTTTAATGAATTATAAAATTGAGAATGGAAATGAGGAATATGTCAAAGAGACAACAACCCGACCAAAAAAGCATATTTCTATAATTTTGAATTTTTTATACTATGGGTACTGAAAAAAAGATTTTTTCGTGTTATTTTCTTCCATGTTCTTTTGGGGCTAACTTGTGATTATCGATAATACTACAGTTCAAGATTTTAAATCATGAAACCCTTGTCTTAATCAAGTGATTTTTTTTGTAATCATTCGTGTGTGATATTTCTTGATTTCTCTTTTTATATTACTTTATTTTGATTTATTTTTAAAAATAATTTCTTTCTAGAATATCATTCATGTATAACAAAAATATATCATTTTGCAGTTAAGTGATATACATTTATTTCATTAATAACAGTTTAATTTTATATTTCTGAAATCAAGTAATGCAGTCATATATATTTGTTAATAATCTCCATCAAAATAATATCCAATTAAAACTGACATTAACAAAAGCACAAGCGGTTGATAACAGATATTGTATTTCCTTTCTGTATAATTACAAAACACCAAGTTAGATTGGTGGTTAAAAAGGGCTTCACCTAGAACTCCATAAAAATATGTACGTAACCATATAAAATTGAATTTGTGAGGCAAACAATGCAAAATAAAATTCAAGTATCCTGTCTAACTCCTGTTGAAAAAATCACAGTATCCTGAAAGCTGCTAGTGCGCTGTTATTGCAAAGTTATGCCTATTTTTTGTGAAAACTATCTAATCATACCTGTGAATTTTGAGTTTTGATTGGCTGCGCTTCCAACTTGTCAAGTGATTAGTGTGTTTACATCTGTAAAATACTTTTTTTAAAGTAATTTCGAGTACATAATAATTATTCACTTCAAATAAGATAGTTGTCAAACTTTGTGTTGTAAACTATATTCGGTCAGGAAGTTAGAACACTCCTAATATTACATCCTTTATATGACCGGATGCCTTTTTAATGTTCTCTTCAGTCTTATTTCCCTTTAAGTAAAACCAGAGACTTATATACACATGTATTATTGAACAATATTAAGTCAGGGATTAGGTAATCACAGATCTCTTAAAACGTTTACTTAACTTTTTTTCACAGATACAAATATTTAGTTTGGGACTTTAGTTGCAGGCATAATAGACATGTTTGTATAAATAGAATAAAAATATCTAGTGTGAAACTTAATATCTGAATCTAGGAAAGGATAGTTGAATTAGAAAATTTATGGACATTAGTGGCCATAGACATTAAATTACTATTGCTGTTCGTATAATATTAATTTTAAATAAATTTTCTTTTGGTAAATGTCAACATTATATCTAGAGAACTTCCTCTACCTTAGTAACAAAATACCAACTTCACCTGCATATGGGATATACATTTCCTCAACTTATTCGGTATTCAAGAGCATGCTGCAACTACTCAAGGATTTTTAAAACGTCACCAGTGTCTGAACTGTAAGTGGATGAACCAGGGGTACGTCAAAGAACCTCGTCCTTTTTCCTAAAAATGTCATCGGAAGGTACCATGACCTTGTTGATGTATCATGTTATTTTGTATAAAATTCACAAATAATAGGTGATAGTCTTGAAGGATAGATTCTGGGTTCTGACGTTGCTTGTTATCTTGATAATGTCTCATTAAAGTATACTTTTATTTGTCACTATTTACTGTTTAGTCTGTTCTTTTTGATGGTATTTACTTGACATGGCTCTGTACTTTTACATCCCGTCATTGCGTTATTGTTCTGTGAGAAATTTTGGTATTCTTGTCTTTAATATTTGCTCATATGCTTTTTCTGTGTGTTTTTTTATTGTGTTTCTTGGTTAAATATGACGTGACTCTGTACTTAGACATCCTGCCAGTATGTTATTGTTCTATGATAATTTCTGTATTCTTATCTTTTCTTTTTGCTTATGGGCTTTGTCCGCCGTGTTCCTTTCTTGCATGTGACGTGGCAATGTACATCGGGTCATTATGTTATTGTGTCATGGTAAATGTTTGGTTATATAGATATAGGAAGAAGTGGTATGAGTGCCAATGAGACAACTCTCCATCCAAATAACAATTTATAAAAGTAAACCATTATAGGTCAAGGTACGGCCTTCAACACGGAGCCTTGGCTCACACCGAACAGCAAGCTATAAAGGGCCCCCAAAATTCGTAATGTAAAACCATTCAAACAGGAAAACCAACGGTCTAATCTATATAAAAACAAGAAACGAGAAACACGTATGAACTACATAAACGAACGACAACTGCTGTACATCAGATTCCTGACTTAGGACAGATGCAAACACTTGAGGCGAGATTAAACGTTTTAATGGTACCAAACCTTCTCCCTTTTCTGAAACAATAGTATAACATCACAAAATAGAAAAAAACACTATAAAATATCAATTGGAAGGCTTAACTCAATCAAAAAACGCAAATTAACACACAATGAACGAATAAATTTGATCTTCGATACCTGAATGCAAATTCATAGTTAATAAAATTGATAAGGGATAAATAATTAAGGTCAAAAGTAAATAAACAGGTATAAACAAAGTTAAAGTAAAATACCACTGTGAAATATTAAACAATTTATAGAAAATCACCACATTTGGAAAAAAGCTGCGTAATATCCTACTTCTTCTTCTTTGTATAAGCTTCCTATAGACAGGAACACCTCTAATAATATTACAGTATATATAAGAGTAATTTTGTGGAGAATTTTTTACACAAAAAGTCCGGTAAATAAAATAATTTTGTCATTAGGTATTCTTGATCGTCTCTGTGAATAAGATCTTTCATTTAGGAATACCAAGAAATTTATTTAATATAAAAAAAACTAATCTAACATTTGGTACATATGGGGTGAATATCAACAATAAAACTATACGATTAGAGCTAGATAAAACTTTCAGTACAAAACAGGAACAATATTTAAGGAGAAATGAAATAATTTTGATGTGCATAGTACGAAAAAGGGAAAATAAGTATTATTCCAAATAATCAAAGCTGGTATATAGACAAGATCCATATTAACATATAATAACAAATAGTATCAACTGGTCAAATTAAAAAGAAAGTACGATTTGAGAGTATATATCTGCTTGATTTTATAGTGATTAAGATAATAACAAAACATTGACTGCTGTATCCCTATTTTCGACGTATCTATGTATTATGTCCAATTGTTTTGTTCACACATCGTTCTCATTGTAATGGAATTTTATACGACTGGCATAAAAATGAGAGGTTTGGCTAGCTGTAAACAATGGTTTAATCCACCATTTTAGTTGTTTTTAAATAGAATGGTAACAGGAAAAATGTCAAAGAGAACACAACCCGAACAAAGAGCAGAGCATAGCACAAGGCCACCAATGGGTCTTCATCACAAAGAGAAATTGATAGTTTGTTTGTTTTACTAATTAAAATCATCAAGGTGACATACACTTGTGTAGTTTCTGATTTAAAGTTTTAATAGAACACACCCGTGAAATCACGGGCATTTAGAACGTGGTTGAAAGTATGTACTGTTGAAGGATGAATGTTTTGTTAAAGATTTTCTAACTGGAGAATCCAGTCAGGAAAGGTATAAAAAGTAATAGGTATTTGGTGACAGGACAATTTTTGTTAACCCTCCCACTTTTTTTCAAAGTCCGTTATTTTTGTTTTCTGTTTTTCTATATACTTTGAACATACATATACTATAAATAAAGTATTTTTGCTATTTACTATCACTTCCGAGTCGTCTATTCTAGGTAATATATTCAATTTTAGAGACTCTTATATAATAAATATCAATGACAGGCGCAGATAGTAAACTTGGAATTTCATGCAACAAGTGAGAGGTTTAGCTAGCTATAAAACCAGGTTTATTCCACCATATCTGCATAAGAAAATACCAGTACCAAGTCAGGAATATAACTGTTGTTGTCCATTCGTTTGATGTGTTTGAGCTTTTGATTTTGCCATTTGATTGGGGACTTTCCTTTTTGATTTTTTTTTTAGTTCATTTTTTTTGTGATTTTACTTTTTGATTATTAAAAGAAAAAATATCATTAAGATAACAGTAGAAATTTTTGAATATATAAATTGAATGGAACTAGATTTATATGGTCATAACAGTGTTACGGAAATTTTTTAACCATTCAAAGCACAACTACTAAACTAAGTCCTCTGTGTAAATGTAAATCAAGGTAATCAATTAGGCAATACGAATTAAACTTGTATGCAAGTTCACCAACAAGGCAAAACAGAGATTGACCAGGATGTCAGACTACTCCAGGAACAATTTAATTTGCACAAAATATGGTACCACAATCGCAAATAAGGCAGAATTTGGCTTTTCATAGAAAAAATATAAAACCACAAAAAATACTGAACTCTGAGGAAATGACAAATCCCTAATCAAAAGGCAAAATCCATAGCTGAAAACAAATCAAACAAATGGATAACAACTGTCATATTCCTGACTTGGTACAGGCATATTCTAATGTAGAAAATGGTGGATTGAACTTGGTTTATAGCTAGCTAAACATCTCACTTGTGTGACAGTCGCATAAATGCCATTATATTGACAAATGTGACCCATTGAAACTCTAATATAGCTAAAGTGTAAATCAAAACATAAGTTTTTACCACCATATTGATTTTATTAATTAAAAGAATCTATTCAATATATTTCATTTTCATACAAATAACAACAAATATGTATCACAACATCTATTTTTAGATGTACCAGAATTAACACTTTTGTAACAATATACTTTAATAGCAAATATCACACAGGTCTGGCGTACATATATTACAAGCGTTTTGTTTCAGCTCCCTACATGCTATTTTTTTTACAGAAGATCTACAAAAGAAAATAATTATAATAATTGTATTTTCAATATCATAATTTAGTTGATCTTGCCAATATAAAATAGAAGATTGATTATAAGCAGCTTTACATCCAATGGCACATATGTCATGCTGTTAAGGGAGATGAAACACAAAACTCTTGTAACTAAAACAATCAAAAGATTGGTTTAAATTGAATTATAATCTGATATACAACTCCACATACAATTAATAACAAGACAGTACATATAGAAATAATGAATGCCCAAAACATAGAAAACAGTTAATGGTTTCAAGGAGGTTTTTTTTTAATAAAAATGAAAATGTTACTCAATTGATACAAAAAGACTAGAAATACGGTAATTTTGTGTCCTGCTTTTCTCTTTACTTCATTCTTAAGAATGTACTTAGGTGAGGTTTTTGAATTTGTGTCAAATGTTCGGACTCCTTGGTGTTTTTCTATACAATACAATGTAAAATATTTTGCCCCATAACACCCGTTTATTTTTTCATACAAGACTTTTAAAATAGCTCATGAAAGGTCATTTACCCAAATTTTAGAAGATTCTTGATTTTCTTTCTTTTGTTTTGAGACCCAAATAATACCAATGCTAACATAAAGTTAAAAGTCCGAGTCAGCCTTTTCCCGCCATATTTTAAATCTCAAATATCTCGAAAAGGAGGTCCATGACCTATCAATATTTTTAGCTTATCTTTATCCTTAATTGATGCCCTACCAGCTTATAGTAACAATTTTAATTTCTTAATTTATTTATTTTTACCTAACTTTACCTAAGTACATCCTTAACTGATAAATATGACACATTTAAAAAAAATTAAGGAGGCACCTTAACTTACCATGAACAATTACACTCAGTATGAATATATAGACAAGCTGGCAATGACAGAGGCATGGATAAAAACAATTGTTGCTTTAACATTTTTGGGCATGAAGGATTCTAAAAACAAAGATCAAGTCTATCATTCTAATACTTGAATCTTATTTATGCTCACAGAAAAAAAACAGGACACTATCCTTCTGTAAACACAAATTTAACAAGATTTATCATGGTATCTCCCCAAGAAAATGAGGGACAGGAGAGAGATAATAAACATTGATGGGAAATGAAACAAAAGAGTACAAAAACAGTACAAGATGTATTGAAAGACTAAAAATGAGAGAATTGTACAAAATATGTACCACTGAATATAACCAATAAATTCAACAAGTTTATGGTAAAAGTACAGAAAGTCCACAAAACATAAACAATGATTGTCTAAAACTTGATTACAACAAAATTATAAGGAAAATAAGACATTCTAAATGAAAAACCTATGAATGAAAATAAGCAGGCTAATTGAGGAAATTCTTCATGGTTATGTCCCTTTGGTGACAAAAATTCTCATGTGTTTGATGCTGTAGGAGTTTCAATAGCTAAACTAATGGGATGTTTCTTTTTGCTGTTATGGAGTGAGTGTGTTATCAACACATGTTATCAATTATTACATTCATGTATGCTAATTGTTTCAAGCTTTTTCTTATTTTTGTAAAAACAATAACTTTGATGGTTTTTTTTTTAAATGAAATCAACGCTTTATACTTTTGTTTATGTTTTTTTTTGGCATAGGATGAAGTGCATTGTATTACTGTTCAAGGTATTTGTTAGAGAAACATAACTCTTATACCATAGTCACCAAGTATATGAGATAAAATTATTTACAAACAAACACAAATTAAATATTTGCTTATTTCTATATCAAAATTTTCAAGTAACAATAAATTCTGACAAAGTAATTTAAAAATATTTATCTATTCTTAGAAAATAAACTATCATTAAATAATTGTAAAAATAAATTCTTTAAAAACCCAAAATATCACACTTATTACATATCTTAAATCTACTAACAGGTTATAAACTGTGTCTATCATAATAAACTTTGAATACAAATAAATAGAAAATTTACTACAAAATATTATGCTGAAAACTGTGGTTAATGAAAAAAGTTATTACAAATGTTATTTCTTCTTAAACTTGAAAAACATTCCACATAAAATATAATCAAAAATATTATGTCTGAACAAATATATATATATATATATATATATGTATGCAGCAGACTATTTAAAATGCCTCCTTGCTGAAGAATTAACAATGTGTATGTTTTTGACAGTGTTTTCCATAATAAAGGCACTGTATGTATGCAAGTTATTGTTTTTTATTATGGACTGGTATCTATGACGAGTTTATTAATGATAAATGTATATTATCTTATACAATTTAAATATATCTTATCAATGATACATGCGATTTCATTGAGTGTGTAGCCAAAGGTAATATCTTTGCTAATAGATATAGGAAGATGTGGTGTGAGTGCCAATGAGACAACTCTCCATCCAAATAACGGTCGTATAAAAAGTAAACCATTATAGGTCAATGTACCCTTGCTTGTTAGCTAAACAGTGAAGTCATGGTTAGGTCAGGTAACCTATCCTCCTTTAAGAGTAGACTAGTCCAGCAGATAACCAATCTATATGTCTGTTGGACTAGGCTACTTGGAAAGGAGGGTAGTATCGACTGTAACTTTCCTTGTCAAGTTCAATTCTTTGAAGGCAAACATTTTCATTTCTTTAACCTCAGTCTCTGTGAAAAAAAAATTGTTGTTTCCATTTAAACTCTCGAACATATTGGTCAAAATGTAATTTCTAAAAGGTCCAATATGAAGTGATATTGTGTCAAAAATTATATACAAGTGACAATATCAAAATGTTACAGGTTGACACAACAGATGAAAGGGTTTTAAACTTTTTAATCCATAACTACACCAATTAAAAAATTAATGTAAACAGAATGCTAATCCAACCGAGTTTTTAACATGTATTGCGTCATTACAAACCAATGTACCGATCTATCAAAACAATCACTACAATACACTCATGGGTAGTAAAGGTCTTTAAACAACCCATGTAGTAGCTTAACAATTTAATTCAACTATGATTCTAAACAATACATTCTCTTAACCTTACTTTGAATTCTGATCGAGCTTTCTTTTAAGTGCCAAATCTGATAACTTGATTCTGAACCATAGGGATAAAACCAGGATACACAGTACCCAGATATGTTACCAACAAATCACATGCCATGAGATGGCACAATATATATTTACATGAGATGCTATCTCTTGCTATCATTTATACTAGTCATTAACCGAGGTGATGAGCCTCGAGGTCGGACTATCCCTCCGTAATCAGTCTGTCCTGGTTGTAACACAGTGTTCCCATGTTCTCCCACAGTGATTCGGATCTGTGAAGCACAGTTTTCCAATTGTTTGCCATCTTTTCCGGCTGGATTATGTGAAGAGGATCGTTTCAATTGTTTTTTGCCCTCAGATTTTTCTGGATGTGCTATGCAGCCACGTCGGATTATCCTGGCATTAGTTAAGACAGGCCGTAAAGATCCTGCTGCTAATAAGTCATTTAAATGTGCACCATAACCATCTGCTAAAACCTGGAATGTTATTGAATAATACTATAAAGAAATAGGTCACACAGATGGTAATTAAATACTTTGGTGATATATATATGGCATGTTAACCTTGGGCAGAAAACCTAATCAAACAGAATAAAAGCAAGTTTTTTCAAATAATGTGCAACATATGTCTGTAAATCTGTCAAACAATACCAAACAATCTATGAGATGTCTTTGAATTGATTTGTCATGCTGTCTTAAACCCACTGCTTTTTTATGCACCGGTCCTTAGTCAAGAGCCTGTTGTTCAGTGGTTGTTGTCTGTTGATGTGGTTCATAAGTGTTTCTCATTTCTTCTTTTTTTTTTGTATAGATTAGATCTTTGGGTTCATAGTTTGAACTGTTTCACACAAGCGGCCTTTATGGCTTCTTTTTCGGTGTGAGCCGAGGCCCCATTTTGAAGACCATCATCTGACCCATAATTGTTTACTTTCATTCATTGTGACTAAGATGGAGAGTTGTCTCATTGGCACTCATACCACCTCTTCTTATCTATATGTCTCATGGACATATAAACAACTTATTTTACTCCAATTATTCATAAATAACAACACAGAAAAACAGGAAGACATGCCACCCTACCCTTACATATAACTCTGACTCTCAACTGTCCAGTCCTTGCACTTTCTCCTAAATAATGTGTGCTTAGCTGATAATCAGTAATTACTCATTTCCTAAATAAATCTTTGGCTTGACAATAAGGATCAAACATATCACATCCCACAATGTAGACCGACAAACTACCATGTGACAACTGAGATGGTTATTAGCAAAATATATTCAATATCTAACATAGGACATACCTGTGCCTTGGATGCATCTTTCTTTGAAGCTTTTCCCACAATAAATATCTGTGCTACAGTCAGACCTAACTCTTTATAGACATATATATCTTTACTGGAGCCATATGCTGCTCTGTATACTATCTGGGCCTACAGCCAAATATAATATATTAATACACAACTTGAAGATGATGAATGGAATAGTTCTATTTTTAACTAGATATAACAAATTCTACAGGTTTTATTTTGGTTTTTGACCTTTCACATGTTTCATCAGGGAGAGTGCTGACAAATATCATGAATATATGAATGTATATAGTTGCATACAAAACATAGTTTTACTTTAAAGTAAGAAGTTCTTGGAAGAAATGTTCCCTTTATATTCACAGGTTATTCCATTGGTAATTAAAGTAATAAGGAATTTTACAAATCTCCAAAAAGTCAGCAAAAATATAGAAATAAAATTACAAACAACCATGCATAACCCATGACTTCCATTTTATTTATGTCCTTTTTATCACAATTCAATATTCAAACTATACTTGTCCGATATGATGTTTTGCTTCATCTTTACATATAATGCAATGAGATAAATATTATTAGTACATACATCTGTTTGTAGTCCCTTCAGGTAGTTTAACTTTTGTCTAAGTGGGTCTTTAGTGATACCTTCCATGAATGCTACCATGCCATGTGGAAAATTATGCATTGCTAACCATGAAACCACTTTACGATGTTGCATGTCTGGGCGAGCTGTGACGTATATAATTAAATAACCTTGGTCCTGCCAATGTCTGGAAATATATAAACAAGAGTGCACACGCTGAAATGTCGCGCCTTCTATACTAATCATTGATATTATGTTGATAGTCCTAAGTATAAAGCTAAGCTTTATTACAACTGTCACATAAACTTAACACTAAACAAAGACCAATGAACCTTGAAAAAGAGGTCTAGGTCAGATGAACCATGCCAGGCAGACAGGTACAGCTAACAATGCTTCTATACAACATATATAGTTGACACATTACTTATAGTTTAAGAAAAATAGACCAAAACACAACCAGATGCTCCGCAGGGCGTAGCTTTATACGACCGCAGAGGTTGAACCCTGAACGGTTGGGGCAAGTATGGACACAACATTCAAGCTGGATTCAGCTCTAAATTTGGATTGTGATTAAATAGTTGACACAGCATAGGTTTCTGACACAGAATGAATGTGTTCTAATGAACTTAAAATTTTTGTTTTCTCTTAGAGCAATTCACTATGCTGTTGAATATTAATCCTCTCAAAAAAATGTTTGAAGAAATTTTCTTTTTTATTTCTGAAATTTCAAATGAGAAAAATTGAACCCAATTTTTTTAATCACATCCCCCTTTCCCTTATTCCAAAACTAATCTCAATTAAAATTTCTAATGGAGTTTGCAACAATAACTACTCATTTAAATACATCATAAAATATTAAGATGTAAAAAAACTGCTTGTTATCACTGAATGGTAAAGATTATTTTAATTTATCAGTTGGTAGTAAAAAGTGAATATACATTGTATATTGTATATAACAAAGATTTAAGTTGATTCTGGACAAAGAAAGATAACTCCAATTAAAAAAAAATCTTGCTATTGCACAATATTTTGCAATTAGATATTTCTTGCTTACTATTCTGGACAAAGAAAGATAACTCTAATTAAAAAAAAATTTGCTATTTCACAATATTGTGCAATTAGATATTTCTTGCCATTGCGCAATACTGTGCAATTGAAAAGACTTGCTATTGCACAATACTTAATATAATAATTTTAGATCCTGATTTGACCAACTTGAAAACTGGGCCCATAATAAAAATCTAAGTACATTTTTGGATTCAGCATATCAAAGAACCCCAAGATTTCAATTTTTGTTAACATCAGACTAAGTTTAATTTTGGACCCTTTGGACTTTAGTGTAGACCAATTTGAAAACAGGACCAAAAGTTAAGAATCTACATACACAGTCATGACAGTTAGATTCGGCATATCAAAGAACCCAATTATTCAATTTTGATGAAATCAAACAAAGTTTAATTTTGGACCCTTTGGGCCCCTTATTCTGTTGGGACCAAAACTCCCAAAATCAATACCAACCTTCCTTTTATGGTCATAAACCTTGTGTTTAAATTTCATAGATTTCTATTTACTTATACTAACGTTATGGTGCGAAAACCAAGAAAAATGCTTATTTGGGTCCCTTTTTGGCCCCTAATTCCTAAACTGTTGGGACCTTAACTCCCAAAATCAATACCAACCTTCCTTTTGTAGTCATTAACATTGTGTTTAAATTTCATTGATTTCTATTTACTTAAACTAAAGTTATTGTGCAAAAACCAAGAATAATGCTTATTTGGGCCCTTTTTTGGCCCCTAATTCCTAAACTGTTGAAACCAAAACTCCCAAAATCAATCCCAACCGTTCTTTTGTGGTCATAAACCTTGTGTCAAAATTTCATAGATTTCTATTAACTTAAACTAAAGTTATAGTGCGAAAACCAAGAAAATGCTTATTTGGGCCCTTTTTGGCCCCTAATTCCTAAAATGTTGGGACCAAAACTCCCAAAATCAATACCAACCTTCCTTTTGTGGTCATAAACCTTGTGTTAAAATTTCATAGATTTCCATTCACTTTTACTAAAGTTAGAGTGCGAAAACTAAAAGTATTCGGACGACGACGCCAACGTGATAGCAATATACGACGAAAAATTTTTCAAATTTTGCGGTCGTATAAAAACTTAACACTGTGCAATGAACCGTGAAAATGAGGTCTCGGTTAAATAAAACCTGCTCAACTGACATAAAGATCATAAAATATTTTCATACACCAAATATAGTTGACCTATGGCTTATAGCATTAGATAAAAAGACCAAAACTCAAAAACTTAACTTTGACCACTGAACCATGAAAATGAGGTCAAGGTCAGATGACACCTGCCAGTTGGACATGTACACCTTACAGTCCTTCCATACACCGAATATACTAGCCCTATTGCTCATAGTATCTGAGATATGGACTTGACCACCAAAACTTAACCTTGTTCACTGATCCATGAAATGAGGTCGAGGTCAAGTGAAAACTGTCTGACAGACACGAGGACCTTGCAAGGTACGCACATATCAAATATATTTATCCTATTACTTATAATAAGAGAGAATTCAACATTACAAAAAATTTGAACTTTTTTTTCAAGTGGTCACTGAACCATGAAAATGAGGTCAAGGACATTGGACATGTGACTGACGGAAACTTCGTAACATGAAGCATCTATATACAAAGTATGAAGCATCCAGGTCTTCCACCTTCTAAAATATAAAGCTTTTAAGAAGTGAGCTAACGCCGCCCCCGTAGCCGCCGCTGGATCACTATCCCTATGTCGAACTTTCTGCAACAAAAGTTGCAGGCTCGACAAAAATATCTATCATTATGTCTGGGCGAGCTGTGACATATATAATTAAATAACCTTGGTCCTGCCAATGTCTGGAAATATATAATCAAAGCACCAACGGGTGCTATAGGCAGTCAATCAAAAACCCAAAGGCAAACTTGGCCAAGTTCAGATGAATAGTGTAAAAAATTAGTCAAAATATTTATCTGAGGCATTGTTCTCAGCTTTTTCTAAAATATCAAATAACATGAATAATGCTTGTACAGTAATGTTTATGTTATGCAATCCTACCACTTTCAAAAGTTATTTCCAATTTATATTTATAAAGATTCAATGTTTGAGATTATACACATACACTGTCCAATGTTAGGGGAGAGTTTTGTGCCAGTTAAGATGTTTAAGCCGCCACATTATAAATGCACCTGTCCATACATTTGAATGGGAGCATATAGTTGGAACCCCCCCCCCCCTTTATCAAATGGCTGGATCCGCCCCTGATACTGATAAAAAATAAATATTATTATTCAACAAATGGTGTATAACTTGAATAGTTTTACGTTTTAATGGTTTTGATGTTCTTAAAGATACTACTCAAGATTAGGAAGTATGTAACATTAAACATTAAAACTTGGTATGCGTTTTAAAATGAAACTAAAACAATATCAAGCCATAAATTTCATACAGCTATACAATTTGACGCAAATTGATACATATACATCAAAAGCAAAGTTTTCTAACTGTCCCTTAAATACTAAGAACTTCTGTTTGTACACGTATCAGTGGAGGAGGAAATTTCGTTCATCAAAAATGTGTCAGACTTTAAAAAACACTTACTGAATTTGTAGAAATTGTCATTGTAAATAAAAAATTACAGTTAATAAATTGTATGTAATAAACTGAGGTAATAAATGTATATATTGTAAATATAAAATAATTGTCTTCAACTTTTATTATTAGTACATATTTCTAGTCCCATCCTACATTACTGTTTTTCATTTTTAACAGTAACGCAGTGTATATATATGGCAGAATGCATTTTAGCCATGCACAGTCAGATAATTGTAATGTTGAAAAAAACTACCTATTTAATATAATATGTCTGTGCATCAATAAAAGTATGATTCTCAAAAATAATTTGCAAAACATTTTTGTTGGTATGTTCTAAGAAAGTTTTTATCCTTAATGTAACATTTTAATATAATTTTGCATTCAATTTGTACTCTATTTTTATTTTCAAAGAGAACTTATATTTGAGGAGCATTTATTTGTAATAAGCAAAATCAGGGGAAGTAACTCCACAATTAATTTCCAACAGGCAAATTATTTTGACTAAAGACTGGCGTAATAGAGTTCATTAACAAATGTCTGCTTGTCCCTCACAAGTCTGTGATAAAAATTATGATCTCTTAATTAATTAAAACACAAAAGAATCATGTACATCGATTAAATCCAATCATCAAGGTTAACCTCAAAAGGTAATTCGATCACGTGGTGTAAACAATCTACTTGTCAGAACTGGATTAAACTGGTTAGAACTGGTCAATTTTCATCTAAAATTTCATCTAAAATTGAACAAGTCGTCTGAAACTCTACCGATTTACGATTTTTTTACCGAAAACTTTAGCACCTCGGAGAAAAATTATACATCGCGGCAAGAACAACACCACCGCGGTAGAAAATTATACACCGCGGGCCCATGGTCCTTTAACGGCCTGGGGAGAACACTCAGACCAATCAGAAAACTACAATAACAACAACTTTATTTGACAAGCATGAAGGAGGTCATTTGCGAGATAACGGAATAATATTAACAAGAATACAAATGAGCATACATTTGAGATCACTGAATTAAGATGATTTAAATAATCTCAATCATTTCAGACAAAAAACGAATAAAATGATTAATAATAAAGTACCTATGTATCATCAGAATCCTCCCAATTTAAAAGGTACGTAAATTTCGTCTTCTATGTAATTTGAAATTGCCGCCAACTTATATCAGCTGATTAATAGACTACTGACGTATGTAATACGTATCGATGACAAACAATATTCCTACGATTTTTGCAATTTGGGAAATGTAATCGACTCATCTTGATAGAATTTCGGCGATCAAATATTTCATACAATTGTTCTTTGACATCTTAACCAAAAGCACAGGGAATAATAAACTATAGAAGGATTTCTATTGAGCACTACTTCCTATGTGCAACTTCAAAACTTTTGGGAAAATCGACGACCATTTAACGTTTTTATGGTAATATTTTTTTTATTTCAGAATAAAAAGTATGAAAAAAGTGTCCAATTAGTTATAAATAACATGATAGCCAGCCAGATAATAAAAGTGGTACATATTTCAGCATTTATTGGGTAGCACATAAATCTAGGGTGCTCGCATAAAGCAGCTTAACTGCTTAAAAAATATCTATCATTATGTTTAGACAGTGATAATTTTTGACTCCAGAGGCTATAAAGAGCTCACCTTGGTCTATGTGCAAATTAAACAAAGTGTGCATATTAAACAAAGGACACCCATTAGAGACAGGAATGGAATTCATGACAAAATGATGACTTGTTTGTTGATTCTACCATAATGAACATTCTTGTTGTTTACAATGATCTCTTCTCTATAGCTATCAATAATGAATTTGGTCCAGCAGTTTCAGAAGAAATTGTAAAAATTTACAAAAATGTACAAAAAATTGTGAAAAAATTACTTTAAAGGCCAATAACTCTGGAAAGGGTTAATAGACAAATCTTGATCAAGTTGACTTACATTGCTGAACAATTTTGCTGTTTATGTGTCTGAAAAACGCACCTAACTAAAACTCAATGAAAATGTCCCAATATTATTTCATGATGCTGAATAATTCAAACAAAATTAACATACATTTCGTATTACATTTTCATATCCAATGCTCAGTACTGTGATAAATATAAGATAATGCATTTAACAAACTATTATTTGAACTTAGAATTATTTTTAATTATGGAATTTGCATAATTTCTTGTGCTTAAAATATTTTATAAATTCTATGTTTATTCTGTAGTGTAATATTCTGTGCTGTGCACAACACTTTCTATTACAAAGAAGATAGTACATTTTCAATAGAATGTACTGTGCCGCGCACAACACTTTCTATACAAAATACAGTGTATGGAAAGTGTTATGAACAGCTCAAAACATTATAATACTAAATAAACATGGAATTTGATAAAAATTTGAAGCACAAGAAGTTATGCAAATTCCATAATTAAAAATAATTCCAAGTTCAAATTATAGCTTGTTATTTTTTTATTCTGATACCGACTTTATCAGGTTGTATGAACGAAGTCAAGTGCATTTCATTAATTATGATAAATTGATGCAGATGAACTTTAGTACTTGACATTGCTGCACTGATACATGACGTCTTTGCTTAATTATATTTTCAAATTTTAAGTCATGTCCATGATCTTAAAAATATTAAGCAGTAAGATCAAAAGGAAAATGTTCAAATTGTAGAAAAAGATCAATAACAGGCCATAACCATGAGAAATAAACATGATAAAGTCGTGTCCATGATCAGTAAGATCAAGGCCATAAATATAAGAGATATAAAATAATTACCTGACGACATCAACAGCCCCTCCTCTAACTTTTGGATCTTTCCCTGATATAGAAACACTGGCAGTAAAAGATCCATCTATACTGAATACAACTGTGTCAGTATTAGGTGGTAACACAGACAGGAAAAAGTCCGCAAAGGTATGGTCTCCTCTGGAATGAGAAAAGTACTATACATTACTAGTGCTTTATGTTAGTGTAGTACAAAACTATAGATACACATACACATGAAAGTGTGTATATGCTGCTGTTCCTCAATTTGAACTTTAAGTAGAAATTAATGAAATTGTATGATTGTATTTAATTATGAAGTGAATATGTGATTAGTTCTATTACACAAAAACAACTTATGATATCATGCATTTCAAGTTACATATGTGTATGAATTTTTGAAAAGTACTGATTGATTGTTCATTAAATCATCCCTAAAACAAAATTAAAAGCGAAACTTATTTTTTTTCTTTACTAACAATAGATATAGGAAGTGAAGAATAATTACTTATCAAACTTCATAATTTGCTAGAGGTAAAAATTTCTCCTGTGGTACATCATATATGTCGATCTTCTATATTTACAAAACATTTCTCTAAATAGACGTCTAAATATTTATTAACCCTGTCCCCTAAAATAAGGCATCACATATGTTTATAGCAGTATGGATTTTTTCTTGTTGTTAAAGGCACTATATGTACTGTGACCTACAGTTGCTTACATCAATGGCTCTGATGTATAATTGTCTCATTGTCAATCCTACTACATCCCTTACTTTTCTGTTATACCACATACCTGACAACCACTTTTACTGGGTGCATTCCCTGAGGTAACATTTTTTCTTTAGGTACAGTAAACTGTAATCTTCCATGTTTGTCTGTTACAGAAGTACCTAGATATTCCCAGTCTCCTGTAGATTGGTTGTTTACATGAACGTCTACCTAAAATAAACAAATCGTCTGTGTTTACATGTACATCTATCTATAATACACAAATTTGTTTTTACATGTACATCTACCTATAATACACAAAACTTCTGTGTTTACAAGTACATCTACCTAAAATACACAAAACATGTGTTAACATGTACATCTACCTAAAATACACAAAATATCTGTGTTTACATACGTGCATCTACTTAAAATTCATAAAACTTCTGTGTTGAAGGCCTACAATTGTTTACTTCTGAAACATTGTCACTTAAATGGAGAGTTGTCTCATTGGCATAAATACCACATCTTCTTATATCTCTACATATGAATTTCTACCTAAATACAGTACACAAAATTGCTATTATCATACCTTACATAGATGATAAACAATACTTTTGAGTAGCACATTACCACTAAAGACCTTTTTTTAGGGTCTTCAATACAATGTCTACCTTTGTTGTACAAATGAGAAATTCTAACATAGAATCGGAGACACAAAATCAGGAATAACAGCATTTTCATAAATGACTACTATTGTCATAGTTAACTTATAATACACAAAAATTAAAGTTAACTTATAATACAAGACATGCCCATAGCCAGGAATTTCCAAGGGGAGTTATTTGGACTCAGGAACTTGACTTTAACGGTTACAATTTGATCAGAACGTTGACTTTGACAGTGCTTATTTGTTTTCAAGGTGGGGTTCGTCCGAACCCTCCCTGGCTACGGGTATGCACAAAAATGAGGGAAAGAAGAAATGATTCTAAAAATATGAAATATTCTGACCTTTTCTCCCGACAAGGAAGTGACATCAAATGATCCGTACATAAATCTAGCTGTGATCGCCTGTTCCTTCCCATCAACCACTATTACATCGTTACCACGGTGATTGGCTTGTAAATTCTAAAACAAAATAATTATTGAAAAATTAACATCATCTCCAAATTATTTTTGGTTAATTCAAATTGTATCTAAATCTGAGATTAATAATATTGTGACATTATGCTTGTATTATAAAGTGTAAGAAATAAGTTATAAAGTTTATCATTACATGAAAAATACACAATTATTAAAGTCATAATAAAGGAGTGACCGGTGAAAAATAAGGTTATTCCAATTCTTGAACCAATGCATACAAACATCATAAATTCAGTCTTCTGTGAACAATTTATCTTTTTTTTCGCATAAATTTCGTATAATCGTCAATTTTTTTTTCAATCGGTCAGTGTTGTTGTGAAAATATGGCAGGTAATTAAAGTTTGTGTTTTGAAGACGAAGTTTAACGATTGTCACCTGTTTGTCAACAAACAACAAAAAACATGGATATTAAGCCCATGTTTAACATGTTCAATCAGATTAGTTTATTTTAAGGATAACAAATAAGATCAGAGTTCTTACTTTGACTTTGATGGTTGTTCTCCTTTTTAACCATTTTTCCTTTGGTTGTTTGGCTGACATCACAGAGTCTGGTAATAAACTTAACTTCTCTGCTGCTTCGTTCAATAGAACATCATGTCGCAAAACCTGGAGAAAAAACAGATAATGGTTCTTATGATATCTCTTCCTTTGGCTATATGATAACTCTAGACTGTCAAGCAGTAATAACTGTTGTTGATTCATTTTATACGTGGAAACCAATTGTCATGAACGGAGGAAAAATTGTATTTTGTGGTTTTGACAAAGTTTGCATATCAGCCTAATGAGTATTTCATTTAACATTTAAATTTTTGGTTAACCTTTGCCAATAAATTCCAAAATACTAATTCAAAGAATAAGTATAAATTCGTTAAGGTTGGTGAACCTTAGAAACAAGCACAGACCAATGGGAGATAACTCACCTGTCTTAAGATAAACGATGCTAAATCTGATGACTCCCAGAAACTGACATCAAACAATGGGAGATAACTCACCTGTCTTAAGATAAACGATGCTAAATCTGATGACTCCCAGAAACTGGCATGATCAATGGGAGATTATATAACTCACCTGTCTTAAGAAAAACTATGCTAAATCTGATGACTCCCAGAAACTGACATCAAATAATGGGAGATAACTCACCTGTCTTAAGATAAACGATGCTAAATCTGATGACTCCCAGAAACTGGCATGATCAATGGGAGATTATATAACTCACCTGTCTTAAGAAAAACTATGCTAAATCTGATGACTCCCAGAAACTGACATCAAATAATGGGAGACAACTCACCTGTCTTAAGATAAATGATGCTAAATCTGATGACTCCCAGAAACTGGCATGATGAATGGGAGATAACTCACCTGTCTTAAGATAAACAATGCTTAATCTTATAACTCCCAGAAAATGGCATGAAACAATGGGAGACAACTCACCTGTCTTAAGATAAATGATGCTAAATCTGATGACTCCCAGAAACTGGCATGATGAATGGGAGATAACTCACCTGTCTTAAGATAAACAATGCTAAATCTGATGACTCCCAAAAACTGGCATGAAACAATGGGGGATAACTCACCTGTCTTAAGATAAACAATGCTAAATCTGATGATTCCCAGAAACTGGCATGATAATGGGGGATAACTCACCTGTCTTAAGATAAACGATGCTAAATCTGATGACTCCCAGAAACTGGCATGATGAATGGGAGATAACTCACCTGTCTTAAGATAAACAATGCTAAATCTGATGACTCCCAAAAACTGGCATGAAACAATGGGGGATAACTCACCTGTCTTAAGATAAATGATGCTAAATCTGATGACTCCCAGAAACTGGCATGATGAATGGGAGATAACTCACCTGTCTTAAGATAAACAATGCTTAATCTTATAACTCCCAGAAAATGGCATGAAACAATGGGAGACAACTCACCTGTCTTAAGATAAATGATGCTAAATCTGATGACTCCCAGAAACTGGCATGATGAATGGGAGATAACTCACCTGTCTTAAGATAAACAATGCTAAATCTGATGACTCCCAAAAACTGGCATGAAACAATGGGGGATAACTCACCTGTCTTAAGATAAATGATGCTAAATCTGATGACTCCCAGAAACTGGCATGATAATGGGGGATAACTCACCTGTCTTAAGATAAACGATGCTAAATCTGATGACACCCAGAAACTGGCATGAAACAATGGGGGATAACTCACCTGTCTTAAGATAAACGATGCTAAATCTGATGACTCCCAGAAACTGGCATGAAACAATGGGAGATAACTCACCTGTCTTAAGATAAACAATGCTAAATCTGATGACTCCCAGAAACTGGCATGAAACAATGGGAGATAACTCACCTGTCTTAAGATAAACAATGCTAAATCTGATGACTCCCAGAAACTGGCATGAAACAATGGGAGATAACTCACCTGTCTTAAGATAAACAATGCTAAATCTGATGACTCCCAGAAACTGGCATGAAACAATGGGAGATAACTCACCTGTCTTAAGATAAACGATGCTAAATCTGATGACTCCCAGAAACTGGCATGAAACAGGGGAGGTAATGCTGATGTAGGAAATGAATGTAGGATATCTGGACTGTATAACTCAAAGTCTATCCTCTTGTTTCCCCACCATTTACTAGTTACTGAAACAAAAATACCAAATAAATAATATGAAATATATATTATAGAAATTTAGAAAATTAAGCTTTAGCTTATAATTGTTTAGTGTGACATCCATTTTCATTGAATTATAACACATTTTTGTTTAGGGGCTTACTGAAGCCCATCTCCAGGTCGGGGATTTAATCACTGTGTTGAAGACCCATGGCTGTTTTCTGAACTTTGGTCTGGTTGTTATCTTTTTGACACATTCCTCAGTTCTATTCTAAATTCTATTGAACAAAAAATTAAGTTCAACTGTGTTACTCCGCAAACTGATATTAAACCTTATGAGAATTCTGTATACATACAAAATTAAGAAGCAATGGAAAATAAAAATCATAACATAATACATTGTATATCATGCATACAGATTCCAGTTTTCTGAGAAATTTTGATACACAGTCATTATGTGTAAGAACATATTATGCTCACATAAAGATTGATACCAATTTCCTTGATTCTATAATTTGTGATTTCTGAATAAAATGTGATGGAAATTTCATAGGAACCACACATGAACAATGAGTTCCTACTATGAGCTATAATTAAACACACAATAATTACTTTTCTCAGACATATAACTGACACCTTGTTTTGTCCCATTCCAGACATATTTAGGAATGATAACTATATTGTATTTAAAGCTCTGACGGCATCAATTGCTGATTTGATGGTCGAAAATAGAGTATACTGGCGATGTGTTATTGGAGCAAGTTAAAGGGTATTTGCGACCATCAGATCCATCAATTGATGTCGTTTGAGCTTAAAATACAATATTGTTATCTCCTTTCTAATGAAACTGATAGAAAACTTCATTAAAACCTACATGCCATGAATATAGAGGATGTTATCCAATCAAGATGAACGTTACAAAGGGTGTTGCATTAGAAAATGTGTTACCTACCATTGGCTAAAACTGACATAGTGTTCTCTCCCATTCCAGACATATTACTAACGACACTAGATATACTATTTTGTCGTTGTAAAATATGGCCACTGGAACTTTTCCTGGTTCCGAGAAACAAGGATAAATTACTCTGTACTGTTTCAACTGAAAATAAACATTGATATTAATAAAAATAAAAGGGGAAATGGGACACAAATGATGCCGCCGCATGCATATAAAGTTTTAAAGTGATATATCTCCAGAAGAATAAAAGTGACACTACCTAAATTCATTCTTGATCTGAAGTTTGTGGTAATTAGCATTGTGTAAAGAGTCATAACATTTTGTGGAAGCAAACTTAAATTTGAGAATGGTAACATATTTAGCATTTTTTTTTTTGTATTTGTAAAGGAGCATAACTCTAGAAAGAAAAAAGTGACACAACCAAAATAAAAAAAAAATGATCAGTGTTTTGTAGTAAGAAGCATTGTGTGTAAGATTCCTAGCATTTGGTTAAGGCAAACTTAAGTTAGAGAACGAAAACCAATTTCAGGACATTCAGACGTACAGAAGGACAAGGGTGACCCTTAATGTCCCCTCCCCTATGGCAGGTGCATAAAAATAGGCATGATATATACTAAAACCAGCCAACAACATAAGGACACAAAAAGATAAATTTCCACAGGTTCACATACCAAGCCTGCTTCAACCTATACATACAGATATATATTCTATTTTGAAAGAGTGCTGTATATATGATTTTAAATATATTTTATTCATATTGTTTTCATACAAATCCTGGTTCATGGCTTCCCTGGTAATAATTACTAACTATATATATAGTGCAGCAAAACCTGCCCTCGATGATTTCAAATTTTCTCTTGGTTAACATAAAGTTTTGTTGTTCAATCTTTAGTTTTCTGTGTAAAGATCAAAGTTTTGTTGATATTGTTTTCTGTTCATATTTCTCTGTCTGAATTATATTATCCATCAATATATTTTTTAGTGCCCCTTTAGTATTTTTTACCCTTTGTAGATCTTTGTACTACACTATAAATTATTGGTTCCAGGACTTACCCACATGGACTGGTTCCCCATCACCTAGAGGGTATTTAGAGTATCTAGAAACTTTTACAGGTGGTATGTATCTAAATGTGTTGTTTAATAAAGGTTCCAGTCTAAATGCTGATGGGTCACTATTATGAAATATGTTGTAGACTTGACCACATGCTGGACTGTAGGGAGAAACTGAAATAAAGCATAATTTATTGTAATATATTAATTTAGCAAGGAATGTGCATTGCAACTGAGACATAAATTATAACTGCTTAAAATGTGTAAAGTAGCTGAAGGCATTCTGGATTGTATGTAGAAACTGAAACAAAGCATAATACATATTGTACAATATAAGTCAAATTCAATTCATTTGTAATGTAATGAGGATAACTGTGTTGTATTTTCAGCTTGGCCTAAGTAAACTTTGTTCAACTGCTAGGAATATCTGTTTACCTAGCTCTGCTTCATGTCATTTTGTGACAGTAAAATATATGTTTTACGTAGGAAGCTTTTAATGCAATACAGTACTCTCCAAAATCTCATAGGTAGGGAAAATCACTGCTAAAAAACTGTTAAATACTTTAGCACTGAAATGTTAATGTTGGTTTGGGAGATGGTCTCAGAAGCAACCTCTTCTGCTCATTATATTCAATCATGTTATTGTTGGTTTGGGAGATGGTCTCAGAAGCAACCTCTTTTGCTTATTATATTCAATCATGTTATTGTTGGTTTGGGAGATGGTCTCAGAAGCAACCTCTTTTGCTTATTATATTCAATCATGTTATTGTTGGTTTGGGAGATGGTCTCAGAAGCAACCTCTTTTGCTTATTATATTCAATCATGTTATTGTTGGTTTGGGAGATGGTCTCAGAAGCAACCTCTTTTGCTTATTATATTCAATCATGTTATTGTTGGTTTGGGAGATGGTCTCAGAAGCAACCTCTTTTGCTTATTATATTCAATCATGTTATTGTTGGTTTGGGAGATGGTCTCAGAAGCAACCTCTTTTGCTTATTATATTCAATCATGTTAATGTTGGTTTGGGAGATGGTCTCAGAAGCAACCTCTTTTGCTTATTATATTCAATCATGTTATTGTTGGTTTGGGAGATGGTCTCAGAAGCAACCTCTTTTGCTTATTATATTCAATCATGTTATTGTTGGTTTGGGAGATGGTCTCAGAAGCAACCTCTTTTGCTTATTATATTCAATCATGTTAATGTTGGTTTGGGAGATGGTCTCAGAAGCAACCTCTTTTGCTTATTATATTCAATCATGTTATTGTTGGTTTGGGAGATGGTCTCAGAAGCAACATCTTTTGCTTATTATATTCAATCATGTTATTGTTGGTTTGGGAGATGGTCTCAGAAGCAACCTCTTTTGCTTATTATATTCAATCATGTTATTGTTGGTTTGGGAGATGGTCTCAGAAGCAACCTCTTTTGCTTATTATATTCAATCATGTTAATGTTGGTTTGGGAGATGGTCTCAGAAGCAACCTCTTTTGCTTATTATATTCAATCATGTTATTGTTGGTTTGGGAGATGGTCTCAGAAGCAACCTCTTTTGCTTATTATATTCAATCATGTTATTGTTGGTTTGGGAGATGGTCTCAGAAGCAACCTCTTTTGCTTATTATATTCAATCATGTTATTGTTGGTTTGGGAGATGGTCTCAGAAGCAACCTCTTTTGCTTATTATATTCAATCATGTTATTGTTGGTTTGGGAGATGGTCTCAGAAGCAACCTCTTTTGCTTATTATATTCAATCATGTTATTGTTGGTTTGGGAGATGGTCTCAGAAGCAACCTCTTTTGCTTATTATATTCAATCATGTTAATGTTGGTTTGGGAGATGGTCTCAGAAGCAACCTCTTTTGCTTATTATATTCAATCATGTTAATGTTGGTTTGGGAGATGGACTCAGAAGCAACCTCTTTTGCTCATTATATTCAATCATGTTAATGTTGGTTTGGGAGATGGTCTCAGAAGCAACCTCTTTTGCTCATTATATTCAATCATGTTAATGTTGGTTTGGGAGATGGTCTCAGAAGCAACCTCTTTTGCTCATTATATTCAATCATGTTAATGTTGGTTTGGGAGATGGTCTCAGAAGCAACCTCTTTTGCTCATTATATTCAATCATGTTAAATGCTGTATTGTTTACTACCACTACCTCTTAATTCTACTGGATCATTGTTTCATTGAGAACCATTCCACTTCTTATTTTTATATTAATAAGTTCTAATAAAAATAATAATGACACAACTATGATTGATCAAATATATCTTCGACCTCAGCTGAAGGAAACCTTGCTATAGTACATTAAAAGACTTACAAGATCTATCTTCACCACAATACATCCTTCGATAAGCTAACACTAGTCCTAACGGAGATCCTAGAATGAACATGTCGGACACATCAAAGTCAAATTTTAAATAAGTCCCTTCAAAATTACTGCCAGTACTAGTTCTCCTTGAAGGGTCTTTCTCATTTACATTTAGATATGATTGATGACTTGGGTGATTAGGTGGATCTCTTGTAGAACATGTCCTTTTCATTTTGTAATCTATTGACACAATATCACTTTTGCTACACTGATTGTTTACATTAGGACTATTTAATGTTAAATCTGGGTCACTGTGACTCAATTGTCTTGTTGTGTCTATGTTTGTTTTTGCACTAGACGATTCTGTTTTTGAACGTTCTCTCCTGAACGATGTCGTAGAGTCGACTTCAGGAAGAGCCTCACGACTGTCATATGTACTAAGGTATCTCATACAGGAAGGATTTTGACATAGGGCATCATACGCTAACACAGAACTGGTACTATCAGCTATCAAACAAACCTGTAATGTTAAAATAAAGATGTAATATTCTTTAAGATATCAAACTAAGTCATTTAGACTCTAGGCAATTCTATAGTTTGGCAAAATTTTTGATTCCCTTGCTCAATGTGATTAAATTTTAAGGGTACCAATCTTGAATTTTATCAACAACTTGTCTTGACCAATGGTCATTTAACTTTAGAAAAGACTTTACTTTATTTTTACCTGTCCTTTTCCTTCATCTCAGGTTAAGAATTACTGGTACACTATATTAGCCTTAGACACGGTTTTATTGACAACTTACCTTGACCATTGGTCATTTACCTTAAGACCTGGCTTTATTTTATATTTACCTGTCCATTAAATCCTTTTCCTTCATCTGAAGTTAAGAATTCCTGGTACACTATATTAGCCTTAGACACTGTTTTATTAACACACTCGTGGTAATCAGGATTAGAACTAGCAAATAATGCTATTGCACCAAGGGGAACGAACTCTTGTGTCCATATTGGTCCATCCACACTGTTTGGTGACTGAGATTCAAAGGAAAATGGCGTTATACTGTAAAAATAAATAAATAAACAGTCAACTGTCATTGAATGTCATCATGCAATACATTGTAATCAGTATGACAATTATCAATGACAGCAATTTACAACAGAGCTTGAAAGAAAAATACCGCATTCATATCCCAAGAAAAGTAAGCATGTAATTTGTGTTTTGTTTTAAGGGGGACGGTACTATCTCTATATAGTGAAACCTATTTTAAGAGGAAAAGTTATTTTATTTTAAATTATAACACACATTTTGCTTAATAAAGGTGGTATCTTTAGCAAATGTTTTGTAGTTAATCATTTTGGTTACTATATTGACTAATCATGCTTATTATCAATTCTGATCTTATTTCAATCTATAGACAATAAAAAACCTGATACTAAATCCCCCCAACAAATAGGCTGAAACACAGTTTTTAATTACCTTGCTAAAATATCCAGAACATCAGAACAAATCTGTGGACAAGGGACCAGTTTGAATGCGATGTGTCCATAAGCACCAGGATAATGTGAACGTATAACACTTTCAAATGAAGACTTCATTGTCACAAAGTCATTACGTTTGGAGGGGTGCTGGTTCTCTACATGTGTATCCACAAGACAACCTATAGAAATAAAACATGACAATCAATATATATGCTGTAGACAACAAACAATGAAATAAGTTGTAAGATTAAATAGATATATGGTAAACAACAAAAAGTTATCAAAAAGTTATATCTATTTGTAGTTAATGATTTACCAAAAAATTTGTTAGGGTTCTGTTGAATCAAGTCTCTTGCCTACTTTTGCTGTTTATCGCAATCTCAACAAAAAATGAGGAAAAGGTTAATAAAAATATTCCTCTCAATACTATCTTTTGATTGCAAGAAGCTTCTGTCCAAATTTGTAAAAAATCCAGGATAGTTTATGAATCAAATAAATGTTTTAAAAACTTTAACCACAGAGCGAATGTAATGTTAACTGGCAGAAAAAGTAAGTCCATTTATAAGTAAAATATGGAAAAACAGGTACAAAATTTTCACAAACTTCCTTCTAGATACTAGCTTTTGATCATAAACAAGCTTCTGTCCAAGTTTGGTAGAAATCCAGAATAGTTTAAGACATAAATCTAAAAGTGAATATTTGTGGCTGGCGCCGGCGCATGCGATTGGAATGTAGGATTACAGCTGTGTCTTGCTTTTTCAACAAAAGTCATGGCTCAACAAAAATGAACATCTAGAAGTTACTATTTAAATTGTAATCCTATATAATATATCTGAGGGAGGGTTGGGGGTTACACAAATGATATATTACCTCCATGAAGCACCATAAATAGTATACTAGATTTACAGTTGGCTGAGTCTGGCGGTGATGTATGTGGGTGTGTTGATTGGTCAATGCTGTAATGTTGACGAATTTGTTCCATCCTTCTTTCTAATGGAGTATCTAAAATAAAACAATTCAGATACATTACAGCGGATTTCATTGAGTATATAGGCAAAGGTAATAACTTTGGTTAGCTTGCTTGCTAGCTGAACCATGAAGTCATTATTAGGTCAGGTAAACTACCCACTTAATAAAGTAGACTAGTCCGACAGATAATCAATCTATCTGTCTGTAGGACTAGGATACTTCAAAAGGAGGGTAGTATACCTGACCTAATAATGACTTCACAGTTCAGCTAGCAAGCAAGCTAACCAAAGTCAATGGAATCAGCTGTAAACACCAAAATAAGACAATATTATTAAATATATATCCTCAATAGCAGATAAAGACTCATTGGGAGCCAACAAACTTAAAAAATACAAATTGCTGTTCAACTAGATGTTTTCTAGTTAGTTTTAGTCTAAGGTATATGTAAATTTGTATTTAGTCTCTGCATGTCTAAATTATTTTGTAAAAATGTTTTTGTGTACTGTAGATATCTTTGCCCTTTTTTTTTCTATCCAGGGGATGATTTGTGAATCCAGAGATCTTTGATATAAGAGATTGGCAACTATGTGCTATCATGTGCATATTTGCTATTTGTCCACTTTTACTAAACATCACAAAGGTTCCTGTAAAATTTTTAAGTCACAATAGAAATTGTCTTACACCACAAATGAAAAGTGATTGTTGTATAAGTGTGGCATATTCTCTGGTCAAATTTGGCATATTCTCTGGTTAAGTGTGGCATATTCTCAGGTCAAGTATGGCATATTCTCGGGTCAAGTGTGGCAGATTCTCGGGTCAAGTGTGGCAGATTCTTGGGTCAAGTGTGGCATAATCTCGGGTCAAGTGTGGCAGATTCTCGGTTCAAGTGTGGCAGATTCTCAGGTCAAGTGCGGCATATTCTTGGTTCAAGTGTGGCAGATTCTCGGGTCAAGTGTAGCAAATCCCAAAATAACAATAAGTTTTGAACAAACCTGCTGGATCAAGAGATATAGTAGATCTAGCATCAGCAAACTCATCATTCAAGGACTGTACATCTATTGGTGAAGATCTCAATAACTGGGGGTCAGCACTTCTCTCATCTGAAAGTATATACACTAGTTTATAAATAAATGTAACTTGTATTACTGTTCTAGGCATTTACCAAACAACAATCAATCAATAAATGTAAGTTTCAGGTCCTTTTCAAATTTATTTTAAACACGAACACAAGTGTCCAGAGAACTCACACTATCACATTTCTATTTATTAACAATATTGAGTTCCCATTAAAATGACAACTGTAACTTGTAATTTGAGCTTTGCCCACATAAAATGAAGATTTAACTTTTGCCAATTGAGTTTACCTAGTGACACGAAAGCTTGGTAAAAAACAGATATTTACAAGCATATAGAACAACAACCCCTTTCTTTTCCTCCTGGTTAAACTGTCACTGTCCTCTTAATTCTGCAAGAAGTGGGAAAGGAGGAAACCAAATTATGCTAGATTCTATCTATCTGTTATAATTTTTTCAATTAGGGAATACATTTTTTGTACCAGATTCCAAATCCCCAAAATATAGTACATATAATGTGCAGTCATGCAAATATGACAGATATAAGATAAATTCTAATATATGACGTCCTTCAAGCACCTTGATTACACACCCCTGGAAAAATTAGAATATATTCATATGTTAGCTGATAGACATGCAACATCATGATTTGTTTGAGCTGTTTTAATCCTACTCATGCGTCATATGCTTTGATGAATGATTTACTTCACGTCAGATGATGAAAATGACATGATTTTTTTCACTGGAAAAATGCATAAATGGGAAACTGAAAATCATCAACATATGATTGATTGATGGTTAGTGTTTTAATGACACTTTTGTGCTTTTTCCATTAATTCAATTAAGATTGGAGTAGAGTGCACCCACACAAGCGGGGTTGAACTCACAACCTCTGTGTTGAAAGCTGGCAAGTAATTACAGTAGTAGAATTACTTAGACCACTTGGCCACTGAGGCCCAGTCAAAATATGAAAGTATAAACACAATGGTAAGAATTTGTATAATCTCCATATATTCTTAAATGAAAGTAAGATGATCCAATTCAATTACAATAACAGAAGACATCCCCCTTCACCTTAGACTGAGTATATATTTTAACTAATGCCTTTATAACCCTATTAGCATGATTAAGTTCATATATATATGATAAAGGCTTTCTAGAGTCAGGTCAACAGTTCATAAATTGGAAATTTTGGCAGATCTATTCCAATATCAAATATATGTTGCTAATGTTAACTGTGTTGCTACTATGATATTAGTGTCAGTATTATTAGTTATATATTATCATATGTTAATGTCACACACTAAACTACACTATGTTGTGAACTGAAGTTTGTTTCAAATCAAATATCTATGAAATAAGTTCACACTGATCGTTTTCCACTGGAACTGAATTTATGTGCTTATTATCAATCTAATGTTAAACAAAAAAAATCATTAATTTTGAATTTCAAGTTGTAGTTATTTCATTCCAAGCAATAGCCATGACAACTCAAAAGTTACATGCCTTATTGAAATCAGCTTCAACAATAAGTGTTATATCTTTCAAAATACTGCAAGTGTCAACTTTTTGCCTTCATTTACTTTAGGGACCAAGCCCATACAGGTGTCAAATAACTAAACACAACCTGATCATTTGCCTATACTCTCATCATATAGCCAACCTTAAATGTTAATCCACCAATACCCTTAACACAATTATACTGTAAACCAACTAATTTTTGGAGAGCAATTTATTTCTCACGACTTTTGCGAGTAGAAAAATAATGCTAATATAAAACGCTGTGAAAATGTAAAACTTCGATGTTTCCTTATCTATCTGCAATGAGACAATTTCAGAATCGTGAAATTAAATCGCTGTGAAATGGATTAAAAAGAACTAAACGCCAAATAAAGTATCTGTGAAAATAAGTTGGTTATTATAATGAACCCTAACCCTAAATTGCTTGGCTCCTTCCAAGTAAATGAAGCTCAAACTTTTAATATTTCAAGCTGTCAAAAACAGAAACAAGTTCAGAACACAACATATACTTACATAGGTCTTCTGTAGAGTTGGACAAATAAAATTCTATTAATTCCTCTGAAATCATTCAAACAAAAAGTAAAGAAAAACATGCAGGAAACAAACAAAATAATTCTATTTTTGTATCATTCAAAAATAAGATCAAAAGCATGCTGTTTACAAATAAATTAGGTAAACATGGTAAATTCTTCTTAACTCATCCACACAAACAAGGTTGATACAAACATGCAACAAAATGCTGACAATAATTTCAAATCATAGCTATATTGTGGATTTATCTATATTGAGGATACCAATTCTACAGGACTGAGGAAAAATTGAACTTTTTTTGAAAATGATTTTTAGGTTTTGCTAAAGTCTGTGTACAAGTCTATAGAAAAAATGTTCCATGCTGAAAATCTTTAATTTTGGGTTCACATTTACATACAAAATTAATGAAAATTGGTATCCAACAAATATTTATGAATCAACAGTGCTTAACAGTATATAAAGCCAAAATATGTGAGACAAGTTTCTTGAAAATGAAATAAAATAAATCATTCATGATGAATTTTGAAGTAACCTTATACATGACCATATATAAAGTAAAAGATGTGGTAAGATTGTTATTAAATGAGACAACTGTTAACAAATTAAAAGACCAAAGAACATACATGTAGATGAAAATAAATAAATCATTCATGAACACTTTAAAGCAGTATTATCAATGATAGTGCTCTCAAAATATATCAAAACAAAATAAATCATACATAAAATAAAAGCTGAGGAGGACTATATTAATATATATGATAGGAGCTTTACAACATCACAACATGCTACATTTATAAGAAAAACAAGAAAATAAATCATTACAAATAAATTTGACACTGACTATATAAAATTTTAACACGATAAAAAACACCATTAAACAATAGGTAGATCTTTGTCTATGTTATCATGGTTAAGATAACCTCTTTAAAAAAAGAAGAATCAACAAAACCTTCAGCATAAACCTAATAAATAATATGTACAGTTATAACATGCTATAAATTACCTTCAGCATCGTAGAACTCTTCATCAGAACTGGATTCTTGTAACTTTTCTAAACTCTCAAACATTCTAGTTGTAGATATCTCTCTAGCAGAACCTGTAACATAAAAATGAAGACCCTTTATTATGTTAATTGAAGATGCGGCATCTACAATTATGCAAAAGGTAACCTTCAACAATCAGCAAAACTCAAATATGGTATGGTCAGATATAAAAGGGCCAGAAATGAAAATTCAAGTAAGACAATTTAAAATAAATTTCATTTTAAAATCAATTTATAAAATTTTTGTTGACATTCAAAAAGGAATATATATATCAGAACCAATACTAAAGTGAAAATAACTTGCACTATGTGATTTATATACATGAGAAGTTGAATATATCCTTTCATAAATTTATTTTACAAATATCGTGAATATCTATATTAAGAATAGAATCAAATGTATATGGAAAATAAATATTTGTTGTTAAACTGTTTTCCTCCGTGTAGAATTACTGTACATACTTCCAAATGATCTTGATTTAGAGGAAGCAGACAGAGATCTATGTTCCTTCATCACAGCAGGGGAATCCCCTGAACGAACTGTTAACTTGCTGTCAGACGAAGTGGACACTGTGTCTTCTGACTTGGAGATCGGAATCTTTGGACGTTCATCGTGAGAAGATGTGGAATTGTGTTTTAAGGTATTGCCCTGATCATCCGATTCTTCTTCTTCCTCGTTCTCACTGGCAAATCCCATCTTCTCTGCTAGCGCCCTCTGTGTTTCTAGTTCTAAACGTCTTATATCACTGATCTGTAACCCATACCACTCGTCCTGCCAACACCAAGCTTGTCTATGTGCTCTCAACATAGTCTTTCTCAAACCTGTAAAAAGTAGCATCAATTCAGATCATGCATCAATCAAAAGACATCAAGAATAACTATTAATGAGACAGTAACCTATAGACACAAATAATTAAATGACATGCAGAATTCTACACTGATCAGTATGATATGAATAAAAGGAGATGGGACTGTTCATCTACCAGACAGCAATTTAACATCACAACTTATCAAAAGACATCCAGTGTTCAACAATAGTCATGTGTTTACATCCTTTTTTAATTTTGTTTGCTATCTATATTTATATCTGTATTTATGTTTATCAGGTCATATGATGGTCTGCAGTCTTCGGAGGACAACTCATTGGTTAACTAGATGGTGTCTAGACTAAAATATGCACAAAATGTTGATACATGTTATCAAGTCTATGCATTGTAAATTGTTTACTTTAGACTTTTTTTATAATTTGGATATACCTTTTAGTATGAAAAAATGAGAATTTGAGTCAATTATTGAACATGAATTTGACAGCTAGTGCCTCATTATGAATCAATTATATTCATTCAAAACTATCAACAAGCTATATATATATATATACAGCTAGGATTGGCATGATCTTAGTCATTAAAACTTATTGTCAGAGTTCAATGGTTAGTTATTGATGTTTTATGTGTAAATATTACAAATTTTGCAGATGTTAAATAACAATAAAAATGTGACACACTTATATCAATTAATTAGTATTACAATATATTAGCTATTTTGTCCTGAGGTAGCATAAAACAATATTCAACAGTTCTAACAACAATATATTTTACCTATTTCTTGTAAAAAATCTCTGTTATTGTTTCATGATGAATATCAAATGGTTTTTTTTATAAATCTTTTTATCTTGTTTATTATATAAATGTCTGTTTACCTATTTCATGTATAAATCTCTCTATCTTATTCTGCATGCCCCAATATTTGAATTCCACACGACAAAGTTTATAAGCAGTCATGATAGCTTTTCCAGAGGATGGATTTTTTAACCCCTCAGAATGTTCTTTCCACCATGTGTCTGTCAATGGACCCCGTTGAGTTTTTGTAGACTTATATAACTTGGGGTCCTCTTCTTTTCTGTAGTCCCCACTAGATATAGGGTCTTTTACAATGTCCAGATAATCTGAAATACAAAATGGCTATTTTTATATAGAACTGTGGATTCATTTATTATTGTGGGTACCAATTTTCGTTGATTTAGGTAAACTTGCATAATCATGGATATTTGATTTCGTGGTTTTGGCAAATATAACAAGAATGTGTCCCCAATACACAGATGCCCCACTCGCACTATAATTTTCTATGTTCAGTGGACCGTGAAATTGGGATCAAAACTCTTATTTGGCTTTAAAATTTAAACAAGAGGCTGTCACAACGACAGCAAACCGGATTTATTAACATTTATTTGTATCCTGCCAATATCACAAGAACCATAACTGATGAACGGTGAAAGTGAAAACGTCAATATCAAATTTGACTTCCATTTTGTCATCAGTATCAACATATTAAAATTTGAAAAGCTTTGGTTGAACGGTTCATAAGTAAATGCATGGACAACATTTGGTTGCCGCCCGCCCGCCCGCCCGCCCGACTGCCCGGCCGCCTGCCGTACATCCCCAAATCAATTTAACCAACATTTTTGTCACAAAAATCCGGTTAAAAATCATATCATAAGGAACATGTGTACTAAGTTTCAAGTGGATTGGACTTTAATTTCATCAAAAAACTACCTTGACAAAAAACTTTAACCTCAAGCGGGACAAACTGACGAAAGGACATACGAACGAATGGACAGACGAACAGACGTACAGACCAGAAAACAAAAAGCCCCTCTACTATCGTAGATGTGGTATGATTGCCAATGAGACAACTCTCCACAAGAGTTATTTCAGAATTGACACAGAAATCAAAAGCTATTGGTCACTGTACAGCCTTCAACAATGAGCAAAGCCCATACTGCATAGTCAGCTTTAAAAGGCTCCAAAATGACAATGTAAAACAATTCAAACAAGAAAACTAACGTCCTAATTTATGTATATATATTCCTATAAATTTGTAATTGGTTGAACATTTAAATTTGTGGTTCCACTGTACCATTTAAATCTGTGAAAATAGGTATTCAATGAATATTAATGAATTCACAATATAAAAACTCATCATATTTTACAGTTTGTTATATTTGAGATGTCTTTGTATTCCTGTGTTGTTTTGTTAATGACTCATTTGTGTAAACCGTACTTTGACCTCTAATGGTTTATTTTTACAAATTGTGACTTGGATGCAAAGTTGTATCATTGGCACTATACCACATCTTCTTATATCTAACAACTCCTTGTTGAATCAGTTTTAGACTGAACTTATTACAAGTACAATTAAGAATATTTAAGCCAACAGATCAACCCCACGAAATGACAAAACATATGATCACCAATAGATTAAACATTTGGTCACCAATAAACTAAAACCTACCAATTTGTCTTTGTTTAATATCAGACTGAGATAATTTAAAGACATTTTCTTGTGATCCTCCATCATTCAAATACTTTGTTTCTATTTCCAGAAGAAATTTCTCGACAAATGGACATCGGTATCGTGTTTTGGTGTACGGGTAAGAATTCCATGCTTCTTCCTCCACTCTCAGTGCAGACTTGGGTAATATAGCTCGGAACCAACCTGAAAAGATAATATACAATTTTTATAGATTAAAAATTCAATTGGATTGTATTAAGGCTAGATTTACATACCTCACAATATCTTGTCAGACAATATAATAATAATTTTTCATGAACTGATCAACAATAACAAAAATGGAAAATTTCAAATTGGAAATACTTTTTCTGATATATTTTTTCAACAATTTTAGATTTGCAAATAACAGTTGTAATTATTTGTTGACTTGAACTTATGTTTCTTCGACACAAAGGTAGCACTGCCTGCACTGTCAAGCTTAAATTGTAAGTCAAATGAAAGCTATAATTCCTCGTAGGCTTATGATGTTTGTTAGCTTATGACGTATGATTGGCATGTACATGGATTACTTTGAGATCAGTTGACATTGTCACTTGTAATGGATTATTGGAATGTACATGGATTACTTTGACTTTGTCACTTGTAATGGATTATTGGAATGTACATGGATTACTTTGACTTTGTCACTTGTAATGGATGACTGTTATTATCATAAAATTGAGAATGGAATTTAATTGGGAATATGCATAGATTTTTTATGGTATTTATAAGACTCAAGTTTGAATGGTAGAGTAAAACTTTCGAAAATAAAATGTAGTTTTGTTAGCTTATGCCCAAATTACAATAGGATATAATTAAGCATTAATAAGATTGGTACTTTTTTTAATTACTTCTAGCATTTTAATATATATTCCTTTGAAAATTAATCATGATAGCATAATTCCTACTTCAGAGGTGTGGGTTATTGAGTTTGCAGTTAAGCCAAATTAAATGATCTGAATTTGATCACATTGATGAGTTTTTTAATGAGTTGATGCTTGTTCACCAAGAGCATTGTCTGAAATCAGTATAATGCATTGATTTGAAGAAGGGTCATTGCCTTCTTGACACCTGATATAACACATTCTTAGTCCAGTTAAATGTGTTAATCTAGTAAAAAGCAATGTTCCCTTTGTTTGCATGAGATGATTAAAATATGAGCCATTTTAAGGATGTAGTGATATATGGTTTAATGGTGAACCTATAAAGAGCAATGATTTGATACTGAAGTTTCAAGGTCAAACTAAGGTCAGAGAGAGGATTAGGGTTAAGGTGATTGGTCTTATGAGCTGTTGTACTGTCAAATATTTTTGGGAGGATTTGGCCTTGGTGATTGGTTTGCCACAGTCTGTATAAAAGTCTATAGAAAATTCATAATTTATTGAAAATTCATATTTGTGGTTCATCTGTAGACTGTATTATAACCCATGCATGAAATCCATGAAAATCGGTATCCAACCATGGCCAATAATAATTAATGAAAACAAACTATCCTTTTTTCATATAAATATTAGCAAATAACCTAAAATATAAATCTTCCTTATATTGCCCTGGAGAATTTTGATCTTAAAAATCTTTTATGCAAATTAATAACAAAAACTATTGACTTTAGAGTCATCCATCAACTAAACTAATCTAAAGACCAATATACAGTGAAACCTGGCTAAACTGAATCCTGCTAATAAACTGAAAACCTGTCTTAACTAAACATTTCCTAAAGCACTGTCATATCAAATTGTTTGCAATGTAAACCTGATAAAACCGAACGTTGGCCAAAACCGAACAAAATCTTAAGTCCCGAAGAGGTTCGGTTTAAACAGGTTTTACTGTTTATGTATATATAGATTAATAACCATAGGATATTTTCATGCATAAACACTGTATCCATTTAATCTCTTCAAATCTAGATTGATTAGAGTTGTGTCTTTACGATGGCCAATCGATAGGATAAAGAGATTTAATGTACACTATGTGCAGCCTATAAATTAAACATGTACTGATTAACTCTGTCATAATTCAATTTTATATTTAGAGCCATTGACAATACAATCAATTCAGTCAGTCTCTCATAAAAAAATTCCATTATTTTATATTGCAGAAAAACAGTTTTGTGTCGGGTAAGGCTGAGTGAAATATATGTGACATGAACAACCATAGAATTTAGTATTGGTTTTTCTGTTGTCAGATTTTACATAAATTTTTCACAAATCTCAGTTTTTTTCTTGTCCTTGAGAAACAGATTTAGTCAGAGAAGAAAACCAAGTTACAATAAGTTATAAGGAAAGAGTATATAGCATCTCTGAAGAATGATTGCAACGATAGTACGCATAGCTCTAGATTACTGAGGAATTTGGAATTTTGGAAAGTTTCACCTTCGATCAGAGGTAAAATCTCTTGCATAAAAAAGTCAAAAGCTCTTTTAGCAACTGTATATATAAAGGTTATAAGCAGTTTCTTTTGCTGTTAAAATGATCAATAAAATCCTCACGTTGGTAGCATAGAAACCATGGGCAAATATAAAAGAGACAGCAACCCAACAGCAATCAATAATTGATGATTTAACTTCAGTGTATGAATGACTACAACTAGCGTCACTTCACATTCATTCAGGACTTCTTTAAGGACAATATGTTTTTTAGGCAATATAAAAGTTATATAGCTCATTTGACTTTAACAAAGCATTAGAATTGTGTAGCCAAAACATGTGCAATGTCTGTGACCCTTTCATACTTACAGGTTATATCACTAAATATAGAATAACAATTTAATGGTGGCATGTTATTCTGGTCCGTTATAGTGATACAAGGGATTTTTTTTAGGGGGATGACTGTCTTGATATGAAGAAATACCATCAACATTGTGGTGTACACTGAATCATCCATTTTTTTTTAGGTTATTTTAAAAAGATGGAAAAAATCTTACAGCCATTTCTTATAATTTAATAAAATTTTATTTTCAAGGAGTAATAAATTCATGACAAAACATTGATGACTTCACGGTCAAATGACAAAATTATTATTAATTCCTCTTTTACAGAAATATGTAATATATCTATATGACAATTATATATTACTATAAGATCAAATTATAATGTTTTGGGGAATTAAATTAAGTCAAGAACAAATTGACAAAGCAATGCCTAAATAACTTTTAAAAAAAAAACACAGTCAAACTAAGTAAACAAAACTCAACATGAAAAACTAATGACTTAGCATCACCAACCCCACTAAAAACTCGGTTTGATCTCAAGTGCTCTGGAATGGCTAATGTTTTTCCTACCTGGTAAATGTGATCCAATGTGATAGATTTTATATGTGTACTGTCCGTTCCCTCCTGGCCCATCCGTGTACGGTTCATTCTTACCTGGTAAATGTGATCCTATGTGATAGATTTTATATGTGTACTGTCCGTTCCCTCCTGGCCCATCCGTGTACGGTTCATTCACGATAATTTCAACACCACTACCTTCACCAGAGCTTTCATCTCGACTCTTTTTCTAAAAACAAAATAATCAAGATCAAGATTACATTGTATAATATGTATAATATTGACTGTAAATGTTTTATTTAAGAACAAATAATAAACATGATGCATTTTTTAAAGCTGACTTACAGTATGGTATGGATTTTGCTCATTTTTTAAGACATGGTGATCTATAACTGTTCAAATCAAATATTGTCAATGTTATTTATATTTTTGATAATATCAATTGAGACCATAACAATACATTTTGTATATAAGTACAGTATATATAAGTGCGTCTGAACCAGAGACAACTCTGCAACAGAATTATCCATCGGATCACCAGCAGTGATGGTGATACATGGCTGTGTACATTCTGTATATACAACTCGTCTAAACATCAACCCAACAATGTTAGATCTGTAAATTTGCTTTCACAAATACTCAAAAGCCTGTTATTTTGGTTATTTTTGTCATTAGGTTGGTGTCTGGTCAATGTCTGTCTCCTGGTGTTAAAGTAAATCCTTCACCTGTATCTGTGATTTATATTAAAATAAGCATATTACAGGAACATGTATATTGTTTTTTAAATCAATATGGTTAATTGCTGTCTGTTGTTTATGTCCAGTGGCAAATATTTAATGCATGGCGATGGATATTTTCTAAACTATAAGAAACTGGATCTGTTGTAGAGATAGAAATGTCACGTTCACCTCGAATCAGATACATCAAGCTTACTGATTAGTAATACAAAGTAATCATATTTATAAAGACTTTGTCAGAGAGGATAGAGCTGATTCTTATTTAGCATGTTATATCAGCTTATATAGAACTTTACAAATGTAATGTGGGAGTCTTGGTAGATACAAACATTGAAGTTTTACATGTACACTAAGCATGCTAAGCATAACATATTCTTTTATTTTGTAACTAGTTATATAGTTATGATAGTTATGATATTTAAAATCTTGAAATCAAAGACCAATTTCAAATATTATTAAAATGTGTAAAAACTATATTGCAACTGATATTTCCTGGACTTTTTCATACATGTGCATTGTACTTCTTTTTTATTGCACAACTAAAAGAAACACCTATGTCTCACTTTCTTAAGCAGGAGAGAGAAAAAAACAGTTTGATTTATACTACATGTACAATGATAATAAAACAACATGAGGCTGACAGGAGACTAAGTTTCATCTACATTAATTAGTGGCAAAACTCCACAACCTCAACAAATAATCATCTTTCATTACAATACACATGTACATGTATTAAAATGAATGGGTGAACATGTCTTAAGTTATTGCACAGAAAGGACATAAAGTGACAGTTTCTCATCAATAAAGGACCATAACTCATTAACAGTAAAAAAAAGAAAATTGTAAATATCGATTATTTCTTCCATTTTGTCATCAGCAGGAAAATATTAACATGATTAAATATGAAAAGCACTGGTTGAACATTTGTTAATGATTGTCAGGAAATGACACTGCCATCTTCTTATCAATCAAGGACCATAACTCATGTTTGTCAGGAAATGACATACAGTGTCATCTTCTAATCAATCAAGGACACCTGAATGTCAAAATGGAAAATCTTTTTAATATCAAATGTGAACCCAATTTTTGTCAGCAGTAACAAAATGATAAATTTTGAAAAGCATTGATGAGTTGAACATATCCTGGGTGTAGGATATGTTTTCGCTTGGTTGAGGACCCATTGGTGGCCTTGGGTTGTTTTCTACTGTTTGGTCAGGTTGTTATCTCTTTGACACATTCCTTATTTTTCATTCTATTTAATTTTATAAATGATTGCACAGAAACAACTGGAGCCATGTATAAACAATGCCTACCTGCTGTTCAGCAAGTTCCACCTATAATCAATAACTGTATTTCCATTGGCATGATTGGAAAACCCAGTTAAAAACATATTACAGCAAACAACTACCAAATACAACCACTAGATTATAGTTTCTTAGCTTATCTATATATATAAACTGAACTTGCAGATCTATATACAATGATATATCATAGAGTCTATAAGAATCTACCAACCAGTAAACTTAATAGGTATTGGATCATCAAAATTGACAATACTACACAAACAGGAAAAATTATATGAGTCTGAAAGATTGTGTAACAATACCGATAAATAGATGGAAAACAAAACACTAAAAAGTGTTGAATATCATTGCACAAAGATGGAAAAACTGAACAGATGATATAAATTATACAATAATTGCAAATATTTCGGCTCAACAAATGGCCTTCTTCGGTGACAATGATATATTATATATATATATATTTTTATGTTACTAAAATTGAGAATGGAAATGAGGAATGTGTCAAAGAGACTGTGAATATGATATATCTTTTGACATTTCTGTAACAAATTGTTAATATCCTTTCCTATTACGAAGTACATTTGTAGTTGTAAACTGCATGTGTGTGGGTGCAGAGTGCAGACATCAAGCTTAGAGTCTAATATTGGAATAAAATTTCATTAAATGTCATGGATTTGTCTGCATTTCATCGATTGAAATGTCATTTCTTTTATATATACATAATCTTCTAGTGCATAGTTTGAACTTAATGGTTTCTTGGGAAATTCAACCTTAGGTTCAATAGGTATTTTGGGGATTTTTTCTTTTCTCTGATTCTCAGACTCTCTAAAGGTCAAATAGATCTAAAAATTAAAATATTTAGAAATTAAATATTGAGAAACAAAACATTTCTTATTTTACTGTATACCTTGCAATCTAACAAAATTATACATTAAAATTGTATGCTGATAGGGTTGTTAATTTATGTTTAACACTTTTGAACTAAGAAAAAATTAACAAACCTTAACAGTAGTTTGTTTAGTTCTTCATTTTGTAATAACAAGCAATGTACAGATAACACTTTTAAATGGTCTTGCATGAATGTAATTGCAAGCTGGCCCCCAGTGGGGCAGGTCTTGAGTTTAGTCCCTATTCAGCTTAACCACAACAAGAGTGGAGTTTGCTGCTTGGTTATGACAAAAGTGGTATAAAGGGAATAAGAGTAAAGACTGTTCATTAGTAAAGTTGGATTGGAGTCAGAATAATGTGGTCTATTTGGTGTTTAATTGCAAGTACTATAGTTCTCACAAACTATTAGTCCATTAGGTTTGTGTTTTATCATTAAGTTCTTTTGTTCTCATGGACCAAAAATGGTCTAATTGGTGTGTATTTTATCATATATGGACTATAATTCTCACAGACTATGGTCCCTTAGGTTAATGTTTTATTATAAGAACTATAGTACTAGTTCTCACCAACTATTAATTTTGTCTATTAGGTTTTGTGTTTTAAAGTAAGGACTATAATAATAATTCTCACAAGACTATACAGCCTTTTACAGCTGACTGTGTGGTGTTGGGCTTTGCTTATTGTTGAAGGCCATACAGTAACCTATAGTTGTTAATTTCTGTGTCATTTGGTCTCTTGTATAGAGTTGCCTCATTGGCAATCATACAACATCTTTTATTATATATAGACTATACAATATCTAACCTGTATCATATATAACTGTGCTATCCTGTACTCCTCAACGCTCATAGGCAAAGCTATTCTATATTCCTTCACCAACATTGTATCTGCAATTTGATTGGTCAATGAATAGTCAGTCTTTGTTCTGATTCATTTAGTCTATATTCCGATTAGTCAATAAATAATCAGTCTGTGTTTGAATCCTAACCAAATTAAATCCTCCACTATGTCACTATGTCATTTAAAGTTCAGAAATACATGTACATGTATCTTAAATGTGATTGGTTGATTAAAGTTTTTTTTAATATCCATATAAATAAACAATTGCTTCCATAGTTATCACATGGCTTTTGTCGTAGAACTCCAAACAGCTACATTTTGACAAACTATACTGCATGTTCTGCTTAAACTAAACTAATTACATCCAACTATGGTTTCCTTCTGAGAAGTATATTACTGAAGTTTCATAAACCATAATCCTCTATTAAAATAATTAACATTTTTACAAATGTCATGTAATCTTCCTTTTATCTCTTCCTTTTCTGGAAAACTTTTTTTCTAATCATTTTAATCTTCATTTTCATTTTCCTTTGTTGTTATCAGTTATAAACCTGGAAGTAGAAAAAGAAGTTTTATTAATGATTTCTTAAATGAAACTACTGTAGATTCGTTCATTTTCGTGAGTATCAATTTTCATGGATTTAGGAAAACTTGCGTTTTCGTTAATATGTGATTTTGTGGTTTTGCCAATTTATGTGTACAAAGTCTATATAAAATTTGTTATTCTTTGAACATTTGAATTCTTGGTTCACCTGTTTCCACGAAACCCACAAAAATTGGTATCCTATGAATAATAAATAATCCACAGTTAATTCAATAAAGAAGCATAACTACTGATTAAACTATTCAGGAATATATAATATTATACTGTTACATTTACTCTGGGACAGTGAGTATTATACTATTAGTATAATAGTCAGATAGTCCCAGATATACTGTATTCCCAGAACTATTAGATTTTTTTTTTGTATATTTATTATCTTCGATCTACATTTGTATAAAAAAATAATTAGAATTAATAACCAAGGGATATGCAACATTCAAAACTCATACATCAAAGAGAAAATGACAACTCCATGGCAAAAAGGAATTGAGGCATATTTCATCTTCCTGTATAAATGCTCTCTGGAGAGTTAAGTGTTTATCCATAACTAGAGGCTCTAAAGAGCCTGTGTCGCTCACCTTGGTCTATGTGCATATTAAACAAAGGACACAAATGGATTCATGACAAAATTGTATTTTGGTGATGGTGATGTGTTTGAAGTTCTTACTTTACTGAACGATTTTGCTTCTTACAATTATATCTATAATGAACTTTGCCCATTAGTAACAGAGAACTATATTTGGTAAAAATTTACATAAATTTACCAAATTAATGAAAATTGTTAAAAATTGACTATAAAGGGCAATAACTCCTTAAGGGGTCAATTGACCATTTAGGTCATGTTGACTTATTTGTAGATCTTACTTTGCTGAACATTATTGCTGTTTACAGTTTATCGCTATCTATAATAGTATTCAAGATAACCAAAAACGGCAAAATTTCTTTAAAAATTACCAATTGGAGGGCAGCAACCCAACAACCAGTTGTCCAATTCATCTGAAAAATTCAGGGCAGATAGATATTGACTTGATTAACAATTTAACTTCTTGTCAGATTTGCTCTAGATGCTTTGGTTTCATAGTTATAAGCCAAAAACTGCATTTTACCCCTATGTTCTATTTTTAGCCGTGGCGGCCATCTTGGTTGAATGGCCAGGTGATCGGACACATTTTTCAAACTAGATACCCCAAAGATGATTGTGGCCTAGTAGTTTCAGTGGAGATTTTGTAAAAGATTACTTAGATTTATGAAAAATGGTTAAAGATTGACTATAAAGGGCAATAACTCCTAAAGGGGTCAACTGACCATTTTGGTCATGTTGACTTATTTGTAGATCTTACTTTGCTGAACATTATTGCTGTTTACAGTTTATCTCTATCTATAATAATATTCAAGATAATAACCAAAAACAGCAAAATTTCCTCAAAATTACCAATTCAGGGGCAGCAACCCAACAACCGATTGACCGATTCAACTGAAAATTTCAGGGCAGATAGATCTTGACCTGATAAACATTTTTATCCCATGTCAGATTTCCTCAAAATGCTTTGGTTTTTGAGTTATAAGCCAAAAACTGCATTTTACCCCTATGTTCTATTTTTAGCCGTGGCGGCCATCTTGGTTGGTTGACCAGGTCACGCCACACATTTTTTAAACTAGATACCCAAAAGATGATTGTGGCCAAGTTTGGATTAATTTGGCCCAGTAGTTTCAGAGGGGAAGATTTTTGTAAAAGATTACTTTAATTTACGAAAAATGGTTAAAATTTGACTATAAAGGGCAATAACTCCTAAACGGGTCAACTGACCATTTTGGTCATGTTGACTTATTTGTAGATCTTACTTTGTTGAACATTATTGCTGTTTACAGTTTATCTCTTTCTATAATAATATTCAAGATAATAACCAAAAACAGCAAAATTTCCTCAAAATTACCAATTCAGGGGCAGCAACCCAACAACCGATTGACCGATTCATCTGAAAATTTCAGGGCAGATAGATCTTGACCTGATAAACATTTTTATCTCATGTCAGATTTCCTCAAAATGCTTTGGTTTTTGAGTTATAAGCCAAAAACTGCATTTTACCCCTTTGTTCTATTTTTAGCCGTGGCAGCCATCTTGGTTGGTTGACCAGGTCACGCCACACATTTTTTAAACTAGATACCCCAAAGATGATTGTGGCCAAGTTTGGATTAATTTGGCCCAGTAGTTTCAGAGGAGAAGATTTTTGTAAAAGATTACTTTAATTAACGAAAAATGGTTAAAAATTGACTATAAAGGGCAATAACTCCTAAACGGGTCAACTGACCATTTTGGTCATGTTGACTTATTTGTAGATCTTACTTTGCTGAACATTATTGCTGTTTACAATTTATCTCTATCTATAATAATATTCAAGATAATAACCAAAAACAGCAAAATTTCCTCAAAATTACCAATTCAGGGGCAGCAACCCAACAACCGATTGACCGATTCATCTGAAAATTTCAGGGCAGATAGATCTTGACCTGATAAACATTTTTACCCCATGTCAGATTTGCTCTAAATGCTTTGGTTTTTGAGTTATAAGCCAAAAACTGCATTTTACCCCTATGTTCTATTTTTAGCCGTGGCGGCCATCTTGGTTGGTTGACCGGGTCACGCCACACATTTTTTAAACTAGATACCCCAATGATGATTGTGGCCAAGTTTGGTTTGATTTGGCCCAGTAGTTTCAGAGGAGAAGATTTTTGTAAAAGTTAACGACGACGGACGACGACGACGACGACGGACGCCGGACGCCAAGTGATGAGAAAAGCTCACTTGGCCCTTCGGGCCAGGTGAGCTAAAAATGTGATGATGAAAACTATAATACTATGTATAAACTGTATCAATCATATTTTTGGTTTTTCCAATAATCAGCAGATTTTTTACAAGAAAAAAAGTTAAAATAATTATGTACTAATTAAGAATATCATAAATTTCACATTAATTTATATACCTGCCATTCTATTTTTAATTTGTTATCATCTGACATACACTACATTCCTCCCCTCAAGTGACATACAGCACTTTAAGTCTTATTTCCTCAAGGTTTATAGAGTTTGGTTGTTAATGATAGGCCAATATCTGTTGTCTCTTAATGATTAATAAGATGGGAAGGAAGGAATTCATTTTTAATATTTAACCTCTAACAAAAAAAAATTCAGTCTACTGGTTGTTGTTTTTTTCAACATTGCATATATGTTGTTAAAATAGTACCACTATATAGATTCACAAAACTATCCATCTTAATAGTGCTCTGGCTTGTGAACTTCTTCATTGATTACAGAATAGCTTCTGGTACGATAAAAACAAGCACTGCTCTCTTATAAAGCCTAAAAATTATATTCCTAAAAGATGAAAGGGCAGAAGAAGTTAATAGTGCTCTAGTTAGGAACTCCTCCATTGATTGCTTAAACTAGCTATAAGCTACTGGCATAATAAAAACAAGCAGTCTTCTCCTTTGACTTACATTATCTCTAACCAAGGGATATGATCCAGCCCCCTCTCTACACAGCAATGAAGAGAGAGACAGATCATAACTCTTAGGCTAGCTTAGATGTTGATTCAATGATAGGTTATTTATGTATATAGGTTTAGAGTGCACTCCACTCAACAACTCTTTCATTTTTAATTGAAGTAAAACTTGAAACCAAAAGAACATGTAAAACAACTTGAAGTTAAAATGGATATACATGTAGTTTTGTCAAACAATTTAAACTTGAATTACATTAAACAGACATAATAAACAGGCTGCATGTTGTTTGTTTAATAGAAGTGAGACAAAGTAAGAAGTTATGTGAGATACCTCAGATGCCAGTTTGAAAACATTTTGAAAAATCAAAAAAAGAAGTCATGAAATCTAGTACACATCTTATTGCTATATGTCTGCCATTACTGGACATCACACAGGTTTCAGTTAAATTTTGAAGTCCCATTGAAAATATCTGATGCCACAAAGGAATAGTTTGAGTGTGGTTAAGGGTTGCAGATTCCCAAATAACAATTATAAAGGTCTATTTAAATTAAAAGTTTCAGGCTTAAATATAAAGATTCAGGTTCATATCTTTATAATTATTATTTTCGAAGACCAAAGCCTGAAATATCAGCAAAAACCAGCACAGCTAAACCAAACATAAACTAAGTCTGAAACTCATCAAGGTAGATCGACTCGTATACAAAACTTAAATTAAAATGCGCCAAGCATTTAATTACAGATACAACATTGTGATCCTGTATTCAGAGTAAATGGATACTTATATTTCAAAACTTATTACCCTATTGTAAGAAATTAATGGATAAAACTTTAAATTAATTTATTTTAAGATGGTCTGAAATATATACTCATCAGCAGTATCCAATTTTAAAGTTTAAAATCATTAAGAACACTAATTAAAAACCATTTACCTTAACATAAATAGATAGTCCATATTCAACCTAACAATAAATATTCATTAAAATTCTACCAATTTGACGAAAACCACCTGATACATGAAAGGTTTTCTTCACTTCTTTTATTTTAAGGCAACGTGTAACTCCTGATAGGAATGGACAGGACTCATTGAATGGACTAATGGACTTACATTAAAGAATATGGATATTTTTCTTTTTTTCACTTTTAAACCTTTTCAAGTCAGTCTTATAGTCAAACCCAGTCCATTGGTAGGGTTAAGTCCATTCCAGTCAAGAGTTTATACTTTGCCCTTCTTTTACTCAGATACTATTTTAAATGTAGATTTTATTATATTTTAGAAATGCATTTAGTTTTAGATAATGGAGCCATGCAACTTTAATTGTAGTTAATAGATGATTTATGAATGACGACATAACTCATTACACGAATTAACATGGTTAAACAGCAGGTATACAATTAATATGGAATGCCATGCAGGTACATTATAGTGCAAGAAAATAGTTTGTACCTAAATCTTTTAAGCTTTATCAGTGATCACTCAATAACACAAGAGTGCACACATGCTTTCTTTACTTATAACCACATTGATGTATGTTGATAGTCTTGAATAATAAAGCTTTATACTACAGGTAACACATGAACTTAACATGATCCATTAAAATGAGGTCAAGGTCAGATGACACCTACCAGTTGGACATGTACACCTTACAATCTGAATCATTCCATATGCAAAATATAGTAGACCTTTAGCTTATAGTATCTGATATATGGACTTGACTATGATTAACTGTGTTCATTGATCCCTGAGGTCGAGGTCAAATGAAAACTGTCTGACAGGCATAAGGACCTTCCAAGGTACTAAATATTGTTATCCTTCTAGTTATCCTACAACTCATAATAAGAAAGAAATAACATTACAAAAAATCTTATTTTTTTTCAAGTTGTAACTGAACTATGAAAATGAGGTCAAGGACAATGGACTATGAAAGGCGGAAACTTCATTACATATGGCATCTTTATACAAAGTATGAAGTATCCAGATTATCTAGCTTCTAAAATATAGAGCTTTAAAAAAGTTAGCTTACACGGCCGCTGCTAGATCACTATCCCTATGTTGAACTTTTCTGCAACAAAAGTTGCCAGCTCGACAAAAAACTCTACTTCTCCTATATTTATTTCCCATGTTTTTGCAATCAATTTTCTTTTCTTTTGTCATAATGACTTTAATGATAATTTTCAAAATTGTCCTAATATCATCCAGAGACTTAAAGACCAAACAGCCTATTGTTTATGCGCATCAGCTAACGTAACTTGGTAGTGACATAAAAGCTCTATGACGTTGTTTCTAGCAATGAAAAAACGTCAAATTATAACGTCCTAATTCGCGTTTTTCACGGATTCCAACATGGTGTACGCTACGTAGGTACGCTACGTCTCCCAAGAAAAGAGGAATTATTGTGCGTCGCGCTTCTTTAATATCCTGTGGAGATTTAACACAAATGGACACATAAGATACTACACTATATTTAACCTTCGTTCTAATAAAAATAATAAAATATAAATTTTGATCTCGACTTTTTGCATTTGCGCCGTTTTGCATTTCATTTTTTTTTCTTTCACATGCTTAGATTTTGTCTTATATTTGCGTCGATCTGCATTTCATTTTTTTCTTCTTCACTTGCGTAGATTTTGTCTTTCGTTTGCGCCGATTGTGTACAGGTAAGGTGAAAGGGTTTTTTTGCCCGATTTATGGGCATTATGAAATTAGCTGTAAGGCAAAAAGTATTAATAAAACTAATACTCAGCGAATGTGAATGTGAATTAAAATCAAAATTTTCGGTGTTTAAAACTAAATTGTTGTAAGTTTAACTTATGACAAAAACAATTGCTCCAAGAATAATATCTTACATAAAATCGCTTCTTTTCATTTTGCTACAAGTGTGACTGGAAAGATTGAAAACAAATTTATTTTCAATGCCGGCAACAACCTTTTCTTTGTTTTAATTTCCCAAATGAGCAATTTAGATTTATTATATTTTATCCTGTTGGAGAAATCTTACTTTGTAGTTTTCAACGGAAAATTATTTCTAAATTAATTTTTGAATCAAAAACTTTTTGTATTTTATATTTACTGTCTCTTTTATTGAAAACACATGAGGTAGTGATAAAAGGATTGTATTTTAAGATAGATGTATAACGTTTTAGAATCAAAACTTTCATTCATATATTATACCTATAATTTTAATTTCCTTATATCTTAAATATTCTAAAATAATGAATTCACAAACTCGATGCAATAATTTCTAAACGTTCGTCCTAGGTCGGGAAAAATAATGGTATAAAGAACTCTGTTCATGCTTTTGTATGTCCGTCTTTCAACAGTACCGAATGAGTTCGTTACGGCAATCTTCTGAAATTGACGCGAAAAAGAAACAAGCACATCTAGTCTGGTATAGCCAAATACTCTGTAAGTTAGCCAGTGCCATCTTTCATTTCTTTTTTTATTTTCAATCATTTTGCTTATGTGGGACAGAGGACAAAAACAGACTTTCCTAACAAAAGCGGCGTGAAAGGTTATTTTAAACAATTTTCCATTCCGACGGATGGTGTTTCTGAAGGTTAATATTGTGCGGCAACATCGTAAGATCTGATACTGACACATGCATTTAATCTCTTTTATTACCGGATAATAAAGTAGGTGAATATAGTTGTCATTCTTGGAAATTTAAATGTGGGTTTCAAACGTCCAATTTGCGATTTTTTTCAAATAGTGCGCCAGCAAGGAAAGTTTGTACTATGACGTCAGATGCAATGTTCTGAAGAAAGACAACTCTTTTCTTCAAAATGAACGAGAAAAAAACATGAAAATTACTCATAACTTTTTTGAAAGGTCGGTGACATACGCTTTTTATTGCTTTATTTTGAAGAGTACACATGGCACTTTCCTTCTTGAAATTATTATGAAGAAATCACTGGTAGATATTTTTTAATACTGGAAACGTTTTTCATTTTTACGTTTTATTTGTGGCGGGAATGAAATAAATCACATTTTTAAAGATCAAAACAATACGAGTCTAAAACTTTTGAACCTGTATTTGATAGATACAAATCTACTGTTTAACGTGAAACAAAAATTATGCTTGTGGGTTTGATATATAGTATTTTTTTGAGAGTTTATATAACAAGCACATATTATGTTAATATTCGGGAAAACACGAAACTGATGTTGCTATAGCTACAAAACTAAGTCGGTGACCCCCAATTTTTTTCATCATATTTTGTTCCTCAAATCATGAAATACCTTCACACAAAATTTTAAGGAAAAATCACTGGTAGAAATGAATAGGCTGTTTGGTCTTTAAGCAAAATGTTTAGTAAAGCAATATGTATATCAAGTATAGAGCTATCACCCCCATACAAGCCTAAAATAGGCTAAACATGTGTGTTCTTTGGGGGTATAGTTGGTAAAATGGCAACCATACCAAATCACTGTATTGTATATACCGTATGCAATAATACAACAAATGCTTATGAATCTGGAATCAGTTTCACAAAATAACTAACGACAAAGAATTTTATCCCAAGCTAGTACACAACATACGATCAATCTTAAAGTCCTAAGTTTTGTTGTAAAACCGACTGGCTGTATTATAACTTAAATCCTAAAATTTTGTTTGATTATATTCATCATGTTCATATTTCTATATGATTGTCAAAATTGTTTGTGTCAATTAATAAAAATCATTGTATTAAATTCTTTTTCTCAACATGGGTCCTTTAATTGGAAAAAAAAATATTTTATCTTATTCAGCAATTGTGAAACTCACCAAACTATATACATTATAAGTCTAAGTGATACCATTCTTCTATAGTACAAAGGAAAAAACCTTACCTTCTCAAAGGAAAAAACACAACAAAAAAATAGTTCAAAGTCCAATATGAATGCAGTATAATCGTGTAAAGATAATCTAAAATATCTTATTTGTTTACATACCACACATCAATTCAAAAATGTAAGCTAACGAAAAATGGGGTCAAAAAATCTGTACATAATTTAAATAATAACAAAGTTCAAGGTATGAAAAACATGTTTTATCCAGAATTAATATAAAAGTAATGAAAAAAACTTTTACAGTATTATCTATAGGTAACAAAAACATTACTTTCATAATAATTAAGAAATAGGATTTAAATCATTCAGTAATTAAAATCAAATAACAAATATGCAATGTATCCAAACTTATCTATTTTTAACTTTTGACAAGCATTTATAATATACCTGGTAAATACATGAAATATGTGTATAAATTCCTATTTTAGTATTTAGAGGGTGACAAGAACAGCAACCACACAAACAAATAAAACATAAATGTTGCTTCAACTTTGTTCTGCCTTTTTCAATTAATTATGACAGGGAAGGTAACAAAATTCACTAAAATAAACTTGCATTTTCTTATTTGACAGACTTAAATAACTGTATGCTGCGATATATTGAAATCTTTTAGTCACATCTTTGACATCTTTGACATATTTGTGTCATTTGTTCAACAATGACAATATTAAATACACAAAAACTCTCAATTTACAGTAGTTTGGTAAAATTGAAACTGATATTAAGGATATATATGCTGCTCTGAGTTTCAAAATAAATAACTTTCCATAAAACTAGTATATATTGATAGGGGATTAATTTAGAAATAAAAAAAAGCAAAAAATATATAGGGGTCAATGTGTTTGTTTTCGAGATATTTAAGCCATTGGAATTTTGGCGGGAAAATGTTCTCTCTTGATTTTTCATAGCTTTATCATTGACCAGTTATTTTAAGTTCTCAAAAACTATTAAAAAATAAATAAAAATATATAAGACTTTTACACATGGCTTATAATTATACATGTAAAAGATTTATAAAAAGAAAAATGGGGGTCCATGGGCAAATTTTTTTATTCAAATAGATAAATCCAGAGGATTTCGAAAATCTGACAAAAATTCCAAAACGTGACATAATCAAACATCCTTAAAACACTCAGAGTACACTGGGACGTTTACAAACACCATTACTCAGCATTTTGTGAAGGAGATACGAAGATTTAAGTATTTCACACTTAATTTTATTTACTATATATGTAACATTCCGTGACAAGATGAAAAAGTTATTTACTCCTCTTTGAACTTATATATATATACAGGAAATGTGCATTTCACTAAGATACATGTTTCTAATATTCGAGCACTTTGAAAACATTTTTATTTTATCACAACATTTTCTATTAAAAAAAGATAATCATAAAAAATTGTTGTAACCTTTAAGAAACTTGTGAGGGAATGTCATACTTGAACTTAAAATTAAATTGAAGATTTACAAAAAGTTTTAAAAATTGTCCAGGTTTTATAGCTAGCTAAACCTCTAACTTGTACATGACAGCTAGCCTAATAGAATTCCAGTGATTTGCACTAACATTATTACAATCTGTGAGCAAAACAAACAGACATGACTATAGGTATAATGTTTAAAATTGTAAACCTTTTATGCTATAAAAGCTTATTGCTTTGTTTCATTAATTAGACAAAATTGTTTTATATTTAACAAAAGATGGATAGTTTTCCAAACGTTGATTTAAAAGATTAAAACGAGAGATAGTAACCTTCCTAAATCATTGAAAATAAATTTTGGACTTGTACAATACTATTCTATTGAGTAGGAAATAAATTAACTCTATAGAACCAACCTGATTTCAGTTTACTGCATATAACAATTAATTCACTTAAACTTTTTATCATCTTTAAAGAAAGTATAATCCGTTAGATGAAATAAATATCTTAAATCTAAATAAATTAACACATTTCCGCAAACACTAAACTCTGACATTTTACCAAAATAAATACTATAATTAGCACAAAAGTTGGAAGTATGAACTTTGGCATTTAGAATTAGACATATTATCTCTAAGTTTTTGTAAGATCAATGAAACTACAGAAGATTTAAGTTAGCAATGGGAGTTGTGGGGAAACCACATACTGGAATAACGCCACTAATTCTCATTCTAAATCAAACTGGTGATGATTAGGTCAGAGAATGAATGGAGGGGGGGTAAATAGTTCAAAGAGTTTTGGGGAAACCACATACTGGAATAACGCCATTAATTCTCATTTTCAATCAGGCGTTGATTAGGTCAGAGAATGAATGGAGGGGGGATAAATAGTTCAAAGACAAAATAAGTGATGCGAGTAATTGTTATAAGTTAATCAGAAAACATCAACACAGTAATGGAATAATAAATGGTTTCTCAACAAAAACTCACTTAATAGTTTTGATAGGAATCTTTAGCCTATTTGATTAGACATTAATTACCACCTATAATGTTTGTTTACATGTTATAATTTTTGAAATTTTACCTTTATCCTAAATATATCCATAAAAATTCCACCTACCAGTAATCTTGTTATCTAAATAACCTTGGATAATTTGTCTTTGTCTATTCAATTATTCACTTACAAAAGAAATTTCACCAAATCCTTTCAATTTCAAATTTCCTTTAAATATTCTATCATGTACATATTCACCTAGTTTAGATATATATCTTATTGACCAGAGTTCTGTTAAAGCAGATTTCACTCAATACTATTGCAAACGTTTTTATAATTCGGATATCTTTTTATGTCATTATACATTTATAGATTCTATCTGTATTTGGAACAAGTTAGATGTCAATAGAAATTCTACATAATCAAAAAGTTCAATAGGCTATTTTGACATTTTTTCGAAACCTGAAACTGTATTATGTGAAATACCAAGATGTGGTTTTGACAGATTGCTAATTAAATGAAACAACTATAAAACAGAGTTTAAATGATGTGGATTTTAAAGAACTATAAAATTGTCACTATACTAAGTAAGTTAATATCTTGTATTTAAGGTGGTACATAACACTACAGAGAGATAACTTTGTAAAAATCTGCTGAATGATTTTTTGCTGCAAATTCTTGCATATTATATAATCCCCCCCAAAATACAAGCTATAATCTTCATATCATTATCATCCATCCTCAAATCATATAGTATTACATTTACACTGATAATCTATCAACAAGTGAACAGTTACTATTTCAAGATCTCAAAACAATTTAAGGTATCTATGTATGTGATGACTATGTGATCTGTGAAATGTAGACTAAAAAAATAAAAAGCACTTTAATAAAATTGAGAAAGGACATGGGGAATGTGTCAAAGTGACAACAACCCGACCATAGAGCAGACAACAGTAGAAGGCCACCAATGGGTCTTCAATGTATCGAGAAACTCCCCCAACGGGAGGCCCCTTAAAAAATATGTATACTATTTCATACTAAACAATGTTTCTTGTATATGTGTTGTTTTTGATTTCTGCATTGTTTCGTGTCGGACATCTCCTGTTATTCATATCTGTGTTAAAAACTCTGACAGAAAATATAATCAACAAAATTCTGTGTTAAATACTCTGGCAGAAAATGTAAACATTACAAGTACCTGTGTTAACCTGCTTTACTTATGATAAGAACATAAGCACCTGTTGATTACTAAATGATTAAAACAAGCACATGTTAATCCATCTCAAGAAGTAAGTTATCTAACTGTAAACAATAGGGCTCTTCGCGGTTAGTTCAGCCATATTAGATAGGGGCAGATTTTTTTTTGAAAGAAGTGGAAATAGTATGAAAGTATGGTAAATCCTATGAATGTTTCCAAGCAACTGCTCTGTTTAAATGATGTTCCCGTATTTTTCACTCTATTTTTACTTCCATTGTGAAAATTTGACCCCCATCCAATATGGCTAAACTAACCGTGAAGAGCCCTATTTAAAGTTCATACATCCCTTTTGCTGTCTCATCTAAAGTCTTATCGTCCCCTACCAATTAAAAATTCATTGAATTGGAAAAAATGCTAACATGATCTATAACTTGTCATGGTGTAAACTATATATCAAATGTCAAGTTAATATCTTCAAGCATGCCTAAAAAAATGGTGGAAACTGATTATTTGTATGAATATTCTAAGTCTAACTCTGCACAAAATCATCGGGGGTTGAAGTCATAAAACTTTGCTCAGTGCTCGGAGCACAAAAATCATGCTCGAAACATGAAATCAAGCATTTTGATTGGTTGATTCTCGAGTCTGAGTACAAAAATTGTGCTCGAAAGTTTTATGACCGCAAGGCCAGATCTGAACTATATTCAAATTTGAACTATTGCAGAAAAGTGCAGTGAATGATGATATGCTGACCCAGGGACATTTTCATATAAAATTAAGCCAAGATGAGTGATGACTTTTACATCTGATGTAGAAACTTTACAAAAATAAACCACAGTATTCTTAAATCGTTTCCTGTGACATAAAAGACAATGTGTGATCATTACTGGGCTTATAAATACCTTTTTCCATCTACTAGGTACAAATTTTTAATAAAAGAACAGAGTTCCAATGTCTCCCCTGCCCCCACCATTGGGCATATTTTATATCCAAGGGACAAGGGCAATTAAACTAGGCACTGGCTACGGTTACATGGAAATGTAACAATAATAAAAATATTATTGTTAAATTGGAGACTAATTGCCGGAATGCAAAGTTGGGTAAGGAACCGATTAATTACGAATGTAACAATAATTATTGAGGCTACGGTTACATTGTGTTATTGTTACATGAAAAACAGCAATGTATGCATGCTAGATTTATTACAATTAAATCTTCTATAGTTGTGTTGCTTAATTCTTTCACATGTACTATATAGTACTTGTAATAATGATAAATAATACATATCATCATTCAACAAATGGTATTTAAATAGTTTAACTGCACACCTACTCTTATTACTGTCATCATGGTTAGGGTTAGGGTTACTTTGAACAATGGATGAAGAGATTCCTATTACCAATTTTGTTTTGGATGAAAAAGTTAAAACTTGGGATGCGTTTGAAACGAAACTGAAACAATATCAAGACACAAATTGCATACAGCTATAGATACGAACGCAGCTCTAAAAAAAAATTGATACATCCAAAGCAAATTACAGTTTACTAACTGCTAAGTTGGATACTAAAAGTGAGGTAAACCTAAAATCCGTAATGGACAGCAATGCGATCATATTGAAAGACGACATGAAACTCCATCACATGCTTCCAACCAAAATATTGGATAAAAATATCAACATTGCTAGAGTAAAAAAGTATTTCTCACCAGAACCATGGCAAACATTAAATGTTGCCTTATCTTCTAAAAGGAATATCGCAGAATGGAATTATACTACGTTCACAAAGCGGCACCACTGGTGTGTGATCATGGTGATGGCTGCTTGGAGTGGTTTCGTCAAAAATGTGTCGGACTTAAACATACTCCAAAATTCACTTACGGGATATGTAGAAACTGTCATTGTAAATAAAAAAAAATAAAAAAATTGTATGTAATAATTGTATGTATTGTAAATATAAAATAAATGTCTTCAACTTTTATTATTTAGTACCTATTACAAGTCTCATCGTAGTGACATTGCTGTTTTTCATGTAACAATAACGCTATGTAACCGTAGCCTCAATAGTTATTGTTACATTCGTAATTAGTCAGGTCCTTACCCAACCATGCATTCCGGCATTTAGTCTCCAATGTAACAATAATATTTTTATTATTGTTACATTTCCATGTAACTGTAGCCAGTGCCATTAAACTAATCATTACTGATGATATAAGTTTCATACAAATCTGGCAAAAAATGGTACACAGGAGAGTGCTAAATAGATCGAACTGACACCTGGTAATTGCATGTCCCCTGTAACACCTTAAGCCAAGTTATCAGAAAACAAAAACAAACTGGGAAAGGGAGTGGTAAGGTTGAGGTAATAAGGTTCCTTTATTCTGAAGTTCAAAATACAGAAGTGCCGCTGTAATGGGTCCTAACTTTGAGAGAATTTAATGGGGAAACTTTAACATCAAATATTTATGAATTGAATGATGTTTTTTTCATAAAAGCAAGAATAATTATATGAATGGGTTTTTAAAAAATAAGCAAAAAATCTAACCAGTGGTGAATTCTGGGGAAGTCCAATTAATTGCAGCCCTGGCTTTGACACTCTGTTCCTATTTGAAACCATAGCATATTATATATATATTCAAAATATGACAGTGGTGGATCTAGAAGGGGGGTCCAGAGGTTTGAACCCCCCCCCCCCCCATTTTTGGGTTGATCAATGCATTTGAATGGGGACATATAGTTGGAACCCCCTTTATCCCTTTATCCTGGGTTGGGAACTGCCCCCCCCCCCCCTATTTCCCCTTTTAACAATGGCTGGATCCACCCCTGGATAATATGACTATACTGCATCAGTATGTACTTTGAGTGCTTGGAATCCCCCCCCCCCCAAAGGAGGTTCTGATCTGAGAAGTTTACAGTATATGGACTATGACATAAAAGGTCAATGAATTTAACATTAACAACAGATTGTATTTAGAAAACAACAGCTGCTGGGGAAAACATGACAAAACACAAAATAAATTATTATTCTTTGAAATTCCCCATTCTCATTTAATGTAGATAGTAAAAAAATCAATGACATTAGAAAAATGTAAACAAACAGGAAAAATTGTAATACATTACCAAAACAGATTGTTGTTTATTCCTCACAATAATAACTATAATCCATAAAACAACAGATTTAACACTATATACTATATATATAGAAATTAATCTAATTGTAAGTTACAGCAATGGAATCGTAGATGTAGACACAGGCATTATCATACAGTGATATTTAAACTTAGATCAATACCACAAGATCTATCTACGATGTGGGGAATACACTCTGCTGCTGCAGTTATTGATCTAAAACATTCAATGACGAGAAAAACCTCCACACAAAAATCTCTGTCAGAAATAATTAATTTGTGTTAATTAATTCACAGTCAGTGCTACAATTATTATATTTATAAATGGCACTGTAACAAATAGACCTAAATGTTCATTTCCTCAATGATTGAAATGTACCAGTCAGTATTGTGTTGGACAAACAAGCAAGGACAATAACAATACAACAGAGAACCAGTTCAAGGTTAACAGGCACAATATTTTCCTCTCTTATTGAGAAAATATTTTTTCTTTCTATAACACAGATAAGATATAACAGTTCAAGCACTACTTGTTCATGCAAAGACACTCAGGCAATTGGATTATATAAAGTTCATATCGGACAGGGAAAAGAAGGGGGGGGGGGGGATTAACAACTTTACATTATCACAATATATTATAGGAGTATAGTCATTAATTTTGTTGTTTGTATGTCCAGTCATTGGTTGGATTTCATTTGTTAGTGGTGCATTAACCTAGTGAATTAGTTAACGCTTTGAAATACACTTTTGAAAAAATTACATAAAATGCTTAGGTTCAGAAAAGTTGAATTTAAAGGTAATTTTGTACAGGTCAGAGTTGCTAAATATCTGCCATTTTGCTTATTTTGTGATTTTATGACCATGGGTTGTCTGTCAGCTAGTTATTAAATACCCTACATCTCCATGATCTTATGTTAGTTTGTACTGGTCAAAATAAAATTAGCATGATTTGTTTATTGGTTTGACAGAAAATTACACGAGTATATATTCTTTAAATCAACCAAATGGACAGACAATGAATATTTTAAATTTAAAATGTTATCAAATGATTTCAATTAATGGTAGAGCCAAGGATTTGTATAGTCTTACTATACAAATCCTTGGTAGAGCCTAGGTGAAAGACCAATACCATTATGACCATTATAGGATAAGTCATGTAATGGAAATTGTATAACTCTCCCTGAATACTGTTTTTCTTGGTTCACTTAAAAAACATTTATTATTACTGAAATAATGAGTGCAAACCTAAACATTTCTTATTTCTAATGACCTGGAAAATTAACAAGTAAATTATAGGCTCTGTTGTGGTAGAATTAACTAATAACAACATGAACAATTAACTAGAGGTGAACTCAGGTTTGATACACAAAGTCATAAAAATGTGAAAAGAGGTTCCACTGGTAATTTAGTTTGTACAGCTCTTTCTAGGTTTTTGTGTGTCCAGAACTTTTTAAAATTTGACATTTAACTTTTACTATAAGTATACATTGGTATAATTTTAAACTGATAAAAATATTTACTGTATACATGTACCTGTGTGTTCTTTGTACATAAAGTTAAACCACTAATTACATAACTATATTACAATTGACAAGAGAAAGTTACAATAAGTGTTTTCTTCTGCAGAATAATATTTTTATACCTAGTTTATTTTGAAGTAATTACTTTACTGATAGATGCCAAGCTTAGATTATTAATACAATCATTTTGTTAATTGAGCAGCAATGGAAAACTTTCATCTGTCCTTGTCTATAGTGTTGCTATGATTACAAGATGATTCCTTGTTTTATTAACATGATTAACATCTTCTATTTTAATAACTGGATCAAATATTTGTCGTCTTTACATCTTTTGTAATTTAGTCAGAGGTATATATAGATATAACTTCTAATACATGTGTTTTTTTTTATTTCTTGTACTCAGGTGATTATATACACTGTGGATTGATTTATTTTGGTGGGAACAAATTTTCATGGATTGACAAAAACTGTTTTTCCCAAAATTAGTCAGCATGCAAATATATACACTCTAAAAATAAATGTCTTATTTGATTAAACATTAAAATTTGTGATTTACTCATACCAAGGAAATCCATGAAAATTGGTGTCCGACGAATAATAAAGGATCTATAGCATATCCAATCTTTCATATTTTCTTCTATTCTGGAATTTCTTTTGACTACATGACATAAATTTATGTGAAATGATGATCATGTAATTGTCTGTAGTTAATACTAGTTAATGTCTTCATGTTCAATATCATGGACAATAAAATTTCATTTGCCTGACATTTTCACAACACTGCTGTAACATTGTATTTACCAGCCTCCAGGGTAATTTTTGAAAGCCTCTAATTTGTTACAAGTTACATCTGTGCAAGATTTGTTTGTTCCAAATTCTTGAGATAAAAGGCAAACAACAAAGAGATTGCATTTATATGCATGTTTTGACCAACCAAAATTTAAGAATTTCTTGTTGTAAAAAAAAATATTAAAAAGTCAAAGTAAATTTTTGATAAGATTAATTACATACATTCAAATCTAGAAATGAAAATTAAAATCTTACGATTTTTATAAACAGGAGCTATATATATTGAAGGCAAGGTGTCTTAGATCTTTTACAGTTAGTAATCTTGAGATTTCCATTAGACAAGAACATTTGCCATGGCTGTAAAACATATGTATACAACATATATAATAAAAATAAAATCTATTCCTACCTTCACTTATACTCTTTCTTCTCTTTGACTGTAACATAAAATGACAAAAATCAGTAATTAAGCGAAAGGCTGATTGATTTTTATCTTGATGTATTATACAATGGTATGATTCTAGAGTCAGCAGATAGTAAGAACCTCAGGTAATCTTACTATTCTCTAAATATCATCAAATTCAATCAATAAAATTCAATTATGAAAGTAGGGGTAAATTAGAAAAAAAATAGAAATTCTTTTGATTTTTGACAATCCTTTACTGATTTTTAAATGACAAGTTAACGTTGTTCAAATGAACACATCCTAATGCAAGATGTATTATGTACATTCATAAAAGGATATGGAATAACATTTTTGATTACTGTAGCTGTAAAAAGAGTTCCTTTGTTTACTTAGAACTTTAAGATATGAGCAAGGTAAACAGGTTACCAGATACTATTGAGGAAATATGGCTTATACAAAGATGTTAAATGAGTAAAACATACTTGAGGAATCAAAGGTTGTAATCATTTTTTCCAAAAATATTTTAAGACTATAAAACAACATTTCTTGTAAAGTTTAATATCAAAAGGACTTTTTTTAACTTTTCACAGGGATCAGCTCTTATATATCACCTACACGGTTTCTTTGCATAGTGTAAATGCTAATGTTGATGTTTAAAAGAAAATCTATACAATGCATGCCTTTTATAGCTGACTATGCAGTACAGAAAGAAGAAGAAGAAAATGTGGTATATATGTTACAGTGAATTTGTACAATCAGTGATTATGTAGAATCCCTGAAATTTTCAGGGATTATGTAGAATCACTGGCCAGTTTAGGGATTATATATAATCACTAAAGTTTTCAGGGATTATGTATAATCACTAGAAAAAACGTCAATTACAATTGAATAAAACCCTACAGAACATTTATTCTGATTCTGATGCATAACAAAAAGAATTTACACATTAGAGAACGCAAAAATGGACAAAAACAAAACAAATTAAAATTCCGCGAAATTCCAGTAATGATTTTTGCGCATTAACGTCATTTCAAAACATGACGTCATACGAATGAAAACGTCAAAGCTGAAGGTTTTTCTATTGCGTTTACCTTCTAAACTCGGATACAATTGCATTAAAATAAAGTATTGAGGTAGGTGTTGCTTGTTTTCTGTTCTATTGCAATATTCGCACATTTACTGATTTCAGCAAGTCAACATGGCGGCTCCTTGGTTACAACATGTCAACAGTGAATTTGACGGTAGCTTACGATAAAAAATGCAAATCTAAAATTGCAAATGTTGGGTTTACTGAGAAGTGAAAAAAGTAATCACATTTTTTTTTCTAGCGGTTAGTTAAGAAATCATTCATGCAGGTTTATTAGATTTGTTTTATATTAATTTTATCGAACAGTGGGTAAAATAGAACAGCCACATACACGGTATACCCATCATCGCTTCAGTTTTTTAATGATCGTATTTGTCCTATTAGAATCGAAATAATTCATGGAAGCCATAGATTTGTTGGAAATTTACACATGGCCTGGGCCGTGATATTCGTTAATTTTATCCCTCGCTAACGCTCAGGATAAAATTCGAATATCACGGCCCAGGCCATGTGTAAATTTCCAACAAATCTATGGCTTCCATGAATTATTTCTTAATTATACATAATAACTGAAATGAAGAAATAGTCTATTCATAAAGAAAATGAATAAAAGTCAATTAATGTATGCTATAAAATCATATTAAAACAGCATTACACTGTATAAACATAAATTGTAAAATGTTAAGAACAAAATATCAAAATGATAACCCCAATTTTGAAAATGGATATTAAAATGTTAAACACAATATATTAAAATAAAATGCTTCATATCTGTTTTTACCACAATATCCATATTTAAAAAAAAACCTTTCCTTCACATATTGAATCAGATATTATGACCCACCCAAGAGAAATAAAGTGTTCAGTAAAAACATCTGTAGGTACCCCCCAAAAAAAGGGAATTAGCAACCTCAAACTGGTCCGGGCAAGATACCATGTCTTTTTTTTTGCCAGGCGATATCCTTTTTCAGACTTTTGGTGAACAATTACCATTATATTTTTTGGGATTCCCTTTCCTTTTTCACCCTGTGGAATTGCTTCCGCTAAAATTTTGTTCTAATTGTCAATCCTTAAATTTTCTATACATTTAGTTGTGTAAGTTCTCTCTGTTTGAATTTCTTGTTCATTTAAACAAAAACAAAAAACAAAAAAAACAGATGTTCATAATCTTTTTCGCCATTTGTTTTACATGTACCACAAATAACATGCTCCTTGGATTTACAAATAGAACATGAATATCTATTTAATGCTGGCTTTTAATAAACAAAAAAAATTGAGAATGGAAATGGGGAATGTGTCATAGAGACAACAACCCGACCAAATAAAAAACAACAGCAGAGGGTCACCAACAGGTCTTCAATGTAGCGAGAAATTCCCGCACCCGGAGGCGTCCTTCAGCTGGCCCCTAAACAAACATGTAAAGTTATCGCTAAAAAGAGGGAATCTTAATATTATTAATTTTGAAGTCTTCAACTTTATCTCGAAACCCTGTGTTGGTTATATCTTTAAGATCATCCTCTGTGTTTAAAAGCAAAATTATTTCATTTGGCAAGGAATATGAAAGTAAACAAGAGGCTCTAAAGAGCCTGTGTCGCTCACCTTGGTCTATGTGAATATTAAAGGAAGCAGATGGATTCATGACAAAATTGTGTTTTGGTGATGGTGATGTGTTTGTACATCTTACTTTACTGAACATTCTTGCTGCTTAAAATTATCTCTATCTATAATGAACTTGGCCGATTAGGTCCGTGTAACACTTATCAATTCAAAGTTTTAAAAAGTTTTGAAATTTTAGATTTTTGGAATTTTGATCAAAGTTTTAAAATATCAAAATTTCAAATTGTGTAAAAGTTTTGAAATTTTGAAATTTTAACCAAATTATTAAAATATTAAAATTCTAAATATTGTTTATAAATTTGATAGTTTAGGAATTTGATCAAACTTTTAAAATACTAAACCTTACGTGCAATTTTGATAATTTCACTTTTTGAAAGTTTGATTTTTTAAATTTTTTATTAAAATATAAAAAATAGAAAAGGGGGGAAAAGAGGGGTATCTGTAAAAAGCGAAACGAAATAAAAACGGAACGAAAGAAACAATACAAATTGAAAACATACTGATACTTAAAAGTTTATGTATGAAATAAAACACCAGACAAACAGTTGTAAGCGGTGAAAAATTGGATGACAAAATAAATATTTCTCAAAAGAAGAGAATTCATTTCAAAACCAGACGTACGGCTCTGATATTGGCCATTTTACTTGCTGGTTTTTCTAGCACCAATATTTTAGGAGAAACAGGAGTAACAGTAAAAACTGAACAACTCACAGTAGGTCAAATAGTATGATTAGGTTGAGCATGTACATTTGTATATATATATTTTCTACTGAACTCTACGCAATAAAAATGCTCAATACACGGTGATTTATCTCTTTTGATTTGTAAGTTGTTGGCCATGTTCAGCGTTCCCTTAGAAGGTCGATCCAGAAAAACGCTTTGGTCGTAACTTTTAACGTTATGTTCTCATATTCATCGGTTGTATGACGATCATAATTATATTGCCTTGTATCAATGATTTAAGTTAATATTTTTTTGGGTACGGTAGGAATACTGAATGCATGGTGTCCCAATTATAAGGTTGTGCTAGTCTACAATGTTGGAGGTTTTTGATATATATATATCTTATTTACGCTGAAATTAAGAGTACATGTACTAAGATCAAATATTAGTAGATTGGAGCCAAAATAATGTTACCAGGTATCTACATTAACTCATCATAGATGAATACCAGGATACCAGGATATAAATTTTGCCGGTTTTTGAGCCAGACGCGCGTTTCGTCTACAAAAGACTTATCAGTGACGCTCGAATCAAATTAAGTTAAAAAGGCAAATGAAGTCAAATAAAATTAAAAAGGCCAAATAAAGTAAACATTTATATCCAACTTATAGCTTATGGTTTTGTAAAAGTAGAAATCATTCATATCATATATATAAACGTATACCATAAACAATATGTTCAGCATTCATTTTTATGTAATAGTTGCCGCTGTACTACATAAAGCGCTTTTCTATCCATTTGTAGGTTTCGGCATTTTAAGAATTGTAAATTCTTTTCAAAAGTTTATATCAGCGATAAATGGTAATCTTTTAAAGTTAAATGGTTGCTCCCTTATAGACAACGTTTGGACTGGTTATCATATACGTAGCTCCATTATGGGTCCTAAATCAACCACTGTTTTTGAATAGTAAATAAAAGGAAAGGGATTCTTTTTGTATTAGGAATATTATTGTTCTGTATTTGCATTTTGTTATTTGAGCATTTTTAAGTTATCGTACGACAATTGACTTTGAGCAAACTAAAAGAACACAGACAGGTACATCCAGTCAGAATGGGGCGTGTACAGAGAAGCCACACTCTCAGCTGCATGATGCATTTTTCCGTTTTTGGCAATACACGGATGTTGCTCTCGAAAAACCAGTACAATGTAAAACGCTGAATTTTAAGTAAAAATTTACCTACGGAACGCTGAAACTGAAATTTGAAAGTCAAGAAAAACAAGAATGTGTCCACAGTACAAGGATGCCCCACTCGCACTATCATTTTCTATGTTTACTGGACCGTGAAATTGGAATAAATTCTCTTATTTGGCATTAAAATTAGAATGATCTTATCAAAGGGAACATGTATACTAAGTTTCAAGTTGATTGGACTTCAACTTCATCAAAAACTACCTTGACCAAAACTTTAACCTGAAGTGTAACAGACGGACGAACGAACAGACGGACCGACGGACGGACGAACGGACGGTACAACAAACGGACGAACGGACGCACAGACCAGAAAACATAATGCCCCTCAACTATCGTAGGTGGGGCATAATAAGAACAGAAACAATTGAAGAGGTTTTTGGCCAAAGTGAAGTTAAAACATATCAAAATCCATCTATAAGGGCTTCTTTGTCCTAGGCAGTTGAATCCTACGTTTTTTCGTAATTTGTATGTAAACCACCTATTTTAAATTATCGATTTTTTGTTGCCAGTGACAAATATTTCATGAATGTTCCGGAACAAATTAGCAATAAATGCAACAGGGATAAAGTGTGCATAATGAAGACATATAAAACCTTTCAATTAGTTTAATTTAGGTCTTGAGCTGGCGTATGGCAGTAACTGCTAGCCTTATATATAGTAGTCCTTTGTTAATTAATTATCATTGTCATTTTGATTAGTTTCTTTTGTTTCCTATTCTGACATAGGAGATGTATTTCCTTTTAAAGTGCGTTTTACTGTTCGTATAACTGTGTGTTTTTCATTCTTTATTGGCTAGAGGTATAGGGGAGGGTTGTGATCTCACGAAACATGTTTAACCCCGATGCATTTGTGCGCCTGTCCCAATTCAGGAGCCTCTGTCCTTTTAAGTCTTGTATGATTTTAATTTTAGTTCATTGTTATATTTCGGAGCTTAGTATGACGTCTATAATCACTGAACCAGTACACTTTTTTGTCTAGAGGCCAGCTGAAGTACGCCTAGCACAACGCTATGCATTAATAAAATTGAGAATGGAAATGGGGAATGTGTCAAAGAGACAAAAACCCGACCAAAGAAAAAAAAACAGTAGGAAGTCACCAACAGGTCTTCAATGTAGCGAGTAATTCCCGCAATAGAGGCGTCCTTCAGCTGGCCCCTAAACAAACATATACTAGTTCAGTGATAATGAACGCCATACTAATTTCCAAATTTACACAAGAAACTAAAATTAAAATAATACAAGACTAACAAAGGCCAGAGGCTCCTGACTTGGGATAGGCGCAAAAATGCGGCGGGGTTAAACATGTTTGTGAGATCTCAGCCCTCCGCCTATACCTCTAGCCAATGTAGAAAAGTAAGTTTATTCCTTCCGTATCATTTCTTGGAGCTGAAATAAATCATCAAGGGCAATATATTATCGTCATGCAATCGATAAAAAAGAAAACAAAACGTTTAAAGTTGCATGCGACCGAAGCGCTTTTTCTGGATCTACCTTCATCAGGCGAATAATACTATTTGGTTTACTGCGAGTTGGGCAGTTTTCACTGATACTTCTAAATGTTGGGCACTGGGAACACCAAATAGCTCTGAATTATTTATGTCAAACGCTAACCTTATATAAGAGATTTAAATCAACTTATTTGATTCCGGTTTAGATAGGTTTAATTATTTATTTTTTTGGTAAATGCACAACCTTAAAATTTCAGGATACTGTAATCCCATGTGATGTCTATTATGTTTCATAAAAGAAACCCGGCTTCTTCAATTCATTATTTTGTAATTAAAATTATTTGATATATTTCGTGCTATTTATTATAACTAAGACTGTTTGTTAACAGAGCCGTGTTTACATCAGTGTTTACAGGTACCCCTCTTTTCGCCCCTTTTCTATTTTTGATATTTTAATCAAAAATTAAAAAAATCAAACTTTCAAAAAGTGAAATAATCAAAATTGCACGTTAGGTTTAGTATTTTAAAAGTTTGATCAAATTCCTAAACTATCAAATTTACAAACGATATTTAGAATTTTAATATTTTAATAATTTGGTCAAAATTTCAAAATTTCAAAACTTTTACACAACTTGAAATTTTGATATTTTAAAACTTTGATCAAAATTCCAAAAATCTAAAATTTCAAAACTTTTTAAAACTTTGAATTGATAAGTGTTACACGGACCCGATTAGTTTCAGTGGAAAATGTTAGTAAAAATTTACAAATTTTATGAAAATTGTTAAAAATTGACTCTAACATGTCTAAAGAACAATAACTCCTAAGGGGGTCAATTGACCATTTTCGGTCATGTTGGCTTATTTGTAAATCTTACTTTGCTGAACATTATTGTTGTTAACAGTTTATCTCTATCAATAATAATATTCAAGATAATGACGAAAAACAGCAAAATTTCCTTAAAACTAACAATTCAGGGTCAGCAACCCAACAACGGGTTGTCCGATTCATCTAAAAATTTCAGAGCAGATAAATGTTGACCTAATAAACATTTTTACCACATGTCAGATTTGCTCTTAATGCTTTGGGTTTTGAGTTATAAGCCAAAAACTGCATTTTATCCCATGTTCTATTTTTAGCCATGGCAGCCATCTTGGTTGGATGGCCGGGTCACCTGACACATTTTTCAAACTACTAACCCAAAAGATGATTGTGGCCAAGTTTGGATTAATTTGGCCCAGTAGTTTCAGAAGAGAAGATTTTTGTAAAATATTACTAAGATTTACGATAAATGGTTAAAAATTGACTATAAAGGGCAATAACTCCTAAAGGGGTCAACTGACCATTTCAGTCATGTTGACTAATTTGTAAATCTTACTTTGCTGAACATTATTGTTGTTTACTGTTTATCTCTATCTATAATAATATTCAAGATAATAACCAAAAACAGCAAAATTTCCTTAAAATTAATAATTCGGTGGCAGCAACCCAACAACGGGTTATCCGATTCATCTGAAAATTTCATGGCAGATAGATCTTCACCTGTTTAACCCTCTTGCTGCCAAAGGGACATTTATGGCTTCTACACAAAAATCTTGTTGATTGTGTAGAACGTCAAAGGTCCATTGTAACGTCACAATACTCAGGGGCACTGACAACGTCAAAATACGGCGTCAAAAGGGCAATTTTGGCGGGAATGAAGCAAACTGAATAAAATGCTTTAAAAGTATACTTAAAACGGATGTCAAGAAATGATACAGGATCATAAGCTTGTTAGTACTATAATATAAACTATGTTGCATTCTTTCGAGAAATTTGTTTTTCGTTTTTTTTTCGTACATCTATCAATCAGAATATCTCATAGACCTATTATATAAATCAAAAATCTTATCCCTGATAAATAATCATAAAAAAGGTAACTGTTATACTTGATTACGTTAAATATTAATATTCATTCACAATACACCATACACGCTTTATTTAAAAGAACTGGATAATTTATTTAGGGCTCAAATATCACGATTGAAATCTCAGTTAGGATTTTTTTTTGTAAAAGTACACACATGTTAACCGATGTACTTGTATTGCCATACGATATTTCAATGCATTTTAAACCTGTTTCATCATGGAAGCACTGCCTTAAAAATGTTTATTTTCATTCGAAATGGGGATGTTAAATTAGTAGTAGACACTGATTTCTATTCCTATCATATATATCATAGATATCCTTTCCCAGTGGCAACCTCTTTTTTCTGGCATTCACCACAGATCTTTTACTTTGTAGGACTCATTGAGCAATAGATTTATTGTATATTGAATTTCAGACGTCCTTAATATTGCATGAAATATTTGCCACTGAACATTGAGAAGAGAACAATTTATCAATTAACAGATATTTCGTGTATGTCAATTACAGTGTGTACTTATCATAGTAAATGAAAATGAATTATTATTGATACAGGTTCATTTGTAGACAATAGAAATTCATTTTATTCTTTCCTCGTTTTTACTATGTTTTTTTTTAATTCGTATCCTCTAAAATTTTGAGCAATAAGTGGTGAACAAAATTAAAATAAACATGATTAAAAAATAAGTAAAATGAATATGGAAAATAATTTTTATATAAAAAATATTTCCTCGCCTACCGAAACAAGGATTGAAATCATGATAATTTTAATCTGACACGTTTGATACTTAACAACAAGAAGTAGTTCATAGAATCATAGAACAGCTGCTCGGAGATTTTATTTATTTTTATTAATTTGTACACGCTTTGTTTTTATTTTCGTTTTAATTGAGTGCCGTTGTTTTGCCGTTTATATAATGATTTGAGAGACTTTTTTACAGTATTTATACCAATTACCAATTAAAAAAACGAGAATAAATATTTTACTATTTTATAGGTGTTTAAGAATCATTTAATTTAATATGCATTTCACTTGATAAAGATAAAACAAAGTCACCTTTAAAGCTAGTATAGCAATTGGAATATTATTTTCACTTTATTTTAAGACAAGAAAGATAAAAAAATATATTCCAAGGTTAAAAGTTGTATTTTTAAATAATCTTGTATTAAAACCATCGTTTATGACAATCTTAGAGCATATTTAACTTCCGTAAAATCACTTAAACATCGTTTTCATAATTACGGCTACATTGACGCGGGAAAAATTATGGACGGCGGGAAAGCGCAGTTCTACAGAGAGGCACAAGTTTTGCAACGTCACAGATAAGAAACATCAAGATGCTTTTGGCGCGACAAAGCAAGAAAAAAACTTGGCAGCAAGAGGGTTAACAATTCTTTGGTTGGCCGGGTCACCGGACACATTTTTTAAACTAGATACCCCAATGATGATTGTGGCCAAGTTTGGTTTAATTTGGCCCAGTAGTTTCAGAGTAGATTTTTGTAAAAGTTAACGACGACGGACGACGGACGACGGACGACGGACGCCAGACACCAAGTGATGAGAAAAGCTCACTTGGCCTTTTAGGCCAGGTGAGCTAAAAATCATAATTTGTCTATGTTTTTTTTTATCAAACAAAGGATCCTTAAGTTATTCATATTCCCTGAAATTATATTAGGGAATTTGTGGAATAATAGGTAAAGTTTTCAGTGATTATGTAAAATCACTAGTCATTTTCAGGGATTATATAATTACTAATGATTTTAGTGATTCTACATATTCCCTTGCCATTAATAGGCAACACAGCAAATGACCAAGCAACTGCATACACTGATGGATCATGCATGGGAAACCCTGGACCATGTGGAGCTGGTGCAATCATATACACAGAAGACTCAAGACCAGCCATACGACTACACAGACCTGTCGCTCAAAGAGGATCCATCTTACTAGCAGAGCTTGTAGCAATTGTAATGGTACTGGAATTTTGTATACTGGAAAGACTACACAACACCATCACCACACTTAAGATCTTCTCTGACAGTCAAAGTGCTGTAGGACTCTCACTCTAAATTGGGCACCCAAATCCTATATTGATGTGATTCGAGACATCAAAGAACACATCGAAGACCTAAGAACTAAAGGGATGGAAATTTGCATCCTATGGACACCAGGACATGCAAATATTCAAGGGAACGATGAAGCGGACTTATTGGCAAAGCAAGCAGCAGAAGAAGCAACACAACTCTTGCCAGAAAACAATATTATTACCCTTCAAGACGTAAAACAAGGTGCACACAAGAGTGTCATGCAGAAATGGCAAAGACGATGGGAACTAAGCGACACAGGAAGAGACCTCTTTGATATAACACCAAACGTCAAAAACATCCCAATCTTTGACTTTCCTTCCAAAGAAATCTTCAGCATCCTTATACAACTTAGAACTGGCTACACAACCCTTAATTATTATAAACAACGTACAGGGCAAGACACCACCGACTTATGCAGCTGTGGAATTAAGGAAACACAACAGCACTACCTCACAGAGTGCCCCAACTACGAGAGTTATAGAGAAGAAATGTACCAGCAAATTACAAAGGAAATTGGAATACGCAAGATCAACACATGCACCCTGCTAGGAAGACTAGACCACGAAAACACAGAAGAATATAAACGGAAGTTAGAAATCATTTCGGCCTTTATCTCAAAAACAGGACGTTTCGACTTACCCGAACATCCACAACCTCAATCGTAACAGCAATAACAAAATTAAAGTACATGGAGGAAAATACATGGAGGAAGATTCACATAGGGCGTAATATGCACCAATGAGAAGAGTTGTGCCATAAGGCCATAAGATTGAGGATTGAGGTCCCTGAAAAATCTAGGATTCTACATAATCCCTGATTATACAAATTCACTGTAACATATACATGATTGCTAATGGCAATGAGACAAATCTCCACAAGAAACCAAATGATACAGAAATCAACAACTATAGGTCACCTTTCGGCTTTTATTTAATAAATTTTGCTTTCGACCACTTCATTTAAACTTTGGTGGATAGTTGTTTCATTAGTCATCATACCATATATATTTCCAACCAAAACATCTATGATACGCGCACCAGTACTTTATGTTTGATACAGTCCTGTTATGTTTTATCATTTGATGTACAAATCAAATGTATACATCTGCATGATCTGGTGTTGTCGGATACACAAGCCTTGTGCAAGGGCGTAATCATGGTGGTTATAGTATTTGAACATTTGCATTACTTTACATAATTTTATTGCGTATCTATTGGTATATTCCACGACTAATGGACTAAATAAGAACTAATAACTACCTGTTATAATGGTCAATTTGTTTGCATGAAGATGTCCACACACTTTCATGAATTACAAATCAGGAAATGTCGCTTACAACATTGAAAATAACAAAATATGTATTCCGTCCCGCACATTTTTTTAAAGTTAAAAATAAATTGATAAATTCAATTAAGAGACAGAAACTTGATTAAAAAAAGAGGAGAACTGATTAGAATAAGGATTTCTTCTTCTTCCGTTTCAGAAAACCATCAATGTACTGATATCAGAGACATATGTGTATATATGAGGCGTCAAACAGTCATTTGATCTCATTTCGGCTACCGTAAGCGTCAAATTGGTTAAAATGTTACGGTGATTTGTCAAAATATCCTTGTCATCAGTCGTCAGAGGTCTCAAATAATTAAATATGAAAAAAAAATCAAATAATATATATAAAAACCAAAAATAAAATGCTATATTGTAGAAGCTTGTCGATTAGTTTAAACCAAGTCTTCGACGCATCTGAATTTAAACAAACCCACTCTTTAGAGAGAGCCGTGGTGTAGTGGTTAGTGCATCAGACTACTAACACAAAGTTCCTGGTTCAATTCCCGTACCGGGATGAAAATTTCAGTGACTGAGTTAATAAGGATAAAAATAAATAAAAGTGCATCGGACTACTAACACAAAGGTCCCTGGTTCGATTCCCGTACCGGGATGAAAATTTCAGGGACTGAATGTTCGGCTTTCCCTCGACACCATTAGCTAGTACGGTCTTGAGGAAACGATGATAGTCCGTCGGAAGGGGACGATAAATGGCTTACCCGTGTTAAGAGAGAGCCATATCGCTTGCACGTAAAATACACCCTTGTAGATTTCGAAAAAGAGCAGGCTGATGCCACTACAAGGCAGCAATCGCACCCGCAAAGTGGAAAGGGGTTAATATAAGTTGCAATCTTGTTCGGGCTCAATCCACTATACATAAATATGTTTAGATTAAGCCCACTATTTTAGTTTCTGAAATCATGTATAAAACCAAAGAAAATGTATTAGGTCTTGCTGTTTGAATTAGACATATTAAAAATGCCTATTAAAAAAATAGACATCAAAAAACAAAATTGACAATGTTGAAAATAAGAAAAGTCAGCTATGTTGTGAAGTTTTAATGGGTTACACTAATGATATATATAGTCCTGTAAATATATATTGTGAACTTTTAAACCGATTCTGAAAAGAAGTGCTCCTTTAAAGGAGGGAATTCCTTACACAGATACAGAATGACTGGGCGGAAGGACAGGATCAAATGAAAAATGCTAATTACTTCTTCATTTCTCAAAGGATTGGTCTCAAATTTGAATATAATAAGATTTAATCATTTGATATATAGATTTAATGTAATAACCTTTAGAAAACGTGACATGACCAACTCTGATAATGACAGAACCAACATCGACAATTTCAGTACCAAATGAAATTGCTTATTGCTCCTTTATTTCTCAAAATATTTTTTCTGAAATTTGAAATATAAGATTTCATCATTTGATAAATAAATTTTGAAAAAAAGTTTTTAAAAAAATGTAAGAAACTTAAGAAAACGTGACATGACCAACTCTGATAATGACAGGACCAACATCGACAATAACAGGACCAAATAAAAATGCTAATAACCTTTTTATTTTTCAAAGGAATTATCTCAGATTTAAAATATAAAATGATATGTCATATTTTGAAACCTAAATGTTATGAAAAATATAGATTTTTTTCAAAAATATTCGAAAACGTGACATGACCATCGCTTACTGACAGGACCATCCTCGACAATGTCATGACCAAATGAAATTGCTAATTTCTCTTTCATTTCTCAAAATATTTTTCTGAAATTTGAAGTATAACAAGATTTCATCATTTGATAAATATTTTTTTTTTTTAAAGTTGAAAAAAAGTTTATACATAAAGATTTGGTCCTGTCATTCGGTCCAGTCATAAGTGTAACACAGTTTTAATCATTAAATGATATATGGTTCCTAACTATTTACAAGAAAATTTTCATTTTACTGGTAATCAAAATTATAATTTACGTTCAGCTGATGAAAAACTATTAAATCTTCCAAAACCAAAAACATAGTTTTTAAAGAAAACATTTACATATTTAGGTTCTCGAATATTGAACAGTTTACCAAATGAAATAAAGAAAAAGAGTAATACACTTGTATCTTTTAAAACAAAATGTAACACATTTTTCATCCATCAGTGTGGAAATTAATATGCTTTTCATTATTATCTAGATACAATTGTATAGTGTGTACAAGGAAGTATTATAGAGTTTATTAAAGTCTCTCCACTTGTTTAACATTATACATTCCAATATACATATAAAATATTGCGTATAACATGAAATATTGGATAACACATATAAAACATATTGTATATCAAAACTAACAGTAAAATATCATTAGCTTAAATACTAAAACATGTACAAGTGCCATTCTATTAAGAATTATGAGAGACTAATATCTTATAGATAATGCATATCTTAAAACTATATATATCTAAGATTCAAAATACATCATTAGTGATACATGGCTGTGTACATCATGTATATACAACTCGTCTAATCATCAACCCAACAATGTTAGATCTGTAAATTTGCTTTCGCAATTTTTTGTTCTTCCCTCGTTTAATATATTTTTTGCTAATATATTAATTTAGATATTTTAACACATAGAAATAATAAGAACTTTGAATTTTGTACCTTCACGATGAAAATAATGTTAAAGTATTGTAATTCAGGGTGAAAACATCATGCAAGTAACGTATTTGTTTCCCATGGTAACGTATTTGTTGCATGCCTTGAACAGATACGTTACATATTATATCCCATTGTTTCATTCAGCTTAGACGATGTCAGAAGCGTTATGCTCAATTCTTTGATTTCAATTATTATATATTTTAAGTTTATTTATAATTAATAGTTCAATGTATTCATTTATGTTTTGACAACAATAAAACATTTAAAGCGATGTCCTTCTTAAAATTCTGCTTTGCCTAAATCTCCAACAATCTGTGAATAAACTCATCATAGATACCAGGATTAAATTTTGTATTTACGCCAGACGCGCGTTTAGTCTACAAAAGACTCATCAGTGACGCTCGAATCCAAAAAAGTTTATAAACAGTTGCATTACCCCATGTCCGATTGATTACCAAAGTATAAACCTTAAAGGGACACTAGCTGTCAAATTCATAGTCACCGATTTGACTTAAACTCTCATATTTTATTGATAACAATGTAAAACATTTATCCATGGAAGTATTATATTGTCAATATAATACATGATTTATCCAAACTATCAAAAGTATAAAGTAAGCAATTTACAGAGCATATGGTCAATTATATGTAGTTTCGTTTCGTGTGTATTTTGGTCTAGCCGGTCACCATAGAATCCATATAATTAACTATCTGAGTTGACCTCAGATGACCATATAAGCGATGTAAACATAAATATAGATATAAATAGATTAAGCCAAAATGTGCAATTGGATTTTTATAGGTCTGTTTAATTTTATTTTATAGATTTAAAATATTTGTTTCTCATTGCTTTTACCTGTAGAAGAAAGATTTTTTTGTGGCTCGAATCAGTCATCAACTGATTTACCTTTGTTTCACTTTCAATGTTGACATTCTTTTCCTTTAAATAACCAGTATACAAGTAAATGCATGCGTTGTCCATCTCTAGTAAAGGGGTTAAATCAAAGTTCATATGAATACGGATTTAATGAGGTCGAAATATTCACTTGCAAGTGAATAATTCATTATCAATGTTATTTAGCTTAATTTGACAAAATTGAAGCATTTCGGCTGCTAAAAGCGAATTATCATTTCACTATTTCACTTTCATTATTAATTGAACAAAAACAAATCATAATTTAGATTTTATATAGATCTCGTAGCTAGTGCTCCTTTGATTCTGACAATTGTGCGTTTCCATACCATTTGTTCTTGCTAGTGGCTTTCGCAGGATGACCAAAAAAAATCTGTGTTCTGAAACCACTTAATTTGGCCTAATAGAATTGTACTAGATTTGGTTTGTTGTAGCCCTGCAACATTTCAACGGTTCTTTAGCCATTCCGTTACGTTAACGTCTAAATTTTAATTATATACTAAGTACTAAGAAAATTTGAAACCATGAATGAACGTTTGGACGGACTAAAAAATGCATTCACAAAATGAAAATATCATGGCCTTGAATTGACAGCAAAGAAGTACACTTTTTTGATAGAGTAAGTATTTGGAATACATAATTCCGAGAGATAACATTGCAATTGAAAAGCCATTAGGCATGATGTAAAAAAATGTTTAAAGGACTTGGGGTAAATCTTGTGTTTTTGAGCTATAGTTATTGCTTTGTTGCTCAAATCGAAAGCATTTCAAAACAAATGTATGTCTCTATAAGTCTATGCAATAGGGAGATATTATCATTTGGTTTGTAGTTGAAACCCAATCAGAACTAAAATAAAACAAGTTGCTTTCTTTAAAAAAAAGAAAAGCAACATGTGAACCAATACCGCTGACTGCCGTGTCACGAAAAGGTTGTTACTGAATTTGTGTTTGCTTTGGTGTGAAATACTAGACTGTGAATAGAAGAAGCCACTTGAAAGTGTATATATAAAGCTACTATATGAATTGAATTTTAACGCTCGACTATGTTATTCATTACTTTGGAACATGTAAGCAAAAACAGAGAGAATCATGGGATGAAGCGTATCTTAGGAGTGTAACAGCTGTTTTCCATTCGTTCCAATGTATTGTTAAATAAAATATAACGTATATTTTGTCTAGCTAACCCTTTTTAAATTTCCCTTGGAGTTTGGAATTTTATTTACACTTTTTTATCCAGTGCTTTCGACACATTGATAGAAAAGCATATCGATTCACCAGTGCTAGGCTATGTGCACAATATTTTTTTCATTTATTTTAGAATATCGGGCTAGGGATCTTCATTATAGTCAACCGCACCAATTTGTTCTCTTCGCAAAAAGGTTCCAGATCTTCATCAGTCAACCAAGCCAATTTGTTCTCTTCGTAAAAAGGTTCCAGGTTTTCATCATAGTGAATCATCCCACTTTGTTATATTGTTCTGGAAGTACAGCAACGATAAAAAAAAATAATGTAAAAACACGAACAGCACCGGGCATCAACATATATATAAAGAACAAAAATAGTTTGGATCGTTTTTAATTCTACTGGACTAAATATAATGTTCAAAGATGTTGAAAACCAATGCAATATCTTTTAAATATTAGATCTTTGATTCCATTATGCTCCAAAGATATATAGATGAGAACATGATTTCCGATACATGGATTTTAATCAAATTGAAGAACTTTCAACTACCGTTTGTCTTGCTAGCATTGTTATGGTTAATGATTTAAGAAGTATTAAAGTTAATAAACTCCGAACAATAAAGAACTTCTGAGGCCGAACTAAACAAAATCTACAACAACAACAACAAATCATAACCACCCCTTGAACCTGCTATTTAATGGTTGTCGTTCGTTGCTATTACGCTTGTCGTTTCGGGGCCTTTTAAAGTTCAGTGGCGGATCCAGGGGGTCGGGGAGTTGGGGTGGGGGATGGAATCCCCCCTTTTTTGACGATTAATGCATTTGAAGGGTGACATATTTATCATGATCGACTAACACATTTCTAATTCTTTAATTCATTTTTTAAATATCAATATCACAATCTTTTCAATTTCCAGAAGCAGTTCAGTCCGAACTTCCTGAAATTCCAAAATACTGTCCATTAACGTACACTTCTCCATTACGCAAATGCTTTGGTATTTCATGCATGTACACCAAGATTCATCCTTGGCATTGCCCGTTACACGTGTATTTTCCACCAAATTCTAGTGCTGAAAACTTAATTATTTGTGTATCAATTTTCTTTAAAGACAAAAACTCTCTCTTAAACACTGTGATGTTGATAATAGCGTCGTAGCTTTCAATACACGCTTGTCTAAAACCGGTTATTTCAGGACCATACAGACAGTCGCTAAAGGTAGACAAATCTGCTGATGCTGATAGATGAATTTCATGCAATAAGCCGTACACTTTTATTTCAAACAATCCACCACAGCCATTATGTGTAGCGGAAAACATTGCATTCCCTGGCCGATAATTCAGATTGAGATTTTTGGCCAGATTACGATATCCCATTAAATACTGTGTGGTTGTTATTTCTCCTAAGGATACTAGTCCTCCTGACAGAGCAAATGATATATTATGGCGCGAAACACCTTGTGACCATATCCAGCCTTTAGGAAAGGAGTTCCCCCAATTCTTCTCCATATGAACAACGCCATTGGTTCCCCCAACTAATTGTCCTGTTTGAACGTTCAATAGCTCATACTGAATGACAGGTGATCTCAGACTAAATACAAACCAGTGAAGTGGAACAAATGGAAGTTTATCAATCCAGCCTTCAGGTCCCTCCCCGTCTGGTCCCCACGATACAGGTTGTCCAATTCTACCTCTAAAAATATATTTTCCAAAATCAAAGTGAAACGTTGTTATGTTATTAGTTTGTGTAAATAGACCAAACGGAGTTTGCCATGTGAAATGAGGCGGACTTTTATCATCTGGATTTTTGATCACAGGAGCGTCCCGGACTGTCACATTTAGATCCTTTGACCGACAAACGACGTTGCTAGAGTAAAGCTTGCAAGTATTATTGTTTTCTATGCAATGATTCCTGTGTAATAGCGAAGCCAGTACTTTGGGAGAGGAGGAATTGGTTGACTGGATAGACAAGACGTGACCAAATAACAATCCATAGCTATTATTGGTACTGAAATCAATTAGCCTCATGTACCAGCCTTCAAAGAAAGGTCCAACATCTGGGTAAACGTGCGGATCAAACTGGTTCGATACAGATACCGACACAAGGTTGAAACATACAGCCCAGATCAAAATCTCCATTATTGTCAGTCAGATATTATAACTCTTTTACTAGCAGGTAATTTCCATGATCTGAAAGTAAAGTAAATATATTTTAGTTCGTTTGCAGAATTTATTATAATTAACGTCTTATCAAACATTGACAACGACAAAGCCGACCACGGAGTGAAAGGTCACTCAAGTCTCGCATGTTTAAGTAGGATTTTTTTTTCAACAATGAAATTTAATTGTCAGGTGCTAACTATATAATATTAGGCTGGTCGGATCATCAGTGGATCATCAGTAAAAGGGGCTTAAAACAGACAGTACAATCCCTTCTTTCTGATAAATCCACGACTAACAAAGGTTACAAAGAAACATCATGTGTAATGGTAGTACTACTCCATAGCCATTATATCTATGGTACTACTGAAATAATATAAACTCAACTTTAGATAAGATTTGTGTTTTTTCTCTGTTATATTTGAATATGACATAAGAATATCGATCGCAACCTGGTGCTTTTACACCTTTGACTTATTTCGCAGATGTATAAAATTATAATTGATATTTTTCCTGCCACAAGTCATTTTGGGTCCGTAAAAGGTCTGTTAAAAAATAAAATGTTTGCCCTTATCCAACAAACCCTAATTTTCCACATTGTTCGCCCTTAATTCCAGTCTATTGGGCACTAGCAAACATATTTTCCACATTCGATTGTTTATTCTAATTAAGGATCAGCAATTCAGTGCTGGTCGTTTGTTGGTGTTTATCATATTTGTTTTTTGTTTATTGTTCTGTACATAATGATATTGGTATTTTAATTTGAATTGTTTCACATTTGCTGTCGTCGGGACGTCTTTTATAGATTTCTATGTGGTATAGGTTTCGATAAATGTTGTAGTGCCAAACTTGGCTTTTGGTTGTAAGTGGTAGAGCTTAATCCGAGGAAGAGTGTGACAGACAGATGGCAGTGTGGCTTTGACTGTGTACTGATTTCCTGCTGTGACAAGATACTCTTGTTGGCTAGAGTTGTTTGACAGGCCTGAAAATAATCATCTGTTTACTGAGAATCGTCTTTATTCACTGCAAACATTAACTAATGGTCAAGTGACGCTATTCAGTGACTAAAGATAATTCACAGATTTGGACAATTTTGCAGGTACAACCAATCGAAATTCGGTTCTTCTTATTAATCCTTGGGCTAACTCAAAAGTTCAAGTTACTACGTATTAGGATTATCCACTAAATTGCTTGGAGATGTAGGAACTTAATTGCAACTATTGTACATAGACATTGTTATTAACAAATAATTTACACCTATTTGGGCAAAAGAGTGTGACAGGATCTTATATAATAAAATTTATCATTAAGATATGACAAAGAAAAGATAATTCTTAATACTAGTATCATGTTCTTAAGAATATAACAAAGAATAAATTAATTGTCCAGTTGTGACAAAACTTCAAAATATTATTGAAAAAGAAAAATTCAAATATTTAATAAAATAAAAGCTTTTCTTAATGAAAAGTTAAAATAGGAATGTTTATGCAAAATTACACTTAGACACTGTACGTTGACCTATATAGTACATTTTGGTATCTCGGGGAAGATAGTCATCTCATTTGCAGTTATCTGCAATTCTACCATTTTTTTCTAATTTTTATAATGAGAACGATCCGTCTTCAACCAGCTCTTGTGTTTAGAAATTTTTTGAACACTTTTTGCAATCTTATGTTTCGAAGATTCTACCGAAAATACCGACTGTCACTGTCTGAGAAGAATGTTATCCTGTAGACTACATGTACAACAAAAAAGAGTCAAAAGTTTGTAAATTAAATGATTGATTTATCATATCTTTTTTTTGTCATTTTTACAGCTATTTACCGACTTGATATTTTTGTTTAAAAATTCAAGACATAATTCAAGATACCAAATAAGAAAGTAAAGGGATAGGGATCTTTAAGGCTAACTTAAAGGATTAAGAAATATAAGGCTCATCAAAAGTGCGAACTCTTTAGTGTTTGTGAATTGAAACTGGAAAATGGCTGTTTTATAAGTTTTGAAACTCCCTCAAAATCTTTTTCAGCATGCAAGACAATGATATTATTCCAAAATTGAGGAATACATTTGTGAGAAGTTAATAGGCAACTTCTGTAGCTCTTTTTTATGATAGACGTTCGTTTATGCAAAATATGGTTAAATGATCTTGATAATTCTCAAAATCTCATAATTTTGTTAAATTAAAATCTCCATCAGTCAGACTTTGCCTATCAACTTGCCCAATGACATGAGTTAAATTCCCTTTACAAAATAGGTTTAACTACAACTTCTTTTATCAGACTTTAGTGATAAAGCTGACATTCTTCAGAAGAAAAAAAACCAAATTTATACAAATTGATGGCGATAAGAATCACATTTTCATATTTCTGTGTTTCTTTTTTTTATAAGTTTTTCTAGACCTCCAAACCTAAGCTTATATACCTGCAACAAAATTGTAACATCGTTTTTACCTAGTTTAGTGTATATGAATGATCTTTTTGTTGATTGAATAAGTAAAATTAATGGTCCATCCCTTTTATTTTACTTTCAATGTTGAAATTCTTTTCCTTTTTGTCGAGCCTGCGACTTTTGTCGCAAAAGCGAGACATAGCGAACCAACCTACATTCTGTCGTCAGCAGGGTACAAAAATATTCACTCTGAGGTTAAAGTTTTTAAATTTTTTTTTAACTTTCTTAAATTATCATGGATTTCTACCAAACTTGAACAGAAACTCGTTTATGATCATGAGATAAATTTCAAAAAGTAAATTTTGTAAACATAAAATCAAGTGTTATTTTAATAACTTTCTGAAACTATCATGGATTTCAACTAAACTTAAACTGAAGCCTGTTTTTGATCGTAAGATAATATCAAGAGGTAAAGTTTTAAAAAAATCCTTGTTTTGTATATTTCCTAAAAATTTGCAATTTTTCTTTCCAGTTATCATCTGAAGTTAAATATTTTTAAAATATTTATCAGATTTCATAAACCATCCTGTTTTTTTACCAAATTTGGACAGGAGCTTCTTACAGTACTAGTCAAAAGATAGAATCTAGAAGAAAATTTTAATATTTTTTCCCCATTTTTGTTGAGCCTACAACTAACACCAAAAGTAGACGAGACAATGGGTTCAGCGAAACCCTTACAATTTTCATAGCTGAATATAATAGTAACCCATATCCAGTTAGGGGTTGAATTGAAGGTCATGAATACGAATTCAATGAGGTCAAATTATTAACTTGCAAGTGCACAACTCATCAGCAATGTTTCTATGCTTATTTAACAACAACGAAAAAGAATCAGATGGGCTGCTAAAAGTGAATTATAATTTCACTATATACACCAAATTCCAGCTTCCTCTACAATTTTGTTCTAATTGTCAATCCTTAGTTTTTCTATACATTTAGATGCGTAAGTTCTCTCTGTTTGAATTTCTTGTTCATTTGATGAGAAAAAAAAACAAAAAAACACCAAAATACAGATGTTTCATGATCTTCTTCACATTTGTTTTACATGTACCACAAAAAACATGCTCTCTTCTTGTGTATAATTCGGAGTTTAGTATGACGTCCATTATCACTGTACTAGTATACATATTTTTAGGGGCCAGCTGAAGGACACCTACGGGTGCGGGAATTCTCGCTACATTGAAGACCCATTGGTGGCCTTCGGCTGTTGTCTGCTCTATGGTCGGGTTGTTGTCGATTTGACACATTCCCCATTTCCTTTCTCAATTTTATCTGTAGATTTACAAATAGAACATGAATATCCATTTGATGCTGGCTTTTAAAAGCAAACAATATATGTAAAGTTATTGCTATAAAGGGAATCTTGATATTATTAATTTTGAAGTCTTCAACTTTATCTCGAAACCCTGTATGGTTATATCTTTAAGACCATCCTCTGTGTTTAAAAGCAAAATTATTTCATCTGGCAAGGAATATGAAAGTAAAAAAAATGATAATTTGATAGATATAGGAAGATGTGGTATAAGGGCCAATGAGACAACTCTCAATCCAAATAACAATTTATAAAAGTAAACCATTATAGGTCAATGTACGGACTTCAACACGGTGCCTTGGCTCACACCGAACAACAAGCTATAAAGGGCTCCAAAATTACTAGACGTGTAAAACCATTCAAACGGGAAAACCAACGGTCTAATCTATATAAAAAACGAGAAACATGTATAAGTTACATAAACAAATGACAACTACTGTACATCAAATTCCTGACTTAGGACAGGTGCAAACATTTGCAGCGGGATTAAACGTTTTAATGGTACCAAACCTTCTCCCTTTTTCTGAAACAATAGTATAACATCACAACATAGAAAAACACACGATAAAATATCAATTGGAAGGCTTAACTCAATAAAAAAAAGGTAAATTAACACACTATGAACGAATAAATTTGTTCTGTCTATATATTTTTTTTTATCAAACAAAGAATCCTTAAATTATTCATAATCCCTGAAATTATATTAGGGAATTTGTAGAATAATTATTCAAATGTTCAGTGATTATGTAAAATCACTGGTCATTTTCAGGGATAATATATAATTACTAATGATTTTAGTAATTCTACATATTCCCTGAAAACTTGAGGGATTCTACATAATCCCTGATTATACAAATTCCCCCTGCCCCCCCCCCCCCCTAAATCCGCCTCTGGTGACCGACGACTTGTCTCCTGTTTGTATAAAATACAAACCCACTGGCGCACCTAACTCACAGATTGGTAGACCAAATACAAACGATGGATTTCAGTATGGATTTATCGAGGGATTTATGTTTTTCACATTAAATAAACAGACGTTTTCAGTGCTAAGGGCCGTTACTCTCACTGTAGACTTTACCTCAGTCGACACAACATAATGATATAGTCACAGTTTACAGGTTGCCAAAAAATTAATATTCCGTTATAATAAAGTTGACAAAATGATTTTACAACTAAAATGTGTTCATAGCCTAAACGGATGCATCATTTTCTATGTTCAGTTGACCGTGAAATTGGGGTAAAAATTCTCAATTTGGCATTTAAAAATCATGATAAAGATCATATCATAGGGAACATGTGTACGAAGTTTCAATTTGATTGGATTTAATTTTTTATCAAAAACTTCTATGACCAAAACAAACGGACATGCAGACAGATGTACAGACCGAAAAACAGATAATGCCCCTCTACTATCGTAGGTTGAGCATAAAACATACAATAAGCACTTAAGAAACAATACAATTTATTTAAATTTTAATAAACTAAGGCAGAACCGAAAAGAGTAAACAATAAAAAAAAAGCATACTAAAAAGAATGCAGGACATGCATTCTTTACATCTAGCCCCTCTCCCCATAAAATCTAATGATAGCTCACTATAATAAACCCGTTATTGAAAAGATAGATATATGTACGCTATAAAGATTAACGAATCAAAACAAAAATGAAAAAAGTTAAGTAGCAAAGATTAACATGTGTTATAGTATCATGTAATCCGAGGTATCATGCAGAACCCCCTCCCAAAAAAAAAAATTATAAGTAAAGATTAGTGTGAACATCTAATCAGAAAGTTTGTAAAGAATAGAAATGTTAATTTCATTTTGGAAAAAATACAAAAACGAGTTATCGTGTATGATACCCCCACAAATGTAGAACACGAAAAGTGTCACGATGGATCGTTCAAGGTCACATCGGACACACCCCCATGTTTACTCTGAGGAATGTCGGGTTACATTATGAGATAAGGGTGATTATGGGCTATAAACAGGAAACCAGTACGTGCAAAAGTTTTGATCTGTAGTGTGTTCATCTCATGATCAATTGTTTAGTGCATTTCGCTAAAAAATTAGAAAAAAGGAAGCAATAAACACACAATATTAGAGACTAGTGTAAGTTAACAAATTTACTGATGAAATAGTGTAGGAGAAAATAAAATCATCTCATTGAAGCGCACAATAAAAAAAGTCACGTGTCAATGAGTAAACCAACACTTTAGTATAAAAAAAAGTCGGTCATTTACCTATAGCAAACAGAAAAACATTGCTGGTAAGATATCAGGTTATCATGTTAGATGTGTTTGTTTATTTATGTTGATAAAACAAAGTTAAAAATCTGTAGAAAATAAAAACATTCGAATTGCTCGTAATGTCACAAATTAATATTGAACTTTCAAGTCACAAGTGTTTCGTTTCAATACAAAATGAAAATATATTTATCAGAATCTGGGAATTTTCAGACGGAAATGTAATATCAAGGGAATTAATATTACAGCCATGGTAATCAAAATACATACAAATGATCTGTTCCATGAAATTTCTTAAAACTGATTTAACACAAACTTCACAATCCACAGCAGTTCTCTCAGGACACTGAGGTGATGACCTACATAATTATAATATATGTTATTGTACATGCATCATTGCACATGTATGCAAACAGAACTTGATAAAAACAGAACTTGATAAAAATAGAATCTGACATTTAAATTATTTAAACATTTGCACAGTACTTTAATAATGTATATAAGTGTTCCACAATTTAAATTAAATTTCTAGTTTGCCAAAAATCTAATTATGTACTTTCTATTTTGTTCAGTACTCTGCAATATTTGTTCCTTTATCTTTGAAAATTCTTTACATTATATTTTTGATGTATTATTTTAAACTTGAGGCTAATTAATTTACTTACCATATACTAAGTAGCATATACAGATAAATTGTGTAGTGGCTGATCCAAAAGGGGGGATAGGTGTTGTCAGGGGTTTGTTTTTTTGGGATGATCAATGCATTTGAATGGGGACATACAGTTGGAACCCCCTTTTAATGCTCCATTTATACCCTATATAATCAAACAAATTTTTCCCATTAAAAAGGAGGGCAAGTCCGCCTCTGGATATAAGTCAGAGTTGCAAATAGATTTTAGAAGAAGTGGCATGAGTGCCAATAAGACACCTCTCCATTCAAGTCACAGTTTGTAATGAGTAAACCTTTATAGATCAAAGTATGACCTACTGAGTTCAACACAGAACCTTGGCTCACATTGAACAGCAAGCTATAAAGTAAATAATAATACATGTACAGTATATGTGTACTTATTTAACATGTTTAAGTAAATTTTGTTTTTTTTATAATGTTTAAATAATCTCCCCTTAATTTTATAAAAAAATACTTGTATCAGTAACTTTTTACAATCTCTAAAATTCTCAAGTTTTGAGATGTAAAAACATGCCTCTAACAATTTTTCTAAGGTTAGCTCATAATTTTTATAACAGAGCAGATTCCCATTGATTGTGTTACACAAACAACTACTAAATATATAATAATTATAAATAATATGTACATATAAATATATCTTGAAACAGGATACTATGTGTTTCCTTTGTTTATTTTGAGAGTAGTATTATAGATACAGTTATTGATTTACAACAGCAACAGTTTAATAATCTTAGTCATGACAGTGATAGGTTACAGTTGCATTGTAGTATTCCCAACTTGTATGGAAACATTGTATATTTTTACCATTAAAAGCTTTTAAACTATTTGCTTCTTTTGTAATATATACCAGTCAGAAGACCAATATTCCAACATTTTTATTACATGTACATGTATGTGTCTAAACAAAATTTTGCAAATACTTACTAGTCCTAATAAAATTTTACTAGTCTCGGGCCTAAAAATAGTGACTAAAGGTACAGACTGTTGTAAACTATATAAGATACATTTTAATAATGATATTTAATGTGTACAGCTTAGAAGTACTTTGTTTACAATTTTGAATATTGAATGGTTTCAAATCATTGGATAAGACAGTCGAACCTAATAAATAAATGAACATTGAATGATTTCAGATCATTGGATAAGACAGTCGAACCTAATAAATGAGAACCACCTCTTCAAGACCTTCTGGGTTCCAGTGTATAGATTCTGATGATATTAGTAAGTTTACCTAGTATTGTCAAACAAAACTTATTTATTAGTAACTCTACCTATTATTGTCAAATAAAACTAAGATATGATCAGTCTATCTATTATTGTCAAACTTGCTCAGATATCAGCATATGTGAAGTACAAAATGTACTGAGATCAAACAAACCACTGATTTTTTATTGTTTGATCTCAGAACTTCATTGGTCAAAATACAATTATGGCGTAAAATTTTATTACTTTCCTCTGAAACTCCTATTGTGATGTTATAAAAAGGTGACCATGTCTGATGACGTCACATAGAAATAACACAAGTTTTTCGCAAATCATTTGAAAAGAAAGGATTCAACTAGTCTAAAAATCATTTAAAAATCATAAAAATTGGGGAATCAGATTCCACCACCAAATCTTGTGCAATACAATATTTATTCACTCTCAGCAGTAAAAAATTAAATATTTAAAATGCTCTGTGAACCTCACGTTTTAAATTTAAAAATTTAACTGTTTGAGTGGATAAATATTGTATCACACTCGATACAGTCGATCATCATGGTCATGGCAGTGGAAGAATCTATATATGTTGAAAAAAAAGTATCACACACACTTTCATGACTTTACTTATATATATCAAAATGTCATATTTTAGCCAGGCATGTTCCCATGGGCCTCTTGTTAAGTTTAGTATACAATGGTATAGGAGATACTGTGATAGGAATTTTCATTATATGTATCATAATGTACTACATGTTCTACTATACTACATGTACTACATGTTCAAAGTTTTAAAAGGCAGGGCTCACACTACTTCAGAATTATAGGGAGAAGTGACTTCTCTTTTTGAAACTGATAGGGAGAAGTGGTGAGATTTGAAAGAGAAGTGCTCATTCGCGCGGGTGCGCTACAATGTTTGGATTTTACAATAGTATAAAGGGCCATATGTAAATAATGTTCTTTTTATGTTGTTCAATTCATATGAGTAAAAAATTACAATTAAAGTAACATTTGAAATTAAAAGTTGTTTAAGTTTTACTAAGGTTCTTGTGAGAAACTACCAACTAAATATCTAGCACTAAAAAAAATAATTTTATTTTAAAAATGTAAAGAAATTATATCAATTACAATTTAATTAAAAATTATCTTGTGTATGAAATTCAGTGTTTCTCATAAAAAAAATATAAAAGTTATTAAGCTGGGCCATAATATATTGATATTAGTATAATAGTCTCAGAGTTAAGCAACTTTAATCAATAGTTTGAAACATTCATAAAAAATATAGGGAATTATATACACCAATCAATTAGATGTAACCAAAAGTCTCTTAATGCGTGTTGGATGCGTAATTTTTCCCTTTGGGATCAATATTCTTCTGTCAGCTGTTCCATCCGTGCGTCCGTAGTAATTATTGTAAAAGTACGGATTTCGGTCATAGCTGGTCCGGTTCAGATCCGTAGTTTAGAAATCGGTCAATGGCGGAAGAATGCAAGAAAATTTACAAAAATAAATGATGTTTGACAAGTTATTTGGAAAGGAACATGACGGTTTTAATGCAATAAATGGATTAAACATTTACTGGAGGCAACTTTTATCACCTTTAAATGAAGTAACAAACTTATTTTGCCGCCGAAATTTAGGTTGATGTACGTTTTCGAGTAACAAGCACCGGAACTTGCGAAAATGCACGAAGTGATAAAAAGTTGTATTTTTATCAAATAACCTGATACACACTGCGAAGACAATGCTTCAACCTCTTTTCTAAAGAAAATGAATAGTTTATGTCTGAATTTCTTTAATTATCAGTTAAAAATTAATGTTTCATCAACTTGGTAAAAATTGAAAATGTCCGATGACGGAAGCGACTGAAAGCGACTTTCGTCAAGACCAGGACGACTTGTTTTCGCTTTTGGGGGTCGGGGAAAGCGAAGTGACGGTCGGGAGGGCGACTTCTTCGCCCAAGTCGCCTGGTAGCGTGAGCCCTGACAGGGTGTATTTGCATCCAGACAGGGAGGGATGTAGTAAGGTATATTTTCACAATCAGGTATTATAAGGAAAATAAATATGACTTGCTCTTGTGGTGATCGATCTAGTTTTGCTAGTTAGCATGGTTAGGCTGTAAGTTATAAAAAAAGTTCGTTAAATCAAAATTTAACTTTAAGAAAAAATATTTTTAGACTTTTGAAAATAATTATGCAAATTTAATTGATAGCTTGCTTGCTCTTCATCCTGGCAATTTACTATAACTACATGTAGTGTCTATTTCTACAGACATTCAATCACTACCATCAAATTTCTTAGTATCATGTTAGAAAAAAATATCAAATTTTATTGTTATGGGATCTACAACTGTCATACTAACAGGAAAACTGTAAGGATTGTTCATTGATAAAAATAATCCCTACTTCATTGACAAAACTGGTATTATCTTAGTACTTATAAATGTCAAATGATGTCATGTGGGTACTGTCTGATCAGAGTCAAGGTCATATGTGTTTTATCTGAATTAGGTTGTTATTGTTTATAAAAAGTTACATGTAAAGAGTCATATTACTTGTTGAGAAATTGAAAAATGACCAGGACAAGTTTTCTTAAAGGAGATACAGGAGGTAAATACTTTATTGAATATCTTACATGTGTGTGTATGTGTGTGTAAATACTTTGTTTAGTTTATTTGAATCTTGTACTTATACATGTACTGTGTACATGTTATTTAATTATATAACTGCATTGTGTCTGATATTGCATCAGAAAGTTTACAGTGTTATTGCCCCTATGCTTTCCAGTTAACATATTAAATATTACACCATGCATACATGTGCATATATTATATTAAAAATGTTAAAATTAACAGCCATAATTTAGGGAAACAGTAGGGATAGTTTTTGGGGTGTATGTAGGGAGGAGAGTATAAGATTTTGATGTGCAAGTGAAGTGGAGGGTCTAAGGTTTTAACTTTTAAAATAGGTATTAGGAGCACAGGGTTTAAGTTTTTGGGTTGTATGCGGAGAGGAGTGTTTAAGTTTTTGATGTGCAAGTCAGTTGGAAAGTTTTTGTTGTGCAAGTGCATGAAGTGAGATGAAGGGTTTAAGGTTTTAAAATGGGTATAAGGAGGACAGGGTTTAAGTTTTTGGGTTGTATGTGGGGAGGAGGGTATAAGATTTTAATGTGCAATTGAGGTACCCGGTGGAGGCTTTATGATTTTGGTGTGTATGTGGGGAGGAGGAACAGAGATATTGGTGTGCATGTGAGGGATTAGGATTTTAGAGTGGTTATTGGTTTTAGAGGGTTTAAGTTTTTGGGGATGTATGTTACATAAAGGGCATAATATTTGTGGTGTTCATGAGGAGGAGGGATTAAGTTTTTGGGGTGTATATTGGGAAAAGAGTACCATTTTTTGGTTTGTATGTACCAATGTTAGTGTTATACACATGTTTAATACACAGACATTTACCATTGTTTACAGAGCCGTGGATACATATATTATTTGACTTACCTGACTGTTAACACCACACTCAAATGGAAAACAATTGAGGTCAAAGTTCTATTGATTTAATGACTGGACCACAAGTTTTAATTGATTATCCTTGTCCTTGGCTTATCAGTTGTGTGATCAGTGTGACCTTATATTCTTGTATAACAAAGTCAATTTAATAAAAGAAATATTCATAGTACAGTGTGAACTACAAACTAACTTATATTATAGAACTACTTTTTTGTACATTTGAATCACATGTTCATGTTTTTTTTTTTAAATTTTTGGAACGTCTCAAAACAAGGTATTATTAAAATCTGGAATAAATTTGAATTCTGAAAATTGATAGAAAAGAATGAATGGTGAAAACTAAACCTTAAACAGAGTTAAGCATGCATACACTGCTTAGAGGTTAATTTTACTTTCACATATATTTCAGTATGGACTAATAGCCATGTGCGCATGCAACCCTATTAAGTTTTCATCATACTTTTCTTATCAATTTTCCAGAATTCAAAGTTATTCCACATTAAAAAAAAGGGTTGTTTCAAGCAGAATACAGAGGACATAAGGCAGACAAATTAATCCTGTTTATTTTTATTTTTAGAACGTCTCAAGCAGACCGATGTACAGTTACACCCCCTTACATTACCTATAACCCACAGAACCAACAAATTAATCCTGTTTATTTTTATTTTTAGAACGTCTCAAGCAGACAGATGTACAGTTACACCCCCTTACATTACCTATAACCCACAGAACCAACAAATTAATCATGTTTATTTTTATTTTTAGAACGTCTCAAGCAGACAGATGTACAGTTACACCCCCTTACATTACCTATAACCCACAGAACCACCCGGTCCCCGTCAGGTGCCAAGACTTGTGCCTGGTCACCAGATAATACTTATTTTGCTTGGCCATGTGGTGGAGGAAAGGTTGAACTGGTACCCTGGGATAACAGAGAAAACAAAATGTGAGTGATTAATATTATATACATGTATGTGTAGTCGAAAGGAAACATGAAAAATCAGCTATGATGACCTAGCTTTAGTTGTTTACATACAAGATTTTGTTCTCTGATGAATAGTCGTATGATGTCTATTATCGCAGAACTAGTATACATTTTTGTTTAGGGCCAGCTAAGCACACCTCTGGGTGCAAAAGTTTCTCTCCCTGCATTGAAGACCTAGTGATGGCCTTTTGTTGTCTGCTCTTTGGTTGGGTTGTTGTCTCTGTGACACATTCCCCATTACCATTCTCAATTTTATGTTTTTGTGGCATCAATACCACATCTCGTCATTTTGATATTATGTTTCAGTGAGACACATACATTATGATTATCTCAACAAAAAACTCAAAATAAAAAAACTTATGACTTGCACATGTTACATACAGCTGTTGATTTAAAATATCAATATAGAAAGAAAATGAGAATAGTTTAATATCTTGCAAGCAAAAAGATACAATCAATTTGCACTTCCTTTATGTAAATATCTCTTTGCGGATCTAAACAACCAAATAACCTTTAGAGGTCAAAATACAAACGTCAACAATGTTTATATAATTAGGTGCATGTACAATATATTTAGCTCTAGATTGCCATGAGTGAATAAATTAGACAAAACCTATCAAAGAACTGCTTGCAACTCTAAATCTCAAAATACAGAAAATGTCAAGTATGACAGTAAGCAACCAATTATCAATGATTATAATGATGCTGTTTCAGGACTGGCTCTATGACCAGGGTTGAACAAGGTTAATGACACCATAATCCTTCTCTTTGACCATAAAGTTTAAAAGTTTTCCTCTAATTGTTATAACATTTAATTTGATAATTGATTTTATATAATTTTATTTTATTTCCACACACAGAGTGTTAAATGAGGACATATTATTATATGAAGATGCAGAGAATGTAACATTACATTTGGATGGGAATTTACAACAACAGAATGAACAGAGACCAACTAGAATTTTAGATGGCGTTGAAGTTGTTTGGTCTGTTGCCTTTGGATCTGGTTCTACTAAAGGAGATAATACTTTGACGTGGAAACATTTGAAAGTAGACGAGGGTCTGCTACTAGCCACTGGTCATCAGAATGGTAACATTAAAGTTTGGGACTGTAATACAGGTAATAGACTTGTGTATTTTACAGGAAAACTGTATATATTATCTGTAAATCAATTGTGAGTGTTACAAATTGTTGGAAAAAGCTCAAATATTTATTATTGCAGGAGAACTATAATTAAGCTCACAGGAAGAATAAGGAGATGTGGTATGATTGCACATGAGACAACTTTCCACAATATTTCAAATTAGGTGAATATAAGCAATTGTATGCAACCATATGCATACTGCCTTCAAAACAAAGCAAAGAATGAAACCCTCCTTTTTTATCTTTTCTATATACTTCATTGTTACTTACCTGAAATATTCAATTTTCTAAGTTTAAAAATTTACACATTTGATAAGTAACTTGATGACTGTAATAAATTACTCAGTTTTCATGAAATTATTTGCCAAGCCATGAGACCAACCATGCTTGACCATTCTTGATCATTGTACTTTCGGTTTAAACTAGTTTTGTCATATCAAAACAAATGACAGACAAAAATCCATTTTGTTGTTTATTTCTTTCTTTATATGATTGTTTATATATAGTATATAGGATCACTGAATAATGTATATGTATTGTGTGCTCGTATGAATACTTTGTAAAATGCAACTAACACAAGATATAAATATAAGATATATTTTGCCAATCAAATCCCCTGGTTTCATTAGCAATTAATAACACAGGGAGGAACCTCAGCGTCATTGTTGTAGCGCTAATGGGATATTGTTCACAACCAGTAGTGAAATAAAATATTTAAAGTTGGAAAAGAAAAAAAAAATCAAAGAATGAAACCCTCAATATATATTCTGGATTCATTATTATTTATAGTATAACAATTTTTGTTGGTTGCATGGGTACAGGTGAACCACAAATTCAAATGTTAAATGAACATGATGAATAACATATTTTAAAGAGGCTGTGTATACAACGATTGACAAAACCACGAAATCAAATATTCACCAATATGCAAGTTTTCAACAATCCACAAAATTTGATTTAATAATGACCACCAAAAATAAATGAATTCACAGTAGTTTATACTCAACAGACCCCAATTACACTTTCGAAGCCTCTTTTATTGCAGTATTTATTATATCTCTATGTGGAGTCATTATGTGGAGTTAAATGCTTGACAAATTACAGATTTTCCATTGTCTTGTATACAGACTTTGGCAAAACCACAAAATTAAATATCCTCGAAAGTGTATTAACAAAAATTCGTACTCACTAAATTTAATCAATACACAGTATTCTGAAAATCAGAGTGTTATAGGTCAATCAACGGCCATTCCACCTGTTTCACAGATAATTAGACCTGTGTGTTCTGTTTATTGATACATGTATTGTTATAATCACTAGTACAAAAATGTAGTTGTGATTTAAAACCCAATATGTACAAAAATCATGTACTGTTTATTGCAATTTTTATGATTTTCAAGTTATCTTGTGCGTTCTGCATATTGAAATCTTTATCATCATTTTCGAGAGTGATTTTTAAACCTTTTGTGTACTGTAAACTGTAATATTTATCATTGCAGGGAAACTACTTCTCATGTTAAAAGACCATAAAGACATTGTTAAAAGTTTAAACTTTGCTCCAGATGGAAGTCTCATCCTCTTGTCAGGGTCCAGAGATGGAACTATTAAATTTTGGGACCTTAACGACGACGGAAATATGTATAAATCACTGCGAGGCAATACTAAATGGGTGTATGATACTAAATGGTCACCCAAATGTGGTATGATTGCTAGTGTTGGCAGTGGAAAAACTGTAAGTTATATGTCAGTCAAAATAGACAAGATTCAGGGGAGATAATTATTTAAGTCTATTACTAATTTGGTTTATGAGGATGCCAATATAACAGAAACTGATCTCAGGACTTCAAATCTGAAATTTCAAAATTGCACAGAATTATTATTTATATCAGATAAAAAATATATCTTTTGGTGTTTTGAAACATACAACACAATATATTGTTTTTTCCAGATTTTTTTTGTTATTTCCCTCTGTGTTTAGAATTTACCTGGAGATATAAATAAAGAAGATGTGGTATGGTTGCCAATGAGACAACTCTCCACAAGAGACCAAATGAAGCAGACATTCACATCTATAGTTCACCAACTTAAAATAGAAATGGTCTAAATACAATGTAGGTGTTGAACTAAACAATTTATAATGAATAGAATATTTTGATATTTGATTATTGTTTGTCTAAATGCTATATTTACCTGTGTTTTTTTATTTATTTATCTAGAATTCAGTCATAACTTATTTCAAAAAGCAGTCAATTCATTTTTCCATATTTAAATATTTTTCAGGTGATACTATGGGATTTGTTGAATAATTATTCTCCATCTCATTTACATGGACATTACCATGATGTTATTGGATGTTGTTTCTCACCAGATGGCGCCTTATTAGCTACTGCATCTTTTGATACCAGGGTTATATTATGGGACGTATATACTGGACAGTCGCTTCAAGAACTTTGGTAGGTGTTCTTTTAAAAAAAAAAAATGAATGAATTATTTTAAAATTCCCGAGTTTGGTGCATTTAGATTATGTTAAACATATTTTATTTGCAAAAGTAGCCAAAGGGACTGGACACAAGTTAAAACAACATTTGTGACGTCCTCTCACATTTAATGTACAACATTTGTACAATGAATATAAAAACAGGATATCAGAGCCATTATCTGGCCAATAGTAAAATCTTTGTAAAATATAACATCTAGCAACAATATTTTTGAGAAATCAAAAGTTATTGACTCATATCAAGATTTTAATGACAAGATCTCATAATGAGACTCCTTTTGCTGCTACTTTAAAATTTTTATTGATTTCTATCGAAAATTCTAACGATGATTTCCTGGATATTTTTTATAAAAGATTTATATTTTTAATTGCAGCCACATGTATCCTCCTCCACGACCAATATTTGCAGCCGGAGCCAATGAATTTTACATTCGAGGAATCTCATTTCATCCACACGGTCAGATGGTCCTTACCATTAATGATGATGGGTAAGACATTTGTATATTGTGGATTCATTAATATTCATTGGATACCAAATTTCGTAGGTACAGGAGAACCACCAAATGTTATGAATTTCATAAACGAATATATGCAGACTTTGGTAAAATCCACGAAAATGCAAGTTTTCCTCAATCGATAAAAATTGGTACCCATGAAAATAATGAATCAACAATATTGTATTATTTCAACAAAAGGAGACATGGGATATATGTCAATAAATAAAAAATCAATCAATGACAATATTACTTAGCAAAAGATGACTATTTGTTCTTCATATGGATCTGCCAGTTTCTTGCAGAGATCAAATAATTGACAGTCAAAACATGTATATAAATCTTAACTTTTATCAATTAAAAATGCTAATAAATATATTAAAATGAGATGGGGTAAAACTCACAATGAGACAAATAGATAGCTTATCTACCAAAGTTAAAATGAAGTGAATGTAAGTGATCATAATAGGACTTCTATTTGTTGGTAGAAGCAAACTCTGAATTTTTAGTTCTTAGTGAAATTTGTGGTCTCATTATCTTGGAAAGAATATCAATTATTTTTAGTTAGAAGAATAGACCTAAACTATTTTAAACTTATTTATTAATAGTGGATTGGGAAACAAGTTTTACTACTTATATTAGTCCCTTTCCAATTTGCGGGTGTGAGTGCCGCCTTGTAGCGACATTAACCTGCTCTTTTTCAAAAATCTACAAGGGTGTCTTTAACGTGCAAGAGATATATATGGCTGTCTCTTAACACGGGTCAGACATTTATCGTCCCCTTCCAACAGACTATCATCATTTCCTCACACCATACACACCAAATGCAAATGGTGACAAGGGAAAGCCAAAAATTCAGTCTCTGAAATTTTCATCCCGGACGGGAATCGAACCAGGAACCTTTCTTTTTGTAGTCTGATGCACTTACCACAACATGATTGCTCTCTAAATGATTTAAATAAGTGCAATGTTGGAACATAAAAGAATTTATAACAATTATTTGTGTAAATATTTTAGGTACGTGCGATGTTGGGACTTAGAAGAAGATGACACCGACCCATCATATGTTGTTGAGCAAGCGAATGCTCTTTACTGCACATTCTCACCAAAAGGTCAACGAATCTCAGTCGGGTAGGTTTATGTTAAAGTTTTCATATTTACTGGTTTTGGAATTATATATTTGTATTTTAATCAGAAGATATTTTTATTATAAAAGATTTATTCTTAACAGTTAAGAAATGAATATTAAGATGCTATTTCTATGTAGAATTCAGTTTATCTATAGAAGTGACATTAAATTTTTTTTCAAAGAAATGATTTAATTGTAGATACTACTGAAATTTACATAAGAAGCCATTTTTGGTTAAATATATTTTTTTGAATCAAAGATTATCATAATTCAGTTATTGAAGTTAAAAACAAGATTTAATTTAGTTTAATTTAATTTCCAACAATACATGTAAAATTTAGAATGAGATTTTACAGCCTTCTTGTGGGTGAACATTTAATTTTCTTGTGGCAGAAAATGATTTCATTGGATTTCTTAATTTCTGGCATGAAATATTTATGTAGATTCATGCCAGTTGGGTAAAATGAACAGAATTTATACACATTATCATACATTTTGTATTCATCATCAATTATCACATACCTTTTAAACGAAATCCAAATCACATATTATTTGTGCTTTTCTAAAGCAATGTATACTTTTTCTTAAAAATCTAGATTTTTTTTCGCTGTTGAAAAACTGAATTCTACAAAGAAGATAAAAATGAACATATGATTATATTATTTTGAATTGAAATATTGATTTTTTAAAATTCTATTTAGATTATAATAAAAAAAAAATAAAAAAAATAGGAAAAAACCTATGGCAGTCATGATAGCCATCACTTCTACATCCATCATCAGTATTATGTAATTCATTGAATGGGGGTCGTAATGGGGGTATCTTCATGATGAATAAAGGTAAAAATTCTTGCCAAATGACACTAACTGTAATTTTTGGTGCATGACGATAAAATGTACACTTTCTTTTAGCCGATAAAAAATTAAACAAACTTGACGAATCACTTTAAATTTTTTCCTAAAATAACATTGATAATTATTTGAGACCTCTGACAAATCACAATAAGGTTATTTTAATGAATCACAGTAAACTTTTAACCAATTTGTCGATAAAGGAAGCCTAAAATTACTATTTGACGTCTGACAGTAAAGGGCATTACTACTGTCTTGAATAGAGGGGAAGTGGTCAATCTTAATTAGGTGAGAGATAAAAGACCCCTATTTATATTTCAATAAGCTTAAGATATTGTGTAATTTTGTTCACATTTAAATGATAAATTGCCTCTTAAATTAAAGTTATTCTACTTCCTTTAGACCTGAAGGTCAAAGGTCATGTGTTATACTAATTGTTTGTTCTGCAGAAAGCCCCAGTAGATTGTCGGAGAGTGAGGAAAGCTGGAAGAAAGTAAACCTTTCTCTCAGCATCATCACAAAGGTTCAGGTTGGTGTAAACATCATTTGATGTCCATTGTATTATTGTATTTATATTTATAAATGGAGTTAAGGGGTCATCCATAATTGTCAACCATTTTCCAAAGTGTATGAAACATACACTTGGGGGGAGGGGGTTAAAACATCAACATTACGTTTTTTTTTAATTTCAGCCTAATGTCATCAAATAAAACAGTCAAACATGTTTCAGTTTATTTTCAATGCAAATTTTTATATTAAACTTAACTGTAATAGACAGGATCTTCTTTTTATTAAGAATGATTGATTCTTGTCTTGAATTCTAAAAATAGTTGATGTACATTTTTTGAGGGAGGGTGGGGGGGTCTGAAAAAGTGTATGTTTTGTATAATTTGAATATGGTTGACAATTGCGGATGGTCCCTAACTCCAAACTTACAGTTAGATTTATCTATGTCATCATTTGATATCCATTATGAATAGTTATTTTGTATTTATAAAGGGAGTTAACTCCAACCATACATTTTATCTTTCAATCTGTCATTTTACTCTGGCAACTTACTACTGTAAGTTAGAAATGTAAAATTATGAAATATTTATTGAGCATACAAGTAAAATATTCTGAATCTTTCTTCTATTATGAATGGATTGAAATATTCAAATTCAAACAAACAATTTGAAAATAAACTGACAATGCCAAGAAAAGACAAAAAAAGAAAAAACGAACAACAGTATACAAAACACAACATAGAAAAATAAAGATTGAGCAACTTGATGATTTGAGAAATTGAAAGATATCTTATAAACTTCAATCCCAAATTTCACCCCTAACTGCAAAAAAAAATTAGAATTGAGAATGTTAAAATAATTGTGTCAAACAGTCAGCAATGTGACTTCAACCCAGTGAGAAAATCACCCACCAGCTTCAGTCCATTTATTTGGAAAATATGGCAAAATCGAAAAAAAAATTTCAAACTTTTCTGAAGATTCAATCTTTTAATCATGATAAAAAGTAAAATCTCAAAAATACTGAACTCAGAGGAAAATCTATTCGGAAAGTCCATAATCACATGGCAAAATCAAATGAAGAAAATGGTGGATTAAACCTGGTTTTATAGCGCTAACCCTCTAACTTTGATGACAGTCTCATCAAATTCCATTATATTTTTAAAAAGCTTCTGTTCAATTTTGATAAAATACTATAAAGAAATTGACAAAGTAAACAATTTCTGAAAAACTTACACTGTACCTGTAGGTATGAAAAAAGGTTTTGACAAGGTTATTGATCTAAAAAGAATTTAACTCATAGACTGAACCTAAATGTAACACTGCCACTGCTTGAATTTTGTGTTAATTCTTATTCATTTTCACTTTCTTATTTAAACAAATTACAGTCTTTTGTATTGATGGAAGTGAGTTTTAGTGGACAGAAGAATCAATAATGTCCTCTATCTTTGACCTGGGTTAATATATAGTTCCATCACATGACAGAATGGTTCTTCTGAGCCATTGTAATCACTTGTGTCAGTCTGATAATCATCAATTGTCAAAAGTAATGGAATTGAAAAAAAAAACCATACACAATGCCATTTGAAGCTTAATTTTCCATAAATTATTTTAAGGTTAAAAATCTTTAAGACATATTTAATACTCAATGTTCCAGGTTAACCCTACAGGCACCTTCAGACCGCTACTTTTATTTCTTCAGCCTTTTAAAACTTGTATTATAAAATAAAGTTAGAGTAAAACTTTATTTTGATTGGACATACTGACAAACATACTACAACATAAGCTCTATCATCTACAAAAGACTGTGGCTTGTTTAAAAAGATTAGAATCAAGCAGCAGACATATATCACACATATACCTACATACTATTGAAAGAATTATCTTATGAGAATTGTCTCTCAACCATATTTTTTTTTCTTCACAGGGATAAAGACGGAACGATCAGATTTTATCAGACGCCACCAAAAGTAGCTCGTCTCCAACATCTCTGTCGAATGGTCATAAGGAATCATGTCAAATCAACAAAAATCGATTTCCTACGCCTTCCATGCAGAATAAAGGAATATCTGAAGTATCACAACTTCACGAAGACTGGATAAAACAACAGTCGAATGTTGAACAGACTTTTTTTATATTGTTAGTTTTCCACTTCCTGTTCAGAATAAAGAATCTCCGATTTACTCTGGAGGGCAGCTAGGTGATTGGGAAACTCTTATGATACAGCTTTAAAAACAAAACAGATGGATTGAATATTTTTCATGGCACATTGAAAACTTATGTATTTGGTGCATTGAAACTGATGAATAACTATGTCTGGTTCATCAAAGTTATAATTTAGTGATTTCTTTTCATCCTGTTTTAGTTTATTATTCTTCTTTCAGTCTTATCATAGAACCTGTAAGTTGTGAAGTTTAATGGTTAATGAAGAATTCTATGTATTTGAATGAGATTGTTTTTATAATATTTCTTTGTCTGAAATATAGATAATGATTGGTTATCCATTTTCTTTGTCTGATAAAGGTTGGGCATCCTTATAAATAATATTGTATTTACCTATCAAGGAAATGAATGAAGAATTATTACAAGTTTAGAATAAGCGTCACATTTGTATTAATTTATTCATGATGACCTTCTCTTTGCCATAATTCTTATATACAAAGTGCCTTTCTGTAATTTCCCATTAGTTTTTCTTTAAAAAATCCTGGCTTTGATTTCAGATTTTCTACTTCATTTTAAAAAAAAAATCTTTGCCCAATAAGATTTATTCCTGATACAAGGCAGGTCACTGGTACTGTTTCAGTTTACTGAATACAGTTAAACCAGTTTTAATGAAAAATTCTTGAAATAAGACTTTTTTGTCAACTTTAAACTATGTCATTAATTCAAAAAGTTTTAAGCAGTAACTCCATATTATAATAATAGGATTGTTTTTAATATTTTTTGATAATTTTGAAATCAAGGGACCAAAAGAGAGGCTTTATCATACCTTCTCTTTTTAACATGGATTTCTTTTTTTTTTATTTCAAATTATCATTTTCATAATGATAACAAAAGGTTACATGTATTGGGGTTAAAGTAGAAGAAAGGACTTTAATTGAAAGTTAAAAGTCAAAGAGAAATCATAGAACTGAATGATGTGTACGGCTCCTCACAGGTCAGAAGACAGACATTTCAGTAAGAAATAGAATATATGCTCTTAACCACAGACCTTGAATAAGAGTAATTTCCCCTGATAAATTCCATCTCTGTATTGAGGTATTTGGATGTATTGTTAAGTAACAGAGGCACATTAACAGTTCTTAAACTCCCTCAATCCTTTATTTTATAAGTCATTTGTTCTGTTTATTTGTTATATATTATTGTTGATTATGTCAATTTTTTTCCAAGTGTTTTTTTGGCCTGTGTACATATTTTCTTATACATATGTATAGATGTAAATAATTGTACAGCTTTGTGATTAAAGTAATTAATACTCCACATTGTGTTTATTTTAATCAATGCATGTTGTCATGTTGTATGTAAAAATATCTGGAAAACAAGAAATATCAATCAGCTATTGTTCCTTAATGATACCCTCAATATAAGTGTTCAATAAACAAAAAGTTGTTGAATATTCATCACATGGTAAATCCTGTTCACTTGAAGGAAGTTCTCATATGTTTTCTTGAAAAAAATACTTTTATTAAAAAAAATTTGACAGAATTTGATGTGCAATAAAAATGATAAAGCATCACACCAAATGTAAAAAGCTATGAGAAAACCACTATAAAAATATCATGGAACCAATAGAATATAACTAACCAAACTAGAGGCTCTAAAGAGCCTGTGTAGCCTGTGTCGCTCACCTTGGTCTTGTGCATATTAAACAATGGACACGGATAAATTCATGACATAATTGTGTTTTGGTGATAGTGATGTGTTTGTAGATCTTACTTTACTGAACATTCTTGTTGCTACAATTATCTTTATCTATAATGAACTTGGCCCAGTAATTACAGTGGAAAATATTTTCTAAAAATTTACAAAAATTTATGAAAAATGTTAAAAATTAACTATAAAGGGCAATAACTCCTTAAGGGGTCAATTGACTATTTTGGTCATGTAAACTTATTTGTAGATCTTATTTTACTGAACGTTATTACTGTATACAGTTTATCTCTATCTATAATAATATTCAAGATAATAACAAAAATCGGCAAAATTTCCTTAAAATTACCAATTCAGGACAGTAACCTAACAACGGGTTGTCCGATCCATGTGAAAACATCAGGGCAGATAGATCTTGACCTGATAAACAATTAAACCCTGTCAGATTTTCTCTTAATGCTTTGGTTTTTGAGTTATAAGCCAAAAACTGCATTTTACCCCTTTGTTCTATTATTAGCTGTGGCAGCCATTTTGGTTGATTGGCCAGGTCATGCCACACATTTTTAGCTCACCTGGCCTGAAGGGCCAAGTGAGCTTTTCTCACCACTTGGCGTCCGTCGTCCGTCGTCGTCGTCGTCCGTCGTCGTCGTCGTCGTTAACAATTTACATTTTGAACTTCTTCTAGAGAACCACTGAATGGAATGGAACCAAACATGGCATGAATGTTCCTTATGAGGTGCTGACCAAGTGTTGTTACTTTGTAGCCGATCCATCATCCAAGATGGCCGCCAGCGGGGGACTTAGTTTAACATAGGACCCTATGGGAAATGCATACAAATGACTTCTTTTAGAGAACCACTGAATGGAATGAAACCAAAAATGGCATGAATGTTCCTTATGAGGTACTGACCAAGTGTTGTTACTTTGTTGCCGATCCATCATCCAAGATGGCTGCTAGCCGGGGACTTAGTTTAACATAGGACCCTATGGGAAATGCATACAAATGACTTCTTTTGGAGAACCACTGAATGGAATAAAACCAAACATAGCATGAATGTTCCTTATGGGGTGCTGACCAAGTGTTGTTACTTTGTAGCCGATCCATCATCCAAGATGGCCGCCAGCAGGGGACTTAGTTTAACATAGGACCCTATGGGAAATGCATACAAATGACTTCTTTTAGAGAACCACTGAATGGAATGAAACCAAACATGGCATGAATGTTCCTTATGAGGTGCTGACCAAGTGTTGTTACTTTGTTGCCGATCCATCATCCAAGATGGCCGCCAGCGGGGGACTTAGTTTAACATAGGACCCTATGGGAAATGCATACAAATGACTTCCTCTAGAGAACCACTTAATGGAATGAAACCAAACATGGCATGAATGTTCCTTATGAGGTGCTGACCAAGTGTTGTTACTTTGTTGCCGATCTATCATCCAAGATGGCCGCCAGCCGGGAACTTCGTTTAACATAGGACCCTATGTGAAATGCATACAAATGACTTCTTTTAGAGAACCATTGAATGGAATAAAACCAAACATAGCATGAATGTTCCTTATGGGGTGCTGACCAAGTGTTGTTACTTTGTAGCCGATCCATCATCCAAGATGGCCGCCAGCGGGGGACTTAGTTTAACATAGGACCCTATGGGAAATGCATACAAATGACTTCTTCTAGAGAACCACTAAATGGAATGAAACCAAACATAGCATGAATGTTCCTTATGGAGTGCTGACCAAGTGTTGTTACTTTGTAGCCGATCCATCATCCAAGATGGCCGCCAGCGGGGGACTTAGTTTAACATAGGACCCTATGGGAAATGCATACAAATGACTTCTTCTAGAGAACCACTAAATGGAATGAAACCAAACATAGCATGAATGTTCCTTATGGAGTGCTGACCAAGTGTTGTTACTTTGTAGCCAATCCATCATCCAAGATGGCCGCCAGCGGGGGACTTAGTTTAACATAGGACCCTATGGGAAATGCATACAAATGACTTCTTTTAGAGAACCACTGAATGGAATGAAATCAAACATGGCATGAATGTTCCTTATGCCGTGCTGACCATGTGTTGTTTCTTTGTAGCCCATCCATCATCCAAGATGGCCGCCAGCATGGGACTTAGTTTAACATAGGACCCTGTGGGAAATGCATACAAATGACTTCTTTTAGAGAACCACTGAATGGAATGAAATCAAACATGGCATGAATGTTCCTAATGTGGTGCTGACCAAGTGTTGTTACTTTGTAGCCGATCCATTATCCAAGATGACCGCCAGTGGGGGACTTTTGAATGAAATTAAACATGTTCCTTTCCTTATCAATGAGGTTGTGTTGTCACTTTTGCCAAATTTTATATTTTTTCATATGATTTCAAAAACCCAAGTAGAATCAGGTGAGCGATACAGGCTCTTGAGAGCCTCTAGTTTAAACAAGTTACCCCAATGATGATTGTGGCCAAGTTTAGTTTAATTTGGCCCAGCAGTTTTAGATTTGCTCTAAATGCTTTGGTTTTGGAGTTATAAGCCAAAAACTGCATTTTACCCCTATGTTCTATTTTTAGCCATGGTGGCCATCTTGGTTGGTTGGCCGGGTCATGCCACACATTTTTTAAACTAGATATCCCAAAGATGATTGTGGCCAAGTTTGGATTAATTTGGCCCAGTAGTTTCAGAGGAGAAGATTTTTGTAAAAAACTAAGATTTACGAAAAATGGTTAAAAATTGACTATAAAGGTCAATAACTCCTAAAGGGGTCAACTGACCATTTTGGTCAAGTTGACTTATTTTTAAATCTTACTTTGCTGAACATTATTGCTTTTTACAGTTTATCTCTATCTATAATAATATTCAAGATAATAGCCAAAAACAGCAAAAATTCCCTAAAATTACCAGTTCAGGGGCAGCAACCCAATAACGGGTTGTCGGATTCATCTGAAAATTTGAGGGCAGATAGATCTTGACCTGTTAAACAATTTTACCCTATGTCAGATTTGCTCTAAATGCTTTGGTTTTTGAGTTATAAGCCAAAAACTGCATTTTACCCCCATGTTCTATTTTTAGCCATGGCGGCCATCTTGGTTGGTTGGCCGGGTCACGCCACACATTTTTTAAACTAGATACCCCAATGATGATTGTGGCCAAGTTTGATTTAATTTGGCCCTGTAGTTTCAGAGGAGAAGATTTTTGTAAAAGTTAACGACGACGCCGGACGCCAAGTGATGGGAAAAGCTCACTTGGCCCTTTGGGCCAGGTGAGCTAAAAATGATATAACCAAAGATCACCATGACAATTAATATGTTTCTATACTGTAGGTACAACCTGAGCATATATTAATTGTTATGTCATTCTTATGGTGACCTAAGATCAGATATCAGGACATATTCTTTTAAATGACAACTAGAGGCTCTCAAGAGCCTGTATCGCTCACCTGACTTTTCTTGGGTTTTTGAAATTATGTAAAAAAAGAAAAAATGTGGCTACAAAGTAACAACACTTGGCCAGCACCTTAAAAGGAAAGGAATAAACATGTTTGGTTTCATTCAATTCAGTGGTTCTCTAAAAGAAGAAATTTGTATGTATTTTCCATAGAGTCCTATGTTAAACTAAGACCCCCTTTGGCAGCCATCTTGGATGATGGATCGGCTACAAAGTAACAAAACTTGGTCAGCACCTCATAAGGAACATTTATGCTATGTTTGGTTTCATTCCATTCAGTGGTTCTCTAGAAGAAGTCATTTGTATGCATTTCCCATAGGGTCCTATGTTAAACTAAGTCCCCTGTTAACGGCCATCATGGATGATGGATCGGCTACAAAGTAACAACACTTGGTCAGCACCTCATAAGGAACATTCATGCTATGTTTGGTTTCATTCCATTCAGTGGTTCTCTAAAAGATGTCCTTTGTATGCATTTCCCATAGGGTCCTATGTTTAACTAAGTCCCCCGCTGACGGATCGGCAACAAATTAACAACACTTGGTCAGCCACTCATAAGGAACATTCATGCTATGTTTGGTTTCATTCCATTCAGTGGTTCTCTAAAAGAAGTCCTTTGTATGCATTTCCCACAGGGTCCTATGTTAAACTAACTCCCCCGCTGGCGGCCATCTTGGATGGTGGATCAGCTACAAAGTAACAACACTTGGTCAGCACCTAATAAGGAACATTCATGCTATGTTTGGTTTCATTTCATTCAGTGATTCTCTAAAAGAAGTCATTTGTATGCATTTCCCATAGGGTCCTATGTTAAACTAAGTCCCCCCCTTGGCGGTCATCTTGGATGATAGATTGGCTACAAAGTATCAACACTTGGTCAGCACCTCATAAAGATCATTCATGCTATGTTTGGTTTCATTCCATTGAGTGGTTCTCTAGAGGAAGTTCAAAATGTAAAAAGTTAACGACAACAACAACAGACGAGGATGGACAACGGACGCCAAGTGATGAGAAAAGCTCACTTGGCCTTTGGGTCAGGTGAGCTAAAAATGTAGATATTCATTGTTAACCCATTTCTCTGATGTCAGACTATTGTTCTTACTGTAGATTAACTAGGTTTAATCAACCATTTTCTTCGTTAGGCAATGCCTGTTCAAAGGAATATGACCGTTGTTTTCCATTCGCTGAATGTGTTTGACCTTTTGATATTCCCATTTGTGAACAGACAACCTGTTTTGAATTTTCTTGGAATTTGGTATTTTGTTTTTTTACTTTTTGATAGAACACCAAAAATATGTTTATTCTAGTTTCCTAGCTAATGAACCATTAAAATGAGTCCAAGGTAAAAAAAATGCGAGACCTTAATGTAGACCAATTTGAAAACAGGACCAAAAATTAAGAATCTAAATACACAGTTAGATTTGGCATATCAAAGACCCCAATAATTCAATTTTTTATGCAATTAATAAAGTTTAATTTTGGACCCTAATTCCTAAAGTTTTGATTTTGGGAGTTTTGGTTCAAAAAGTTTTAAAATGACCCTTTCGTGGTCATAAACCTTGTGTTTAAATTTCATAGATTTCTATTAACTTATACTAAAGTTATTGTGCGAAAACCAAGAAAAATGCTTATTTGTGCCTCTTTTTGGCCCCTAATTCCTAAACTGTTGGGACCAAAACCCCCAAAATCAATCCCAAGCCTCCTTTAGTGGTTATAAACTTTGTGTTAAAAATTAATTGATTACTATTTTACTTTTACTCAAATTATTATCTGGAAATCATCCGTCTTCAGACAGCACTGACGAGGACCATGAAGAGGACAACAATGTGATACCAATATACAACCCAAATTTTTTTGATTTTGCGTTCGTATAAAAACTTAACTATAACCACTGAACCATGAAAATGAGGTCAAGGTCAGATGAAACCTGTCAGTTGGACTTGTACACCTGACAATCATTTCATACTCTAAATATACTAGACCTTTTGCTGAGATATGGACTTGACCACAAAAAACTTGACCTTGTTCACTGATCCTTGAAATCAGGTTGAGTTCAAGTGAAAACTGTGTGATGGGCATGAGGACCTTGCAAGGTATGCACAAACCAAATATAGTTATCCTATTACTCATAATAAGAGAATTTAACATTACAAAAAATCTTAACTTTTTTTTCAAGTAGTCACTGAACCATGAAAATGAGGTCAAGGACAATGGACATGTAACAGACTGAAACTTCATTACAAATATAAGCCTAAAGGCATCTATATACAAAGTATGAAGCACCCAGGCCTTCCACCTACTAAAATATAAAGCTTTTAAGAAGTTACTAGTAGCTAACACTGCCACCATTGCTGTAGCCACTGCTGTCAGATCACTATCCCTATGTAAAGCTTTCTGCAACAAAAGTTGCAGGCAGAACAAAAATCATTTTCATATTTTACAAACAATAAAATTGCCCACATGCCCTCACTCTGATTCAAATTCTAAAATTGAAGTAGGAGACGGATTTAGGGAGGGGGGAAATTTTGTTGGTTATTTAGGCAGTCACTGAAGTGTGACTGGAGGGAGTCCCCTCTTAGGTAGTCAATATGCTCCCATGTATGAAAATTTCTGGATTAACCACTAAAGTACTTAATTAATAATTGGTATTAAACCTTGCAGATTTTTCGACTGGTACACCAGGTGTTATCCCCTTTCATATAAGAAATATACCACAACACAAAATTGTAAACATTTTATTGAAAAACTTAATGATATCTTTTTTTTTACAGCAATTACATTTTCAAGACTCCTTACACTGAAGGTAGCACCTTAAATGGCTTCTATTTTATAACATCACAGCGGAATCATGTCTACATGAAATTCAGTTTTTAGCAGTTATATTAACAGACAGTAAAATAGTTTTAGCCATCAATATTTGTCAACACAAAATTTTAACATAACCTTATTTGTCATCCATTTAAAACTTTTGAAAGAAAATAACTTGTATGCAGCATTTAAAAAATTTACATAAAATAATTTTATATATTTGTCCTTTCATAAAAAGTTTCACAAATTAAGTAATAAACAATGCAATAATATCTGGATTGATAATTATTTTCTCAAAATGTATTTCATGTATATGTGGCATAAACAGACATGGTGGAATGCTATATATCAAAATATTGATGGATTTGACATAGAATATGCGAGAAGAATTCTATGCTCTGCAATCACAGATGATAACTAGTTTCTCCTTAAATTACAATGGAAAGGGTCACATGGAAAGAGTCACACCAATAAAGCAGCTGTTTCCCCCAATATGCCAATTGTTTTAGGTAAGTGCCCCCTATTTTTCTGTATCAAGATTTTGGTATTTCTAGAAGTTTGAAAGTATTTGATAAAGAACATTTCCACCATTGCCTCTCTACTTATAAACCATGTGACTCCTTTTTGTAGCAAATAATTGATCTGTAGTTAGATGATAATAAATCCCAACAGAATTATTAAATGCAGTTTCAAATTTCTATAAAACTAATAAAACATAGCTCAATTTTTTTCAATTTACTTTGCATTTCAATTTACTTTGCGTTATAAATCTTTTTAACAAGTTACACTGGATTGTAATATGATGTCTGTAATTTGTTCATTTCAGACTGTATGTTTCCTTCTATCACGTCTGCTATGTGTTTGGATCTTAGACTACACTGTGTTTGTTACTGTATGCCAACTCCATCATACCCTGCCACAAAACACTTTAAATTTCTTTCAGGGTATCTCACAAAGAAATTTTTACTGTCAATCAATCTGAAATGATTGACCACTTCTTTAGCGTTGGCAGATTTTAATATTTCTTGGAATAAATGATAAAAATCATCAACATTAAAAGAAATCTGCAGCTGTTTTCCTTTTTGGTAATTTGAGGAGATTGTCAGTAAGGGAGGTAATATCACTTCCTTCATGTTTACTTCCAGGTGTCCGATTTGGAGTTTTGACACTTTTTGGCGTATTTGTCGGTGTGAGTCTGACAGGAGTTTTGTCTCCTGGTAGTCTATGTATCGGTGAAGGACTATAACTGTCTCTGAGAGCTTTATCTGTATTTGTACGGATCCTGAATCGAGAGTTGACCAGTTTTTGTGCTGCAGGAGACATTGATGCTACACGGTCAGTTGTACTCATACCAAATCTGCCTGCTGGCCTGTGAAAGAAATGGATAATCAAATTAAGGCTGGACATAGAAAAACACTTTTTTTTTATTTATGATGAATGTCAGTTAACTTCAGAATTGGAAAAGTAAAAATATTAAAACATAATTTCACTTATGTTATTATTTCATTTAAAGTTGACAAAGCATACTATGTATATATCTTATTGTTTTTTGTTGACAACAATTCTCTTGCATTTAGTGAGAAATTTAGTCATAATTTGCCTACAATTGGAAAATGCCCTAAATATTTGTCTATTGTTACACACCATGTCTTTAAAATGGTTTAGTAGTTGGGTTGCTGTTTCACTGAGGTCAAAGGTTACATCTTCTTTCCTTTCAAAGAGTTACTTAATGACATATGTGTATGTGTATAGGTGGAGAGACCGGGAAAGATTAGGCCAATCAAAAGATCAATATGTTTTTTTTGTTTTAGTGCAATTTAATAATTACCTTGAAATTCTAGCCTGAACTTAGGTTCAAAATCTAGCCTGAACAGATTTATAGTTCATAGTCGAAAGTATAGCCTGAAAAAATAGATTTAAAATTTACCTTGTTAGTTTTGCTTGAAATACAAGTTTAATACTTACGATGAAAGTCTGGCCTGAACTGATTTTATGGCTTTTTCTTTCTTATCTCTATGAGCTTTACTGGCTTTTTCAGCTAACTCTAGCGCTATTTCATCTCTTCTCGGAACGTCTGGTATCTATAACAAAACAAAACATTTTAACTTGCAACTTCTTTTATTTGCAATACACTATAGCAATAAAGTGATTATAGGTGCCTAATTGTTGGTGAAATAACATTCTTTTATTATAGGAGCATCTGAGTCCAACCCTCTTTTCTGATAAAGTTTGCGTTGTTCTATTTTTAGATTTCTGCGTAGTGTTTTATTGATTTAGATGGTTGTTTTGGTCTTTTTCTGTTGGCCAAGGATATACGTTATCAGTCTTAGTTAAATGATTAAATTAAACAGCAACATCAGTTTAAAAATAACCAGGTGCTCCGCAGGGTGCAGCTTTATACGACCCCAGTGGTCGAACCCTGAACAGTTGGGGCAAATTTGGTCACAATATTCAAGCTTGATACTAAATTTGGATTGTGATAAAATTTTTGACATAATATAGGTTTTTGTCACAAAATAATGTGGTCAAAGATCTAACAAATCTATTGCATAATACTGTACAATTGAAGATTTCTTTTTGAAACATTTCAAAATTTGAAATTTTGAAGAAAAAAAAGGAAAAATAATGGTTAACAAAAAATCCTACCCCCCCCCCCCCCCCCCCCCAATTTTTTGAAATCCCCTTGGAGCAACAACCCTTAAACTCAATCCCATGCTTTCCATTGTAGTATTGAACCTTGTAGTATAATTTCAGAGAGCTTAAACACAAGTTATTGTCATGATCATGATGATTGTTTGGAAACTAGAAACATGCTTCTTTTTGGGCCTTTTTTGGCCCCTAATTCCTACATATCTTGGGCAATTATCTCAACACTAAATCCCAGCCTCCCTTTAGTTATATGGTACATTGTGGTACAATTTCAGAGAGATCCATACAGTTACACAAGTTCTTGCCTGGAAACTAGAAAAATGCTTGTTTTGGCCCTTATTTCCTTAACTTTGGCCCCATAACCCCTAAAATGAATCCAAAACCTTCTACTTGTGATTTAAACAATGCTGTATAATCCTGAAACTAGAAAAATGCTTGTTTTGGACCCCTTCTGGGCCCCTAATTCCTAAACGGTTGGGACCATCATCCCAAAAATCCATCCCAACCTTCCTTTTGTGGTATTGAACTTTCTGAAAAAATTTCATAAAGATCTATTCACATAAACTAAAGTTATTATCCAGAAACCAATGTGTCTTCGGACGACAACGCAGACGACAAAAATTTTTGGGGTTGTATAATAAAAATAAACCACAGAAGACCATCTATAACCCTTCATTTTTCTACCATGTTATTTATGTTACGGTAGTGTGCTGTGATTATGATTTTCTATTACAAGAGCAACATAATGCACATACTGTTGATAAGTCCTGAGAACCAAAAAGCCTGAAATACGGACACACATGATCACACCCATGACAGTAACTCATGGTCTACAATCTATAAACCTTGTAGTAATATTGACACACATGATCACACCCATGACAGTAACTCATGGTCTACAATCTATAAACCTTGTAGTAATATTGACACACATGATCACACCCATGACAGTAACTCATGGTCTACAATCTATAAACCTTGTAGTAATATTGACACACATGATCACACCCATGACAGTAACTCATGGTCTACAATCTATAAACCTTGTAGTAATATTGACACACATGATCACACCCATGACAGTAACTCATGGTCTACAATCTATAAACCTTGTAGTAATATTGACAATGCAACATATTTGCATGTAAGTAACACAGATACTAAATTTTCATACTTAAAAATGAAAGAAATATTTAGAAGTACTCATAAAGGTACCCTGACCAGAAGAATTTGCATAGAAATCAATAAACTGCAATATCTAACTTTTAATTAATTTATATAATTATTAACAAATGAAACATCTTAAGAAAGTTAATATATTCTTTTGAGATTTATAATATAAATATCAATAAATGTCCAAAAATCTAAGTTCTAATTCACAGGTTGTTCTTTCAGTGTATTCATTTAAATCAGAGTCCAGTAAGAAAGTTGCTATATTGAAAAAATGTTCTTCTAGAATTCTATTTGATAAAAAAGTTTATCATGTAAAAAAAAACCAGTGTTTTGTACACATTGTTAACATGCTAGTAGACCTTGTACATCTCAGAATATTTAGTTAATATCGATATGACAGTAACCTAACAACTTTACCTTAAACGTAGGACCAGGTGTCGCTGCTATAGCATCTGCAGGATCTAACCTAAATGGTGTACCCTCAATTTCTCCCCAAGTCATTAAGGGAGACTCGTTTACACCAGGGGCTGGTGACGGAGTACCCACAAATCCATATCCATTAATCTGTGGGGATTCTGAAGGCAAGATTTCCTTCCCATCATGCCCTATTTTACCACAATTAGCCATTGCTTTAGCTGATGCAGCCTGCTTCATCATTTCACGACTTTTATTCCGATTCCAAGGGTTAATTTGAAAGCGTGTGTTGTCATGTACTATTTTCCTTGGTTTCTTTTTCTTCATGTCGACAAGTTCCTCATTGCTAAACTCCGCCCCATCGGGCACATACATCAGAGAATTTCTGGTTTTATATTTCCAACTGTTGATTATATCATGGTTCCCTTCAATGGCTGCTTGCTGTTCAACTGATGGTAGTGCTAGGTGTTCTTTCTCTTCCTAAAAGTAGGAAATTGTATCATTTTTTTTTTAGATTTAGTGGTTACTATGGAATAATCATTATTCTTTGGATACCAATATTCGTGGATTTCGTGGTACAGGTGAACCACAAATTTAAATGTTTAACTTATTACAAATTTTCTATAAGGTTGTTTAATTATTAGTATACTTTAAATAGCAAATTCAGGAATTCAAATATCCACCAAAATACAAACTTTCTTTGATTGAAGAAAATTAAAAACTGTAAAAATAAAAGAATCCACAGTATAAACCAAAAGCAAAAGGTAAAGCTAACCAATTTAGAACCAGATGATCCGCAGGGTGCAGCTTTATACGACCGCAGAGTTCGAACCCTGAACATTGGGGAAGTATGGACACAACATTCAAGCTTGATACAGCTCTGAATTTGGATTGTAATTAAAAAGTTGACACAACACAGGTTTCTGACACATAATGAATGTGGTCTAAGAACTTAAACTTAAAAATTTAAATTTTAAATTGGACATTACCTATTATGGTCCAATATCCAAAATCTAAATACATGGTTAGATTCAGCATATCAAAGAACCCCAAGAATTCAATATTTGATGGAATTAAATATTAAAGTTCAATTTTGGACCCTTTAGACCTCAATGTGGACCAATCTGATAACCGGGCCCAAACATCAAAAATCTAAATACATGGTTAGATTAAGCATATATCAAAGAACCCCATATATACAATTTTTGTTGAAATCAAACAAAGTTTAATTTTGGACCGCAATTTGGACCAACTTGAAAACTGGGTCTATAATCAAAAATCTAAATACAGGTTTAGGTTCAGCATATCAAAGAACCCAAGGATTCAATTTTTGTTGATATCAAACAAAGTTTAATTTTGGACCACGATTTGGACCAACTTGAAAACTGGGCCTATAATAACAAGAGTGCACACACTGGAATGTCTCGCCTTCTTTACTAATCATTGATATTATGTTGATAGTCCTAATAATAAAGCTTTATTACAACTGTCACATAAACTTAACATAAACCAAGAAAACTAAACATTAACCTTTGAACCATGAAAATGAGGTCAAGGTCAGATGAACCATGCCAGGTAGGCATGTACAGCTAACAATTCTTCCATACAACAAATAAAATTGACTTGTTGCTTATAGTTTAAGAAAAACAGACCAAAACACAAAAGCTTAACACTGAGCAATGAACCGTAAAAAATGAGGTCAAGGTCAAATAAAACCTGCGCGACTGACAGGTAGGTCATAAAATATTTCCATACACCAAATATAGTTGACCTATTGCATATAGTATTAGAAAAAAAGGCCAAAACTCAAAAACTTAACTTTGACCACTGAACCATGAAAATGAGGTCAAGGTCAAATGATACCTGCCAGGTAGACCTGTACACCTTACAACCATTCCATACACAAAATATAGAAGACCTATTGCATACAGTATAAGAAAAACAGACCAAAACACAAAAACTTAACTTTAACCACTGAACCATGAAAATGAGGTCAAGGTCAGATGACACCTGACAGTTGGACATGTACACCTTACAGTGCTTCCATACACCAAATATACTAGACCTATTGCTTATAGTATCTCAGATATGGACTTGACCACCAAAACTTAACCTTGTTCACTGATCCATGAAATGAGGTCGAGGTCAAGTGAAAACTGTCTGACGGGCAAGAGGACCTTGCAAGGTACGCACATACCAAATATAGTTATCCTATTACTTATAATAGGAAAGAATTTAACATTACAAAAAATCTTAACTTTTTTTTCAAGTAGTCACTGAACCATGAAAATGAGGTCAAGGACATTGGACATCTGACTGACGGAAACTTTGTAACATGAGGCATCCATATACAAAGTATGAAGCATCCAGGTCTCCCACCTTCTAAAATATAAAGCTTTTAAGAAGTGAGCTAACACTGCCGCCGCCGCCGTCGGATCACTATCCCTATGTTGAGCTTTCTGCGACAAAAGTCGCAGGCTCGACAAAAATTATAAGTGCATGTTTAGATTCAGCATATCAAAGAACCCCAAGGATTCAATTTTTGTTGAAAGTTTAATTTTGGACCACGATTTGGACTAACTTGAAAACTGGGCCCATAATAAAAAATCTAAGTACATGTTTAGATTCAGCATATCAAAAAAACCCAAGAATTCAATTTTTGTGGAAATCAAATAAAGGTTAATTTTGGACGCCAATTTGGACCAACTTGAAAACTGGGCCAATAATCAAAAATCTAAGTACATGTTTAGATTCAGCATATCAAAGAACCCCAAGAATTTAATTTTTGTTAAAATCAAACATAGTTTAATTTTGGACCCTTTGGACTTAATGTAGACCAATTTGAAAATGGGACCAAAAATTAAGAATCTACATACACAGTTAGATTCGGCATATTAAAGAACCCCAATTATTCAATTTTTGATGAACTCAAACAAAATTTAATTGGGGACCCTTTGGGCCCCTTATTCCTAAACTGGTAGGACTAAAACTCCCAAAATCAATCCCAACCTTCCTTTTATGGTCATAAACCTTGTGTTTAAATTTCATAGATTTCTATTTACTTATACTTAAGTTATGGTGCGAAAATCAAGAAAAATGCTTATTTGGGCCCCTTTTTGGCCCCTAACTCCAAAACTGTTTGGACCTCAACTCCCAAAATCAATCCCAACCTTTCTTTTGTGTTCATAAACCTTGTGTTTAAATTTCATTGATTTCTATTTCCTTATACTAAAGTAATTGTGCGAAAACCAAGAATAATGCTTATTTGGACCCTTTTTTGGTCCCTAATTCCTAAACTGTTGGGACCAAAACTCCCAAAATCAATCCCAACCTTCCTTTAGTGCTCATAGACCTTGTGTCAAAATTTCATAGATTTCTATTTATTTAAACTAAAGTTATAGTGCGAAAACCAAAAAAATGAATATTTGGGCCCTTTTTGGCCCCTAATTCCCAAACTGTTGGGACCAAAACTTCCAAAATCAATCCAAGCCTTCCTTTTATGGTCATAAACCTTGTGTTTAAATTTCATAGATTTCTATTCACTTATACTAAAGTTATAGTGCAAAAACCAAAAGTCTTCAGACGCCGACGACGGACGACGACGATGCCAACGTGATACCAATATACGACCAAAATTTTTTCAATTTAACGGCCGTATAAAAACAAATTTTAAGAAGCTATGTATGATTTGTAGATGCTAAGAAAATATATATGCATACTACATATAAACTGTTGACATAGCGATATGGTGTGCCTTTATGTCATTTTGACTAAAATGAAAATAATATAAAATATATGCAAAACATTTAACATGTTTAATGACAATAAACCATGACTGAAGATACAGAATCCAGATTCAAATAAAATCCAATGAAATGAGAACTACAAACTCTCATGACTTACCATACAAGGTTCCTTTTGAATTGACTCAATACAAACTTGAACAAGTAAACAATGGTCTAGGCATGTTTACACATGACCGATCAGAAATGTGCCACATCCTTTGACTTACTCAACGAAACTTAATACTTTTTAAATATCAACCAGATGCTCCGCAGGGCGTAGCTTTATACGACCGCAGAGGTTGAACCCTGAACGGTTGGGGCAAGTATGGACACAACATTCAAGCTGGATTCAGCTCTAAATTTGGATTGTGATTAAATAGTTGACACAGCATAGGTTTCTGACACAGAATGAATGTGTTCTAATGAACTTAAAATTTTTATTTTCTCTTAGAGCAATTCACTATGCTGTTGAATATTAATCCTCTCAAAAAAATGTTTGAAGAAATTTTCTTTTTATTTATGAAATTTCAAATGAGAAAAATTGAACCCATTTTTTAATCACATCCCCCTTTCCCTTATTCCAAAACTAATCTCAATTAAAATTTCTAATGGAGTTTGCAACAATAACTACTCATTTAAATACATCATAAAATATTAAGATGTAAAACCAGTTGCTTCGCAGGGCGCAGCATTATACGACCGCAGAGGTTGAACCCTGAACGGTTGGGGCAAGTATGGACACAACATTCAAGCTGGATTCAGCTCTAAATTTGGATTGTGATTAAATAGTTGACACAGCATAGGTTTCTGACACAGAATGAATGTGGTCTAATGAACTTAAACAAAAAATTTTGCCTTTGAGCAATTCACTATGCTGTTGAATATTAATCCTCTCAAAAAAATGTTTGAAGAAATTTTCTTTTTATTTATGAAATCTGAAATGAAAAAAATTGACCCCCCAATTTTTTTTTCACATCCCCCTTTTCCTTATTTCAAAACTGATCTCAATTCAAATTTCTAATGAAGTTTGCAACAATAACTACTCATTTAAATACATCATAAAATATTAAAATGTAAAAAAAGTGCTTGTTATTACTGAATGGTAAAGATTGTTTTAATCTATCAGTTGGTAGTAAAAGTGAATATACATTGTATATTGTATAAAACAATGATTTAAGTTGATTCAACTACTATTCTGGACAAAGAAAGATAACTCCAATTGAAATCCAATTGGAATTTCTTGCTATTGCACAATATTGTGCAATTAGATATTTCTTGCTATTGTGCAATACTGTGCAATTGAAAATATTTGCTATTGCACAATACTGTGCAATTGAAGATTTCTTGCTATTGCACAATACTGTGCAATTGAAGATTTCTTGCTATTGCTGAATACTGTGCAATTGAAAATTTCTTGCTATTGCACAATACTTAATATAATAATTTTTGATCCTGATTTGGACCAACTTGAAAACTGGGCCCATAATCAAAAATCTAAGTACATGTTTAGATTCAGCATATCAAAGAGGCCCAAGAATTCAATTTTTGTTAAAATCAAACTTAGTTTAATTTTGGACCCTTTGGACTTTAATGTAGACCAATTTTAAAACGGGACCAACAATTAAGAATTTACATACACAGTTAGATTTGGCATATCAAAGAACCCCAATTATTCAATTTTTGATGAAATCAAACAAAGTTTAATTTTGGACCCTGATTTGGACCAACTTGAAAACTGGGCCAATAATCAAAAATCTAAGTACATTTTTAGATTCAGCATATCAAAGAACCCCAAAGATTCAATTTTTGTTAAAATCAAACTAAGTTTAATTTTGGACCCTTTGGACCTTAATGTAGACCAATTTGAAAACGGGACCAAAAATTAAGAATCTACATACACAGTTAGATTCGGCATATCAAAGAACCCCAATTATTCAATTTTTGATGAAAATCAAACAAAGTTTAATTTTGGACCCTTTGGGCCCTTTATTCCTAAACTGTTGGGACCAAACTCCCAAAATCAATACCAACCTTCCTTTTATGGTCATAAACCTTGTGTTTAAATTTCATACATTTCTATTTACTTATACTAAAGTTATGGTGCGAAAACCAAGAAAAATGCTTATTTGGGTCCCTTTTTGGCCCCTTATTCCTAAACTGTTGGGACCTCAACTCCCAAAATCAATACCAACCTTCCTTTTGTAGTCATAAACATTGTGTTTAAATTTCATTGATTTCTATTTACTTAAACTAAAGTTATTGTGCGAAAACCAAGAATAATGCTTATTTGGGCCCTTTTTTTGGCCCCTAATTCCTAAACTGTTGGAACCAAAACTCCCAAAATCAATCCCAACCTTTCTTTTGTGGTCATAAACTTTGTGTCAAAATTTCATAGATTTCTATTAACTTAAACTAAAGTTATAGTGCGAAAACCAAGAAAATGCTTATTTGGGCCCTTTTTGGCCCCTAATTCCTAAAATGTTGGGACCAAAACTCCCAAAATCAATCCCAACCTTCCTTTTGTGGTCATAAACCTTGTGTTAAAATTTCATAGATTTCTATTCAGTTTTACTAAAGTTAGAGTGCGAAAACTAAAAGTATTCGGACGACGACGACGACGACGACGACGCCAACGTGATAGCAATATACGACGAAAAATTTTTCAAATTTTGCGGTCGTATAAAAACTGCTTGTTATCACTGAATGGTAAAGATTATTTTAATTTATCAGTTGGTAGTAAAAAGTGAATATACATTGTATATTGTATATAACAAAGATTTAAGTTGATTCTGAACAAAGAAAGATAACTCCAATTAAAAAAAATTCTTGCTATTGCACAATATTGTGCATTTAGATATTTCTTGCTTACTATTCTGGACAAAGAAAGATAACTCTAATTAATTTTTTTTTAGCTATTTCACAATATTGTGCAATTAGATATTTCTTGACATTGCGCAATACTGTGCAATTGAAAAGACTTGCTATTGCACAATACTTAATATAATAATTTTAGATCCTGATTTGGACCAACTTGAAAACTGGGCCCATAATCAAAAATCTAAGTACATGTTTGGATTCAGCATATCAAAGAACCCCAAGATTTCAATTTTTGTTAAAATCAAACTAAGTTTAATTTTGGACCCTTTGGACTTTAATGTAGACCAATTTGAAAACAGGACAAAAAATGAAGAATCTACATACACAGTTATATTTGGCATATCAAAGAACCCCATTTATTCAATTTTTGATGAAATCAAACAAAGTTTAATTTTGGACCCCGATTTGGACCAACTTGAAAACTGGGCCAATAATCAAGAATCTAAGTACATTTTTAGATTCAGCATATCAAAGAACCCAACCCATTCATTTTTTGTCAAAATCAAACTAAGTTTAATTTTGGACCCTTTGGACCTTAATGTAGACCAATTTGAAAACGGGACCAAAAGTTAAGAATCTACATACACAGTTAGATTCGGCATATCAAAGAACCCCAATTATTCAATTTTGATGAAATCAAACAAAGTTTAATTTTGGACCCTTTGGGCCCCTTATTCTGTTGGGACCAAAACTCCCAAAATCAATACCAACCTTCCTTTTATGGTCATAAACCTTGTGTTTAAATTTCATAGATTTCTATTTACTTATACTAACGTTATGGTGAGAAAACCAAGAAAAATGCTTATTTGGGTCCCTTTTTGGCCCCTAATTCCTAAACTGTTGGGACCTAAACTCCCAAAATCAATACCAACCTTCCTTTTGTGGTCATAAACATTGTATTTAAATTTCATTGATTTCTATTTACTTAAACTAAAGTTATTGTGCAAAAACCAAGAATAATGCTTATTTGGGCCCTTTTTTGGCCCCTTATTCCTAAACTGATGAAACCAAAACTCCCAAAATCAATCCCAACCTTTCTTTTGTGGTCATAAACCTTGTGTCAAAATTTCATAGATTTCTATTAACTTAAACTAAAGTTATAGTGCGAAAACCAAGAAAATGCTTATTTGGGCCCTTTTTGGCCCCTAATTCCTAAAATGTTGGGACCAACACTCCCAAAATCAATACCAACCTTCATTTTGTGGTCATAAACCTTGTGTTAAAATTTCAAAGATTTCTATTCACTTTTACTAAAGTTAGAGTGCGAAAACTAAAAGTATTCGGACAACGACGACGCCAACGTGATAGCAATATACGACGAAAATTTTTTCAAATTTTGCGGTCGTATAAAAAGCTCTTGTTTGAAATTGCTCGGGAAATCCAATGAAAGTTTCTTATACTTGCATCAATAAAAAGAACATATGAATACGGCTAACAGTTAGCAGATATTTGATGGATCAAAAAACAATTTATAAATTTTAAATATCCATATTATTTTACTATTTTAAGGAGTTTTATATATGTTCTGGACCATATGAGTATTTGGACCATACGCGTATGGTCATGACCATATGGGTATATACTCATATGGTCAGGGTAATTAACAGGTTTACTTCTAGATACACGTCATTAAAAAGACACTACATTAAAAAATAAAAATAACAAGCTTAACAATATAAAATAAACAGTTTCACATAGCAAATTTCATCACTAGGTCATAACTACAGTAAACACATTTTTTTAAATAACCGATATGTTATTACGAGTGAATGGCAAAATGAGGATCTGGGAAGATAACTTCCAAAAATATCTTAATAAGCTGTTACACAAAAAGTCAACTGTTTTACTATAAACTGACTTGAAAGTTGACAGGACAGAGAGTCTAATAATTTGCCTACTTATGAAATTTTATATACTTATACGTGTTTTTGGTTTTTTTAAAATGAATAATGGTCATTGGTAAGGACCCTAGTTTAATTTTCAAAGTTGTCTGATGATATGATGTACTTCAGTCTTGTTACCATATTAGAGATCTAGAGCTTTTTAAAAACACTGTAGACACATCGGAATGACCCAGTACCCAATAAAAGCTATGGTACTGTGTGGAAGTAAATGTCACCCTATACATATACATGCAAGAATACAATTATCGATGAAAACTAATTTTGGCATCAATAATTAATGTTATTTTAGTTGTAAATAATACAATTGCATGTAGCAATCATTGTTGTTTTTTTTATAAAGTTTTCTAATGCATATTATTAAAAAAATACCTATATGGTCCACATACTCATATGGTCTGGCCCATTAATAACCAAACAAGTATATACTCATATGGTCCGACCATACGAGTATACACATGGTCCAAATACTCATATGGTCCAGAACATATATAAATTTGGTATTACTGCTTTATGTTACATAATCTTTTTAAAACCTTTTAAAATCATTATAAGGACTATTCCAGGAAAATATACTGGGGAGTTAGACATCCATTTTTTTTGTATGACTCCACCCATAATTCAAAGTTTCATTCAATTTGTAACAGAATTATATTTGTATCCTCCCTTATATAACCTATTAACAAAATAGCATGTGGGGTCAAACCCTCCCATACACTTTTTTCCTGGAATACCCAAAAGTTATAAAAACCATTTTGTTCATATATGAATATTTTCCATTTGCGAGTATGGTCTTGAGGAAACAATAACAGTCTGTTGGAAGGGGCACATTAATGACACCCTTGTAGATTTGGAAAAAGAGCAGGCTAATGCTGCTACAAGGCAGCACTTTCACCCGCAAAGTAGAAAGGGATTAATTTAAGTTGTAATAACTTGTTTCCCAATCCACTATAAATGATATATTTTTTTCATTGATTAAAAGATGCAGCTACATGGGTGACTGATGCTTTATCATCTATGGCAAACATTGTAGCACCATTGTTTATATGGCAACTGCTTGTTTAATGGTTTTACTGATTCTCTGGCTGCGTTTACATACTTCAGTTCTTGAATTTTCATTTTCAAACAGCCAAGCGTGTTTATCTCTGTGTTTTTGATGGGTTTCTTCCAGTATCTCTGTAAATGATGCATTATCTTCACTGGTATTCTTGGCTAGGTACTGGTCTAATGATAACTTCTTAGTACCTATAAAATAAATAGCAGTGATATTCTTGTCTAGGTATTGATCTAAGGATCAACAACATGTGTCAGTAATAATCTAATGCAGATTGTTTGTAACGATAATTTTAATTGGACGTTGACAAATATTTTGAAGGGGTAAGATTCACATTCTACCAGTCAGTGACTAAGAAAGCCACCAATTTGAATTCAGATATTTTTGGTATGTAATTTGTTACAAAATAAACAAGATAATCACATTTGGAGCCTCAAAATCTTCAATTTTTCAAGGTTGAAACCATTCTAAGTGTACGAAAGGTATAAATACATCTAGTGTTTATGTTTCAGATCGTTAGTATACAAATGACTTCACATGGTTTAGTTGCAACAATGCAACATGTCGCTAGGTCAATTTGTGACAGTAAAATCTACATTTGATGATGGCCAAACTTAAAATACAATACAGTTATCTCCTAAGGGAGTTACCATTTGATTTTTATGGGGGGGGGGGGGGGGGGGGGGGGGGCTAGGATGAAAAATTTTGTCCTGCTTTTTTTTTTTAGTTGTAATCTCTGTCCTGCCTTTTTATTTTTTACTCTATTCGGTCCTGCCTTTTTTTTTACTAGTTTATCCTGACTTTTTTTACACAAATTGTCATTCTGCCTTTTTTTTTTAACAAGTTTCTCATCCTGCCTTTTTTTTTTACTCAAAACTCCTGTTCAGCCTATTTTTTTCAAATTTCATCCTAGCCCCCCCCATAAAAATCAAATGGTAGCTCCCTAAATCTAAACCTACCACTTTTACTGTCTTTACTTGTCTCTTCTATTTTCCTCTCCACATGATCTTGTTTTGAATGTTGTTTAGGAGAATCTTTTCTACTTTCTGGTTCTGGTGTTTCAAAGGTTGCTGGTGTATTATCTACAGTCATATAACAACATACAAATTATCATTCTTATGCAACATCGTTTGTATCTTAATTTTGATTGGATAACATCACCAATTTTCATGGCATCAAGTCACAATTGACACATTCAAAATGTACGTGCAAGCAATGAATGCTATTTTTAATTCATATCTATGTGACTTTTTTTTATTATTTTTATTTTTATAAAAAAAAAAAAATATCAATGTGACTTAGTTATTTGCAAGAATCTGAAAATAAAATCTAGCTGGTGAAGATACATTGAATAGTAAGTATATAAATAACTAACAAAGATTGTAAAGGCACCCACATTTCTAATTGATTTTATTTTGTTATCTGGGTGTATTAATTTAAAATTATAGTTCTCTAATTTCAGAGCTTGACCGTACACAAGAAATCAATGATGACACTCACATACATGTCTTCTTGTTTCGTAGTGGTGGTATTGTCAGTTTCTATTCGTTATTTCATAGACTTTGATGGCTTTGAAGCAGAATTACTTTGTGAGGAATGCAATTCACAAGACAACTGTAGAATTTTGGCTAATAGTATAAAATCATACAAATGTTTTCCCTATACAATGACAGTCATTACAATAAACTTTTAAAGTCACAGGGCACAAGCTTATTTTTAAAAATATTTTGTATGTTTTGTTTTGGCCTTAAGTATAATTTTTTAGTCCCAATAGAAATTTAAGAAGCATGGGTTGGTATAAGTCTGTAACCTTGCATGACTACTACAATTATTCCAATACTTACTATAGATTTCCTACTCTTTATCCTCACATTTTATCAATACTTATATACTAAAGACAGTCTGACTTATAAATGTTATGTAGTTACCTCAAGTATGTCTTTCTATGTTGTGATGTTAAACTTTTGTTTCAGGTAAAGGTGAATGTTGGTACCTATTAAGACTTTTAAACCCGCTACATTTGTTTCCACCTGTCTTAAGTCAGGGACCTGATGTTCAGTGGTTGACTTTGTTGATGTGGTTCATGCATGTAAGTGTTTCTGGTTTTTCATTTTTTATAGATTAGACCATTGGTTTTCCTGTTTCAACGGTTAAAACTAGTAATTTTTGGGGCCCTTTTTAGCTTGCTGTTTGATGTGAACCAAGACTATGTGTTGAAGACCATACTTTGACTTTAATGGTTTACTTTTACAAATTGTGCCTATGATGGAGAGTTGTTTCATTGGCACATGAAAATATTGCTATAATCAAATACTTACAAACAGAAGAGGGCCTTCCTTCTGTTCCATATTTCAACTGGAATTCCCTTAGTTTACCAAGATCATTACTTTTTAATGCCTCATAATATTCAGTTTTCTCTTGCAGGGTTGAAAGTTCTGGATAAAAATCTCTAACTATAATGTCTTCTAAATCCTATAAATAAAACAATATTTTTGGTAATTCAAAATTATTAACTTCACCTCTCATGCCCCTTTCAAAGATTGCATGTTAGCTTATCATAATCATCATAATCATGATAATGAAAGACCAGCTTGAAAATATTTCAGTTTGCCAAAACCGGTCCCATATCATTAGGTATTGGTAGACAAGACTCCATATGCATGCTAGAGGAGTTAGGTAGAAGGTATAACTTTGTGGTACCACCTCCTCATATATATAGTCGTAGAGTTGTCACTGGCCCAGACGTACTTATTAATATAATTATTTTCTGTGACTGTATCTTACATTAATTTGTAGGATCCTTTACTATAGATAATTTAGCTGACCTGTAAGTATAACATCTTCATGCCTTATATATCATGTACTGTAGTACGATGCTAGATTAAAACTGACGTGGAAAGATAACAACCGGCCACCGAAAGCTTCATTTTTATAAAGATGAGGTGGTTGTGCGGTCTATCCAGACAGCTACAGTGCAGGTGATTTGGTGTCACGATATCTCAGTAGCATGGGTACGAGTCCCGGCGAGGGAAGAACAAAATATTTGCGAAAGCAAATTTACAGATCTAACATTGTTGGGTTGATGTTCAGACGAGTTGTGTATATACATACGTAGTTTTCAATTTAGACTTGTATATATATAGGTTTGAACGTAGTTTTCAATTTAGACTTTTATATATATATATATATATATATATATATACAATGCAATGTTTATAAATGTGGTCAGATATAAAGATATGTTTGTTTGTTTATTTATAACCAATGAGTATATTTTTGTTTTGGTATCTGTTAGATTTGAAATTTCATTCCAAATTTTTGGGTTTCTTCTGTTTGTTTTAACTGAATTTATTTATAATATTGTAGATACTATTTTTTTAGTACTAGTGTATATGTAAAGGTTGCGCTTGAATAAGTTATCAGAGAAAAATAACATACATGTCGTTATTGTGGGTAAAATATAAAAAAAACCTGTGATAACATAAGTATGTTACATGTTTAAAGGGACAATATATACAACCTTTAATTTGTATGTGACATACATTTCTCAATTACTCAGAAAAGATGGATAGTGAAGAGGAGTGAGAGTATGAAGAATCCCGGAAGAGAAGAACAAACAACTTGTCTCAGCTTACTAAGTTGTATGGGGATGAAATCCCCAATAACACTAGAAAATTCAATAAAAAAAAAAAAAAAAAAAAAATAAGAAAAATTTTCCAGAAAATTTTCATTGCACTAATGAACTCAAAATTGTTCAAACTTTTTTATGTCATGTTTTTAATTCACGCATCTGCGCAGAAATCTACAATGTATTTCCAGTTTTTCCAGTCTTGTTTGCATGAAACTTTGAGTATTAAAATATATATTTATCAGTCTAGTATAAAATAGGAAGGAACGCAATATCAATTTCATTTTTAATAATTCCTTGATACGAAAAAACGTTACTTAATGATAGCGTTTCTTTGTTTACATTGCATATGACGTCATAACTTAAATAACGTCACAACTAAAATCCCTAACAACAGAACCAAAATCAGAAACGTTTTACCGGCCACTTACTGACCCGCGGTCGAGACCCGTGGTAGCCGGCTATAGGGTTAGGGTTAAAATTAAGATATGTTTGAATTGATAAAAAATCATACAGACTTCGTCCCCTTTCACAGGTAATGCCTGCCTCATATTTCTTAGTTGCATCGCGAATATTTTTAGGTGTAAACAAAGATAATTTTGAACACATTTATCAATGTTTATTTTGATAAATTTTAACGCCTTAGTCACACCTTAGTGTAGGTCTCTTCATCTAGCACTTTAAGGCTTTTCACGGACTTTTTATCCTCATCGTTTGGTAAATGAGATAGAGATATTGTTCCGTCTAAACGTTTAACAAGCGCTCTTGTCTTCTGGTAGTCATCATCTACGTTTTTGGACATTTTACAAACGTTTACTTCAAAGTGAATTCAGAACTTAATGAAAACGCAAAATCTGATCTTGCGAAAAGCACTCATCTGACCGTAAGAATTTATAGTCTGGGTCGCTGCCTCGTTTGCTGTTTTCCTGGGAAGGTCTATTAACAGGACAGATAAAACCAGGACAGTTATTTTCGATACGTTTTTATCTGTAACTTTTGTTTTACTCAACATATTGTTAAAATTTAAATTGCATAATAAAGAACATGGTATTTACTTATATTATTTGCAAAAAATATAAAAATAAATAATAACTAAGTTAAAAAAAACCTGCCAGGACAGTTTAATTTTATGAAAAAAATGGCTGAAATTGCCGAGAAAAGTTTACTTATAATTGAAATATTTTTCCCAAAACAACTGTCTGGCATAATATTTTTGTACGATTATAAAGATTATGAAATAATCATTCTAAAAATCTATAATTTAATATTTTTTTCAACTTTTAAAGATAAAAAAATCTGCCAGGACAGTAGCCTTTCACGTTAGAAATTTTGTTGAAATTATTCCAAATACAAATACAAAGTTAAATAACTTCTTCAAAATAAATGTCTGGTAAACAAATGTTAGTTCAATAGAAAGTTTAGAATATAAGCTTTATGAAAATATAAAATTATATGAACTTTTATGTCATTAACACCAAAAAAATCTGCCAGGACAGTAGCCTACTCCGCTAAATTTTAAGAAACAAATGGCTGAAATTGTGGAGAAGAGTTTACCTATAATTGTTATATTTTCGACAGTACATAATATTTTTGTATGATTAGAAAGATTATGGAATAATCTTTCTAAAAACCTATGAATTAATATTTTTTTCGTCTTTTAAAGGTAAAAAAATCTGCCAGGACAGAAGAATTTTATGTTGAATTTGTTCAAAATCAAAATATAAAGTTTAATATCTTCTTCAAAAAAAATTTCTGGTAAACAAATGTTAGTTCATTTAAAAGTTTAGAACATAAGCTTTGAGAAAATATAAAATGATATGGGCATTTAATTCATTAACGACAAAAAATCTGCCAGGACAGTAGCCTACTCCGTTTGAATTATCAGCTGGACATTAGCTTAATATGCTACATGTTTTATAAATGGCAGAAATAAACATTATTTTTAATCATAAATAAAATGGTATATTTATTAACTTATCTGGCTCTTTTTTGAAATGATAATTAGGACTAAATCATTAAAAATAAAACTATAAAATAAAAACAAATTTGCCAGGACAGTACTATTACATAGGAAGAAGTGAAGAATTCTCAAAGATTTTTTTTATTCTATTCAAAGTGTTCAGTTTGAAATTTATCCGTGATAGAGTCATTAAAGTGAATATTTCTAGAAAACATAATTATATTGGTGTGGTTATTAAAACACTATTTGTTGATTTAATTCGATTTCTATTCATTGTATCAAAGGCAGAAGATATATATCGGAATTATGTTTTGACAGTAATAAAAACTTCAAAGTCACTGATTGACCAGTGTCGTTACTAATAAGTAATGTGTTTAGAGCACAGGAAAGTGTCACTTTTTTATCCTCTTACATAAAACTGGAGAGTTTCCAAATGTTGCATTTTTTAACTTCTTTTTGCAATTTACACCTTTACATGTTTTCTAATTTTCTAAATTTGCCATGCACAGTCACAATTCAGTACATTCCACAACACTAGTTAACCTTTTTCAAAAAAAAAATCACGAGATAATCTTTACTAGTTCTAGTTGTTCTACATGTACCCAACCTGAAAAACTTGTAAAAACAAAATTATAGAGCATTTGCAATTGCGAATATCCCACAATCTATTGCATTAAATTTTATCTTTAAAAGCTTTTCCTAAAATTAAAGCTAAATATCTTCATTACCACACACTCGCTTTACGGTTGACATGACAGAATATACAAATACACAGATTCGATGACAGATCGTTAAGTTTAGCACGTGCCAACTAAATATTTAGCTATACGACGACTCATGGGACACTTTTTATGAAATTCATCTATTATCGAATTAATATTTTTATCTTTTCCCAAAATTTAATGCTAAAACTTAACAACGAATTATAATAACAAAAAGTAATAATCTATCCAACTTTCGATTTTGATTTGAAACAAATTTGTCCATAAGTTAAGACATAATAAGTAACTGTCCTGGCAATTTTTTTTATTCACTTTGATTTTGAACAAATTTCAACAAAATTTCTAGCGTAAAAGGCTTCTGTCCTGGCATATTTTTTTACCTTTAAAAGACGAAAAAAATATTAAATCATAGGTTTTTAGAAAGATTATTCTATAATCTTTATAATCATACAAAAATATTATGCCAGACAGTTGTACTGAAGAAAATATAACAATTATAGGTAAACTCTTCTCGACAATTTCAGCCATTTGTTTCTTAAAATTTAGCAGAGTAGGCTACTGTCCTGGCAGATTTTTTTGGTGTTAATGACATAAAAGTTCTTATAATTTTATATTTTCATAAAGCTTATATTCTAAACTTTCCAATGAACTAACATTTGTTAACCAGACATTTATTTTGAAGAAGATATTTAACTTTGTATTTGTATTTTGAAATAATTTCAACAAAATTTCCAACGTGAAAGGCTACTGTCCTGGCAGATTTTTTTACCTTTAAAAGCTGAAAAAAATATTAAATTATAGATTTTTAGAATGATTATTTCATAATCTTTATAATCGTACAAAAATATTATGCCAGACAGTTGTTTTGGGAAAAATATTTCAATTATAAGTAAACTTTTCTCGGCAATTTCAGCCATTTTTTTCATAAAATTAAACTGTCCTGGCAGATTTTTTTTAACTTAGTTATTATTTATTTTTATATTTTTTGCAAATAATATAAGTAAATATCATGTTCTTTATTATGCAATTTAAATTTTAACAATATGTTGAGTAAAACAAAAGTTACAGATAAAAACGTATCGAAAATAACTGTCCTGGTTTTATCTGTCCTGTTAATAGACCTTCCCTGTTTTCCTTTATATAAAATACCAGGGTACCAGCATATTCGAAAACGAAAGTAGGAACCTTGAAGTAAAACAGTAAAAGAACAGAGCAAAGTCATTTAATCAACATATCAATGGGTAATTCAGTCGGAAAGCAAGCCCTTAGAAACGACCGTTGTTGCTACTTTCTTAAGACAACAATGGGACTGATATTAAAACCCGCCATTCTGAAATTGCGTTAATTTCCCGAATTTTTTTTTTTGGCGCCAATTTTGAAGTTTATCTTTTTTTCAGTTTCCTACTTGCCATTAGGGTCTGAAATAGATTTATTTCGATTTGTCGAGCATGGAGTTTATTATCAAAAGGAAAAAAAAATCTCAAACATGTCAAATTGGTCGTGTTTTAACGATCCCGTAAGGCAGCAACCATTTGATTTTCTGGGGGGGGGCTATGGTTTTTTTTGGAAAAAAAGTTTGTTTCCAGGTTTTGGTGAAAAAAATAATTTGTTTTGGACCCTGAGTAAAAAAAATTGTTTGTTTCACCCTCAGCTGCCACTATATGTAATGCTAAAATGGAAAGAAAAAAATTGTCTTCGGTTTGTCGCTAAAAAAATAGATTGTTCGCTGAAGGCGAAAAAAAAAGTTTGCACAGAAAAAAAAACCATAGCCCCCCCCAGAAAATCAAATGGTTGCTGCCTAATGCCGTTGATCGTCGTTTAAAATTATTTTCTTCTATTTTTCACAGATTAACAAAGACTATATGTACTATACAAACAATTAATAATACGTATCTCAAAATTTTAAAAAATCATAAAGTATAACGTTCTATTACCGCTTGGGAAACCCCGTTTGAACTAAATTCCAAAAGAAAGACATTTTTTGACATTGTAGTTTTTCGGTTTTACACATCGATGTCACCTGGCATCTGAACACAGTCAATGTACACACATTTAATAGTATGTTTGTTTGAAAAAGTAATGGCGAGATCAGCTGTGAATATTTTACTGGATTAATTATTCTCTTTCAGTCAGTGAAATGTAAGTAAGTAAGTAATTTTTATTGGTTTAAAATCCAAAATTACAGGATTGATACCAAGACAATACAAATTTGTTATACACAAACATACAAACATATATATATCATACCAATTTCATAAACATTATATGAGGAGGTGGTACCACAAAGTTATTTAGTGCTTAATAAAGCATTTCTAGAAATGTACATGTCGCTTATAAATTTAACAATAATTCTAATTATATCAGTCTCAACACACGTATATAAAAATTTAAATCTTGCTTCATTAGTCATATTTAAAAAAGAGGGAACTATTTCACTAATTTTGGAAAACAGTTGGTCTCTAATTATATTTAGTTTTGTACATTTTAAAGTGAAATGAAATTCATCTTCAACTTCTAAGAGGCACAAAGGACAAATTCTTTCTTCTACAGGTATTTTAGTGTGACACCCTTGTTCAATTCTTAGAACACTATTACTAATACGAATTTTAGCAAAATGCCCTATTACTTTTCTGTCTATATTTAACAATAAATAGGTTTCCAATTTATAATTTTCTTTAAGCTGTCTATATGTTCTCAGCTTATTACCATGTACTGATTTATTATCACAAAATATATTTTCTTTCCAATAATTAAGATATCTATCATTAAGTTTGGTATGAATTGCATATAATAAACGCCTTTTTGAAATAGTATCATGATTTTTCCAGACATGTGAAAAATTTAATGTAGCAAGTAACTGTTTAATCTTTTTAGCAAATCCATTGGTTAATTGCAGGTTGGAACAATATACATCTTTTAGTAAACAATTGTTATAAGATTTGATCACATGCAACCAGAAGCCAATTGACAGTTTTAAAGCTTCTATAAAAACTGGATACATACCAAGTTCAGCTAGTACTGCTAAATTGACAGCTGATTTATATACTCCAATTAAAGTTTTTGCGAATTTAATTTGGACTTTGATGGTAGCCAATGACCAATATTTTGACTCTAGATTTGTAATATCTTTTATCATATACAGAGACCAAACTTCACTACAGTAAAGAAGTATAGGTTTAACACAAGCATCAAAAAGCTTTAAGTGAGGTAATACATTGATATCTTCAGAAAATAACAGTTTTCTAATACAAAATATAGCTTTTGAGGCTTTTTTACAAAGAAGTCTCACTGCTTCTGTAAAACTACCAGATGGTTTAAACAGTATACCCAAATATTTATATTCTGTACAGTGTTCCAAAATATTATCACTAAAAACAAACTTGTCTTTTGTAAGTTTTTTACCTGATTTGTTAAAAATCATAACTTTGGTTTTGTCAAGATTTACTGTTAAATCCCAACTAGTACAATATAAACTAAGCTTGTCAAGGCATTTTTGTAAGCCATTAGCTGATTCAGAAATAAGGACTAAATCATCAGCGTATAACAGACATGATATATCATTATCGTTTAACTTGGGTGGTTCACATGTTGAGTCAAAAATAGATGGTAAATCATTATTATATAAAGAAAATAATGTAGGGCTTAAAATACACCCTTGTTTTACCCCAACTGAGGAATTAAAAAAATCAGTGATACCTTCCGAGATCTTTACCGAGTACAAAACCTCTTTATACATATCTTTCATTATACTAAAAAAGGGACCATCTATGTTGTAATGAGACAATTTGTAAAATAGGGCATCTCTGTTAATAGTATCAAATGCTTTCCTGAAATCAATGAAACAGACATATATCTTTTTAGCTCACCTGACCTGAAAGGTCAAGTGAGCTTTTCTCATCACTTGGCGTCCGTCGTCCGTCGTCTGTCGTCCGTCGTCCGTCGTCCGTAAACTTTTACAAAAATCTTCTCCTCTGAAACTACTTGGCCAAATTCTACCAAACTTGGCCACAATCATCCTTGGGGTATCTAGTTTAAAAAATGTGTGGCGTGACCCGTCAAACCAACCAAGATGGCCGCCATGGCTAAAAATAGAACATAGGGGTAAAATGCAGTTTTTGGCTTATAACTCAAAAACCAAAGCATTTAGAGCAAATCTGACATGGGGTAAAATTGTTTATCAGGTCAAGATCTATCTGCCCTGCAATTTTCAGATGAATCTGACAACCGGTTGTTGGGTTGCTGCCCCTGAATTGGTAATTTTAGGGCAATTTTGCTGTTTTTGGTTATTATCTTGAATATTATTATAGATAGAGATAAACTGTAAACAGCAATAATGTTCAGCAAAGTAAGATCTACAAATAAGTCAACATATTTAAAATGGTCAGTTGACCCCTTTAGGAGTTATTGGCCTTTATAGTCAATTTTTAACCATTTTTCGTAAATCTTAGTAATCTTTTACAAAAATCTTCTCCTCTGAAACTACCATGCCAAACTAAACCAAACTTGGCCACAATCATCATTGGGATATCTAGTTTAAAAAATGTGTGGCGTGACCCGGCCAACCAACCAAGATGGCCGCCATGGCTAAAAATAGAACATAGGGGTAAAATGCAGTTTTTGGCTTATAACTCAAAAACAAAAGCATTTAGAGCAAATCTGACATGGGGTAAAATTGTTAATCAGGTCAAGATCTATCTGCCCTGAAATTTTCAGATGAATTGGACAACCCATTGTTGGGTTGCTGCCCCTGAATTGGTAATTTTAGGAAAATTTTGCTGTTTTTGGTTATTATCTTGAATATTATTATAGATAGAGATAAACTGTAAACAGCAATAATGTTCAGCAAGGTAAGACCTACAAATAAGTCAACATGACCAAAATTGTCAGTTGACCCCTTAAGGAGTTATTGCCCTTTGTAGTAAATTTTTAACAACTTTTCGTCATTTTTTGTAACTTTTCTAAAAATCTTCTTCTCCAAAACTACTTTGCCAAATTTAACCAAACTTGGCCACAATTATCATTGTGGTTTATAGTTTAAAAAATGTGTCCGATGACCCAGCCTACTAAACAAAATGGCCGACATGGCTAAAATTAGAACATAGTGGTAAAATGCAGTTTTTTATACGACCGCAAATTTTGAAAAAATTTTCGTCGTATATTGCTATCACGTTGGCGTCTGCGTCGTCGTCGTCGTCGTCGTCGTCGTCCGGCGTCCGAATACTTTTAGTTTTCGCACTCTAACTTTAGTAAAAGTGAATGGAAATCTATGAAATTTTAACACAAGGTTTATGACCACAAAAGGAAGGTTGGTATTGATTTTGGGAGTTTTGGTCCCAACATTTTAGGAATTAGGGGCCAAAAAGGGCCCAAATAAGCATTTTCTTGGTTTTCGCACTATAACTTTAGTTTAAGTTAATAGAAATCTATGAAATTTTGACACAAGGTTTATGACCACAAAAGAACGGTTGGGTTTGATTTTGGGAGTTTTGGTCTCAACAGTTTAGGAATTAGGGGCCAAAAAAGGGCCCAAATAAGCATTATTCTTGGTTTTCGCACAATAACATTAGTTTAAGTAAATAGAAATCAATGAAATTTAAACACAATGTTAATGACTACAAAAGGAAGGTTGGTATTGATTTTGGGAGTTTAGGTCCCAACAGTTTAGGAATTAGGGGCCAAAAAGGGACCCAAATAAGCATTTTTCTTGGTTTTCGCACCATAACGTTAGTATAAGTAAATAGAAATCTATGAAATTTAAACACAAGGTTTATGACCATAAAAGAAAGGTTGGGTTTGATTTTGGGAGTTTTAGTCCCAACATAATAAGGGGCCCAAAGGGTCCAAAATTAAACTTTTGTTTGATTTCATCAAAATTGAATAATTGGGGTTCTATGATATGCTGAATCTAACTGTCATGACTGTGTATGTAGATTCTTAACTTTTGGTCCCGTTTTCAAATTGGTCTACATTAAGGTCCAAAGGGTCCAAAATTAAACTTAGTTTGATTTTGACAAAAAATGAATCAGTTAGGTTCTTTGATATGCTGAATCTAAAAATGTACTTAGATTCTTGATTATTGGCCCAGTTTTCAAGTTGGTCCAAATCGGGGTCCAAAATTAAACTTTGTTTGATTTCATCAAAAATTGAATAAATGGGGTTCTTTGATATTCCAAATCTAACTGTGTATGTAGATTCTTCATTTTTGGTCCTGTTTTCAAATTGGTCTACACTAAAGTCCAAAGGGTCCAAAATTAAACTTAGTCTGATTTTAACAAAAATTGAAATCTTGAAGTTCTTTGATATGCTGAATCCAAAAATGTACTTAGATTTTTTATTATGGGCCCAGTTTTCAAGTTGGTCCAAATCAGGATCTAAAATTATTATATTAAGTATTGTGTAATAGCAAGTCTTTTCAATTGCACAGTATTGCGCAATGGCAAGAAATATCTAATTGCACAATATTGTGAAATATCAATTTTTTTTTTAATTAGAGTTATCTTTCTTTGTCCAGAATAGTAAGCAAGAAATATCTAATTGCAAAATATTGTGCAATAGCAAGATTTTTTTTTAATTGGAGTTATCTTTCTTTGTCCAGAATCAACTTAAATCTTTGTTATATACAATATACAATGTATATTCACTTTTTACTACCAACTGATAAATTAAAATAATCTTTACCATTCAGTGATAACAAGCAGTTTTTTTACATCTTAATATTTTATGATGTATTTAAATGAGTAGTTATTGTTGCAAACTCCATTAGAAATTTTAATTGAGATTAGTTTTGGAATAAGGGAAAGGGGGATGTGATTAAAAAAATTGGGTTCAATTTTTCTCATTTGAAATTTCATAAATAAAAAAGAAAATTTCTTCAAACATTTTTTTGAGAGGATTAATATTCAACAGCATAGTGAATTGCTCTAAGAGAAACAAAAATTTTAAGTTCATTAGAACACATTCATTCTGTGTCAGAAACCTATGCTGTGTCAACTATTTAATCACAATCCAAATTTAGAGCTGAATCCAGCTTGAATGTTGTGTCCATACTTGCCCTAACCGTTCAGGGTTCAACCTCTGCGGTCGTATAAAGCTACGCCCTGCGGAGCATCTGGTGCTTTATATCTTTGAAACTAAGACATTTAGGGCAAATCTTTCAACATTTAAATGTCCATCAGAATAAGATATATCCCCTCACAAATTTTGAGTTGAATCGGACAACCGGTTGTTGGGTTGCTGCCCTAAAATTTGTGATTTTAAGGATATTTTGCAGTTTTTGGTTATTATCTTGAATACTATTATAGATAGAGATAAACTGTAAACAGCAATAATGTTCAGCAAAGTAAGATCTACAAATAAGTCAGCATGATCAAAATTGTTAGAGGACCCCTTAAGGAGTTATTGCCCTTTATAGTCAATATTGAACAACTTTTCGTCATTTTTGTAACTTGTATAAAAATCTTTTCTAAAACGACTTGTTTAAATTTAACCAAACTTCGCTACAATCATAATACATTGTACTAGGGTATCTATTTAAAAAAAAAGTGTCTAATGACCCCGCCTACCAACGAAGATGGCCGACATCAGTAAACACATTAACAGGTGAGCGACACAGGCTCTTGAGAGCCTCTAGTTTGATGATTTAAATGCTTTATCAATTATAGTTTTTAGAGTTAAAATATGATCACTTGTTCGACTTCCCTTTCTGAATCCAATTTGCTCACGACAATGACTGTAATGTATGACTTAACTAAACCAAGGTAAGGAAATCTTATACTGTCTTTGCACAACCTTAACTGCTTTAGATGCACTGACATAAAACACATTCGTTGTTTAAAATAATACTTTTTTTTTTTGTGATAAAGGAATCCTGCAAATGTAAATGAGAAAGTATTGTCCTAAATTTCAACTTAGGCCGCCAACAACCATTTGATTTTCTGTAGGGGGTAGGGGGTGGTGGCTTTTGATTGTTTTGAAGAAAAAAAGTTTGTTTCCAATTTTTGGATAAAAAATAATTTGTTTTTGACCCTGAGAAAAAAAAATGTTTGTTTTACCCTCAGCTGCCATTAAATTAAATGCTAAAATTGAAAGAGAAGAATTGTTTTCAACTTGTCTGGAAAAAAATCCATAGTGCCCCCCTCCCTGAAAACAAATGGGTGCTGCCTTCAAACAATCTCTTTCAGAGTATCATTTTAATCAATCTTATTCAAAGCATTATCATACTGACATGAAGTGTGACTTAATTTTGACTTGTGATCTAAAACATAATTATTGACTTAGCCCCCAAAAACTGCTCTGAAATACTTTTATATTAATGTAAAAATGCATAGTTTTTTTTAATATTATTATTATTTTTTTCAAATAGAAAAAGAAAAATATTACTAAGTCTATTTTGTTCTTATTTATTTTCAAGTTCATGACCAGCACCATTTATTTATTGGTTGAGTGTGTTATTTTTATAATTTGAGTCCATTCATTAGAACTATAACTTGCATGAAATCAATGAGACAACATGGTTATATTTAGTTTGTTCATACAAGGATTGCAAAATTAATTTTCCTTTTATAAATTTAAAATAATGAAGATATTACATTCAGAATACTTTCATTATGATCTCTTTTATGTTTAAATGAAAAAGGTAGGACCAACTTGCAAGTGTCAGTAATGAAAAGGAATTCCTGTTTTTTATCATTTTAATACTGTCTTGATCCATTATTCATGAATATTTAGACTACCCCTTGTATAAATTGAGGAGACATTTATTTCTGCGTTAAAATAATTTGGTTGCAGCAGTAAAAATACTTACCAAAACATGAATATTAAATTAACTCTTGGAATATTAAATTAATATTAAATTATTAACCCTATTACTGTATGGCACATAGGGACACATAGGGCCTATTTCACAGGGACTGAGTTCTGAAAAGTGATAAAATGTGTTTCTCTATTTTTTGGCACATGTTTACAGTATCAAAATATATTTAATAAGATAGTTTTTAATATTATCCACATGTAAATAACAGCATTTTGCTTGATATAACAATAGTTTGTTCATGATAGTGTCAAACAAAGGGACGTAACTCGTGAATTACCGTCGGCCCCGCTTCGTCAGAAATATCGACACATCTAACTGGCACATTTGCGTATCTTAGCATATCAACTGGCACAAATTTGACACATCATAGTCCAAGTTATGTTACATAACATAATTTAAATTCAGCATAGCTTCCTGAGAAGTTAAGAAAGAAAATTACGATTTTAATTTTCTGTGACCAATTTTTTTGTCAACACCTTGACTTTGAAGACAAATTTTGAGAGAAAAAATGAGTTTAATCCCTAATTGAGTTGAGTAATATATTTCTTATATACTCAAGAATGTTCCCTTAAAAGGAAATTAGTTTTAATTCATGCAAAAAACTACAAATTCCAAAAAACGAGCTTCACTTTTTTTGGTAAAAAAATGCCCATATATGGTAATCACATGACGTCCATTGTTGCTTTAAGAAACTGAATTGGTCTGTGTAAAAAAAAATCCTTTTTTAATTTTTAATTACTTTTTAATTTTTTTTTATTAAAGTCTAGTTCACTGTAAAAATCACAGTCTGACACATATGGCGGACAAATAGCGATAAGGTGTATGGATAGAAACAAGTGCCTGTGGTAAAAATCCATTGAATTAGGAACCTATTCTCCATGTTTTATCAAGTAAAAAAAAAATAAAAATTTTGTTTTATTTATTTCATCAGGTACATGTAATTAATTTTTAATAATTTAATAAAAATAGTTAATAATCAAAAGATCCCTTTTAAAATTATAATTTGTCAAAGCAAGGATTTGTATAGTAAGACTTACTATACAAATCCTTCGTCAAAGTATGTCCAAGCTGATATATATATAAAAAAAAGAGATCAAACATTTATCTAAATTAATTAGCAGTAATCAAAATTTTAAAACTATTTAATTTTATATAATCTTTTCATTGATCATGTTGTTTTGCCTGGGATTATAATATTTAACGCCTGTCAAAAATGGACATCATAATTTAATTGCTACACACCCATACTTAATCCTTAATTACCCCTCTTGATTACTTATGCAGGATGTCACACCTTTACTTTGAACGATCAATTTTGAAGAGAAAAATTAAACTAGAGGCTCTTTAGAGCCTGTGTCGCTCACCTTGGTCTATATGCATATCAAACAAAGAAAACAGATCGTCACATGGATTCATGACAAAATTGTGTTTTGGTGATGGTGATGTGCTTGGAGATCTTGCTTAACTGAACATTCTTGCTACTTACAATTTGTCTATCTATAATGATCTTGGCCCTTTAGTTCCAGAGGAAAATATTTTGTAAAAACAACAAATGAAAATTGTTAAAAATTGACTATAAAGGGCAATAACTCCTTTAGAGGTCAACTGACCATTTTTGTCATGTTTGACTTATTTGTAGATCTGTCACCAAGGTCCACTCCAGAGCACTGTTAGATAAGGGGGAGCTAACTCGTATGTGCTGGAACCAAGAGACAGGGGGTCAGTCTATCGCTAGACTTAATGTTCTGATAGGCATTTATTATAGCTAAAACGCAAGGAAGGTTTTCATAATTTAATTAACGATAACGATTTAAATGAATGATAACAAATCAATCAATAAACAATGCCAAATAATAATAATCTAACTAAAGTACAAAGTATCAATTAAAATAACAAATCCAAAGTAAAACTATAGTATTTCTCCTTAAAATGTAAAATATAAAAAAAATGCCAAAATTACTAAATCATAAAATGTACTTAATCTCAAAAATCAAAGTGTATAAGTCTCAAAAATAAAAAGATTCTCAAAAGTATTTCCAAAGTTAAGTTACGAGTCAGCATGGTCAGTTCTAAATTTTGTCTCACACTACACAGTCAACTGGTAGACTGGTAGAAGTCTTATAAGGCCAGTATAATGACATGAGTAGTGTGAGGTTACGCTTCCAAAACACTGACTGTTATCTTAAAAATTATCAAAAATAAAAGGTGAGTCAAAAATACATTTTTGTCTTAAAACACTACAAAGTCTACTTTTAGACTGATCGACAGTCTTACAGATCTAGTATTATAGACTTTAGTAGTGAAAGGTTAGGTTTCCGAAAGGTGACTGCTTTTCCAAAATTTCACAATGATATTTATACTAAAACACAAAATAACTCGACATGACATGAGATGTTAATAGTACTCTCATTAGTATAAAGAGACTTTAATTAACAAAGCCTAATCCTAGTGACATATGCTAATTACAATTAATATTTCAAAATAAAGTGCTTTGAGCAAACTGTGACATTTCGAGTACTAATGCCACAGCATAGGTAAAATTAATTAAACAGATTAATTAAAACTTTAACAAAATACAAACATTAAATTTTCTTTCATAAAATAAAACATATTTTTATCCAAAATAACACTAACACAATTATAAGCCAAATAACACACCATGACAGATCTTACTTTGCTGAACATTATTGCAGTTAACAGTTTATCTCTATCTATAATAATATTCAAGATAATAACCGAAAACAGCAAAATTTCCTTAAAAATTACTAATTGGGGGGCAGCAACACAACAACCAGTTGTCAAATTCATCTGAAAATTTCAGGGCAGATAGATATTGACTTGATAAACAATTTAACACCATGTCAGATTTGCTCTAAATGCTTTGGTTTCAAAGTTATAAGCCAAAATCTATATTTTACCCTGATGTCCTATTTATAGCCATGGTGGCCATTTTGGTTGGTTGACCAGGTCACGCCACACATTTTTAAAACTATATACCCTAATAATTATTGTGGCTAAGTTTGGTTAAGTTTGGCCCAGTAGTTTCAGAGGAGAAGATTTTTGTAAAAGATTACAAAAAATTACAAAAAATTGGTAAAAAATGACTATAAAGGGCAATAACTCCTTCAGGGGTCAACTGTCCATTTTGGTCAAGTTGACTTATTTGTAGATCTTACTTTGCTGAACATTATCGCAGTTTACATAAAATTGAGAAAGGAAATGGGGAATGTGTCAAAGCGACAACAACCCGACCATAGAGCAGACAACAGCCGAAGGCTACCAATGGGTCTTCAATGTAACGAGAATTCCCACACCCGTAGGTGTCCATCAGCTGGCCCCTAAAAATATGTATACTAGTACAGTGATAATGGACGTCATACTAAACTCCGAATTATACATAAGAAACTAAAATTAAAAATCATACAAGACTAACAAAGGCCAGAGGCTCCTGACTTGGGACAGGCGCAAAATTGCGGCGGGGTTAAACATGTTTATGAGATCTCAACCCTCCCCTATACCTCTAGCCAATGTAGAATAGTAAACGCATAACAATACGCACATTAAAATTCAGTTCAAGAGAAGTCTGAGTCCGATGTCAAAAGATGTAACAAAAGAAAATAAATATAATGACAATAATACATAAATAACAACAGACTACTAGCAGTTAACTGACATGCCAGCTAGCGCTCCAGACCTCAATTAAACTGATTGAAAGATTATGAGGGGTTTAGTATAATACTATCATAAAATATATGAGGAGAACATAACCCGTTTCATGCCAATAACTGTTTAAAAAAAATATGTTTAGTTCCGATGCAAAGACCCTATAGGTGTCAGACCACCAATTAAAAATCCCTATCTGTTCAACCAAATTTTGCAATTTTCACAGCTTTCTAAATATTTTACCTTAAGTTTAACTTCATAGAAACCAGGTATATCCTTAATTATACCCCCGCTTTAAAAAAGGGGGGGTATACTGTTTTACCTCTGTCTGTCCGTCCATCAGTCCGTCCCATGAAACTTTCGTCACATTTTTCTCAGGAACTACACATCCACCCTTTCTGTAATTTGGTATCAACATTTATATATGTCAGCCATACCGTGTGATGCGTTTTCAGATTCATCACTTGACAACTTCCTGTTTACCGAACACTTGTCTGATTTTACACATGATAGCCAAGTTGAAAATTTTCGTCACATTTTTCTCAGGAACTACAATACAAGGATTTCTGAAATTTGGTTTCAGGATTTATATAAGTCAGCTATACCGTGTGATGCGTTTTCAGATTCATCACTTGACAACTTCCTGTTTACCGAACACTTGTCTGATTTTACACATGATAGCCAAGTTGAAAATTTTCGTCACATTTTTCTCAGGAACTACAATACAAGGATTTCTGAAATTTGGTTTCAGGATTTATATAAGTCAGCTTTACTGTGTGATGCGTTTTCAGATTCATCACTCGACAACTTCCTGTTTACCGAACACTTGCATATTTTTACACTATTAATATTATCCACTTGCGGCGGGGGTATCATCAGTGAGCAGTAGCTCGCAGTTTCACTTGTTGTACATATATCAGCTTTTTACATGCCAATTTTCACCATACCTTTAAAGCCTTCTAACAAAATAACTGACCATCAAACAGAGGTACTCCAAAACAAAAACCTGGTTTTCTGGAAATCTAAAATTAGTATACTATGGAGCGCATTAATCCTCAATTTTTAATGCAAACTCATAGACAAGTAAATTTTGGCTCAAAATGATCTAGATATATTTCTCTTTCACCAAAAGTTTCATTTCTGCAAATTTGTTGGTTAGTTTAAGTAAACAAGGACATCAAAAGCACTATTTTGTGTCAGAGTAGGGCTACTTTTACATACGTTCTAAATTGGAGGGAGTAACAGAGGTACTTCAAAACAAAAACCTGGTTTTCTGGAAATCTAAAATTAGTATACTATGGAGCGCATTAATCCTCAATTTTTAATGCAAACTCATAGACAAGTAAATTTTGGCTCAAAATGATCTAGATATATTTCTCTTTCACCAAAAGTTTCATTTCTGCAAATTTGTTGGTTAGTTTAAGTAAACAAGGACATCAAAAGCACTATTTTGTGTCAGAGTAGGGTTACTTTTACATACGTTCTAAATTGGAGGGAGTAATTGGTGGTCTGACACCTATAAGTGAATCAATATTAAAGCCAAAATATGCAATCTTTAATGACCTGACAACAGTATTGTAACTATAATATCCCTTCTTAATACATTTTGCATTATTGCAGTTTATAGTTTATCTCTATCTATAATAGTATTCAAGATAATAACCAAAAACGTCAAAATTTCCTTTAAAATTACCATTTCAGGGGCAGCTAGCAACCCAACAACCGATTTTTTCTGGAAATCTAAAATTAGTATACTATGGAGCGCATTAATCCTCAATTTTTAATGCAAACTCATAGACAAGTAAATTTTGGCTCAAAATGATCTAGATATATTTCTCTTTCACCAAAAGTTTCATTTCTGCAAATTTGTTGGTTAGTTTAAGTAAACAAGGACATCAAAAGCACTATTTTGTGTCAGAGTAGGGCTACTTTTACATACGTTCTAAATTGGAGGGAGTAACAGAGGTACTCCAAAAAAAAACCTGGTTTTCTGGAAATCCTTCGGGCCAGGTGAGCGAAAAAGAATAAAAGAATCAGAATTAAATGAAATAAATGTAAGAAACGTCAATAATTTACATTATTAATCATTGTTAATGCAGAAAAAAACAATTTTTAAAATTTTTTTTTTTTTATAAATTTCGAAAAAAACGTCTTTAGTTATGTATAGTCCGCACACCTTAAGGGAAAAAAATATGTTAAACAATTTGTTATGAAAGAGGAAGATACTTTTAGTGCAGTATAAGATGTATTATTAAGTATAAGATTTATTGTATTTTTATCGCACACTATGTGGTTATATTTTTTCCTGTAATTTTGAACATTTTTAATAAAAAAGTCTCTAATACTGGAGTAACCTCTGCAGTGTAGCAGCATGTGCTGTTCATTTTCAATCTCGCCACTTTTACAGATTTCACAAATTCTTTGAACTCTGGGCACTATTAAATATCTTCCTCTTTCAATGGCAAGGTTATGAGCACTTACTCTTAATTTACACAATGATGATCGATCTGATTTATTTCTTATAGCATCAACAAAACCTGCCGGTTCACCTTATTTTTAAAAACCTTAGTTTTGAATAATAATATTTAACCTTTTAACCCATGGGTTGCTTTTAAAAAATAAAAAAGGACAACAGAAGGGTACCTGAAAACTGTGAAACCAAATACAAGCAGAACGAAACAAAACAAAATGTCATGAAAAAATACAGACACTTAAAAGTTAATGTATAGAATAAAACCAGAGGTAGACAGTTGTAAGTGATGAAAAATTGAATAACTAAATAAAAAAATTTCAAAAGAAGAGAATTCATTTTAAAACAAGATGCACCTCTTTGATAATGATATTCTTACCTATGTATAGAAGCCAAGGCACGAAATTTATCAAATCATTTTTGTTGAGCCTTCGACTTTAGTTGAAAAAGCGAGACTAAGCGATCCTACATTCCGTCGTCGTTGGTGTCGTTGTCGTCGTCGGCAGCGTCCACAAATATTCACTCTGTGGTTAAAGTTTTTAAAATTTTGATAACTTTCTTAAAATATCCTGGGTTTGTACCAAACTTATACAGTAGCTTGATTATGATCATAAGATAGTATCCAGAAGTAAATTTTGAAAAAAATTAAATCAGTTTTTTCCGTATTTTATTTTTAAATGGACTTAGATTTTCTGCCAGGAAACAAAACATTCACTCTGTGGTTAAAGTTTTTAAAATTTTGATAACTTACACTATTTTGGATTTGTACTAAACTTGGACAGAACCTTATTTATGATCAGAAACTAGTATGTAGAAGGAAATTTTGTTAAAATTTTGTACCTGTTTATCTATATTTTACTTATAAATGGACTTCGTTCTTCTTCCAGTTAACATTACATACAGTCTGCAGTTAATTTTTTTTTATTAATTTATTAGATTCATAAGCTATCTTGGATTTTTACCAAACTTGGACAGAAACTTCTTACAGTCAAAAATTATAGTATCAACATGATCAAGAAGAATATATTTATTGATTTTTTCCTCATTTTTGTTGAGCCTGCGATTAACAGCAAAAGTAGGCGAGACACTGGGTTCCATGGAACCCTTACAAATTTTTAATTGCAGAATAAATTTAATAATCTAAATTAAGTCATATTTTTTTTTTTTAAATTGGATCATTACCATTGGATAACAGTATATTGAAAGTTTTAAGCAAATTAAGGTTTTGCATCTATTGAAAAAAAAAAACTTATTCAAACTGGCATCAAACAAGTTGGTCCGAGACCACAATTATTTCGTAGTGCATTTCTTTTAGAACATAAATGAAAATAAAAAAAATCCCACCTGCGCTTTCTCAAAGAAACTTTTACAGTGTGTTGTACTACTTTTGGGACAAATTATATCAAAATTATAGAAAACTTCATCGTCTCTAACTCAAAATATGGACAATTTTATCTTTAGGGCGTCTTGAAATCTTTTGACAGCTTCCAAAGTGCTAATTTTAAACCTTTTTCAGCTGGACCAAATCACTACTTTCCTTTAAAATTCTGGACCCAAATTTTTTTACAGTGTAATTTCACCCCCCTACTTGCAATTTTAGGCATTAAACATGGAGAAATAAATTTGGAAGGGGTATAAACATTAATGGCAAGTAACCCACTGTCAACACTAGGGACTATATTTGTGAACAACGAAAATCAAGGGACGACAATGGTGGTCTCCGACCTAATAGGGTAGAAAGAGTTGACAAATCTTAAAAAAACTTGGTATGACCAAAGCTTAATGAGTTATAACACTGCTTACAAAGTTTCATGACAATAGGATGTATATTATAGACATTAAGTGAAGTTCTATACTCATCTTTGCATACATGTAAAATTTTGACGTTAAAATTGAAAAATTTCAACTATCAACATTTGGGGCTTTAAAAATTAAAATATTGCAAAAAAATACTTTTTAAATGCCTTAATATATAACTTATCATGTACTAAAAGCAATAGAGTACTCATTTGATTTATCAGACTTGACATAATTATTCAAAAGTCAAATTTATATGTGCCTGTGCCTAAATATTGAGGTTTTTCAATGAAGGGGGGCCTTACATGAAGATGTAATATTTTCCAGCAATTTTGAATTTGTGAAGCTTTTTGGTTATAAATAGTACTTACATATGTATTGAAAGTACTTCAAATGGAAAGAAACGTTACAAATAACATATCATATTAGTTTAAAAGGGTCTTAGGCCAGGTAAGACTGGAAAAAATTTAGGGTCAATTTAGGCCGTGCCACATATTTACATTAAAAAATGCATATTGAGGCAATAAGAAATAAAAATTTGTGTCTTTTTTATCATTTCTATACTCATGTGACATGAAACAACAAATCTGAGCACAAAAAGATTCTTGCAATTAACCTTTCTTACAAACAGTATGGTCTGATACAAAGATTTTTGCTTTTTAGGGAAAAACTTGCATGCAATTTATTCTCAACAGGCTTTTATTTAAACCACTTGCTATCCGACAGACGTAAAGAAAGATTTTATGTTAAATGGAACAGGTGCAATAGACATTATAAAGTGCATTTGATACAAATTTAGTGAGGTCTTTATTATGGACATTAAATTTTATGTACCAAGCTCCCCACTATTGACTTCATTCAAACAAGGCGTTAGACAAGAGTCATTTATACAACACATTTTGCACATTTTGTCTGAGATAATCTTCTTTTCTGTAGATTCAGAGTTCATAAATAAGTAAATGAACTAGATAAAGGCATAGAAACACAAATATTGGCACATGAAAACCTGTCAGATAGAAAGTCAAAGAAACTTTTACAGTGTGTTGTACTACTTTTGGGACAAATTATATCAAAATTATAGAAAACTTCATCGTCTCTAACTCAAAATATGGACAATTTTATGTTTAGGGTGTCTTGAAAATATTTTGACAGCTTCTGAAGAGCTAATTTCAAACCTTTTTCAGCTGGACCAAATCACTACTTTCCTTTAATAAAATTCTGGACCCAAATTTTTTTACAGTGTAATTTCACCCCCCTACTTGCAATTTGAGGCATTAAACATGGAGAAATAAATTTGGAAGAGGTATAAAAATTAATGGCAAGTAACCCACTGTCACCACTAGGGACTATTTTTGTGAACAACGAAAATCAAGGGACGACAATGGTGGTCTCGGACCAGTTGATTTCGTTTTAAAAAATCCCTAACATAAGCTTTATCATGTTTATAGCGTTTCAGATAAATATTTCAAATGATTCAGCACTATTTTGTTTTCTCAGCACCCTTCACTTAAGAGTAACACTGAAAACTGACCAACTCCTAGTAGGTTAAATAGATAGTTAACAGAGGTTGATTTAGGGGGGGGGCAGGGCTCCCCCCCCCCTTTTTGGGGAAAAATTTGGTTGCTTATATAGGGAATCACTGAAGTGTGACTGGAGCCGGACCCCTCTTAGGCAGTCAGTGGGCCCCCACTTATGAAAATTTCTAGATCCGCCAGTGGTTAGGTTGAGTATGTACATATATATTTCTACTGTACTTTAAGCAATAAAATGGCTCAATACACATGTATTACCTCAAATTTTATTTCAAATTTTATTTCAAATTTTATTTCAAATTTTATTGTTTTGCTCTACGACTTCTTTACTTTCTGTAATTATGTAGGCAGATGCATGTACCTTTTGAACCATCATCTTTAACCTTTTAATGAACTATTTTGGTTCTTTATAAATTGCTGGCCTTCAAATATTCAGCTTTGAGTGTTCTTGGTGAAGGTAGATCCAGAGAGAGTACTTCAGTCACAACTTTAAACGTTTTGTTTTCATCTTTTATCGATTGCATGATGATTATTTATTGCCTTGTATCATTGATTTCAGTTCTAAAAATGCCAATAAAGTCAAATAAAATTAAAAAGGCCAAATAAAGTAAACCTCTATAACATCCAACTTATCGGTCAGGTTTTGTAAAAGCTGAACACATTCATATCATATAAACGTAAAACATAAACATAATTCAGTTCAGCCTGCATAAATAGCGGCAACTATTACATAGATATGCAGGCTTAAAATATTGGTGCCCATCTATCCATTTGTAGGTGCCTGCATTTTGAAAATTGAAAATAATTTTTCAAAAGTTTATATCAGCAGTAAATCAGTCCGGGGTAGTACTTGTACAAGTAATTTTTATTTACTTGAATCTTGAAGTAAAAAAAATATTCTCAAATAAGTTAATTTATATAATGTTTGAATAATCTCCCCTTAATTTTCTCAAAAATTCACTTGTATAAGTAAATTTTTCTTACAATCTAACAAAAATCCTCAAGTTTTGAGATGTAAAATCATGCCTTTAATGATTTCTCCCAGTTTAGCTCATAATTTTGAAGTTAAATGCTTGGTCCCTTAGACAATGTTTGGACTGATGCTTGTTAAAAGTATATGCATTTATCATATATGTAGCTCCATTAAGGGTCCTAAATCCGCCACTGTTTTTAAATAGCAAATGAAAGGAAACAGGATTTTTTTGTATTAAGGAATATCATTGTTCCACATTTTTTATTTGTGCATTTTTAAGTTATAGTACGACAATCAATGTTGAGCAAAGTAAAAGAGCATAGGTATGTCCAGTCAGAATGGGGGCGTGTAAAGAGAGTGCTACACTGTCAGCTGCATGACAGATTTTTCCATTCTTGGTCATACACCAATGTTGCTCTCGAAAAACCAGTGCAATGTAAAACGCTGAATTTAAAGTATAGCATTCACCTACGGACAATGAGGGAACGCAGAAACCTGAATATTTGAAAATCAAGTATACAAAATATAAAAACCGAAACAATGGAAGAGGTGTTGGCCAAAGTGAAGTTAAGCAGATCAAAATCCATCTAAGGGCTTCTTTGCCAGAGGGAGTTGAGTCCTAAGTTTCTTTGTAATTTGTATGTAAATGACCTAATTTCCAATGATGGATTTTTTATTGCCAGTGACAAATAGTTCATGCATGTTCAGGGCGATAAAAAATTAGCAATAATTACAACAGGGAGGGATTAGCTTGATATTCATATTATGGAGACATAATCTTTCAATTGAATTAGTTCAATTTAGGTCTGGAGCTGGCATGTCAGTAACTGCTATAGCTATATAGTAGTCATTAGTTAATTATTATCATTGTCATTTTGATTAGTTTCTTTTGTTACCTATTCTGACAAATTGACAATTTACGAATGGACATGTTACAAAACACCAATATACAAATAGACAATTTACAAAATCAACATTTAACGAATCGACAAGTTACAAAACATCAATATACAAATTGAAAAATCACACAATTACAAGTTACAAATTGGCAAGTTACGAAGTAATTTTGAACCCATTGGCTTTCCATATTATGAAACCTAATACAATTGTAAGTGAATTTTTTAAGAGAAGATTTAAATAAAAATCTTACAAATTTCTGAAGTAAAATGGTAAATATAACATCTTCAAGAAAATAAACATGACTTGTATAAGCATTACCCCTGACTGACTGACTTCCCAATTCTTGAAAAAAAATAACCTCACTCCTTACCTCAACAATTAAATCTTATGTGTGACAATGTCTCAGCTTTGAAAAGATCCATCATACATCTGCAAGTGTACAATATGGACAGGATATTTTATATATTTTTAGTCTGTTCTATTGCAGGTTCATTCTGAAGAAAAGATGTAGACACAGTAGCTACAGTGATGTTAGAGGGCAGCACTGTAGCGAGCAGTAGATAGAGAGATAATGAGATACTACTAGAGAAACCAACATGGGTGTTACAGAAGAAGAGTTAAATTTCTTGAGGTTTTACTTCTTGAATTTGAAGATTGCTTCAAAAGCTGTCAGGGTATATTTTGATTATGTCCATCCTCCAGCAGGACTTGGCGCTGAACTTACCAAAAGTTCTGTGACCTTGAAAGGACTCCGTTTTATGACAAAACTGCAACTGAATATTTTATATCCAAGTCCTGGTGAGTTTGAGCTATGTATGTTCTTGTGATGAAAGGTCGTCTGGTGAGAATGGGGCAATGCCTTGTGTAAAGACAGTGCCATGCTTTTTGCACAATAAGAACCCTTGCAACTACTCTTTGAGGGGTCAATAGGTGGCCTGTTGAAAGGCAAAAATTTTGCCTTATCCAAAATGCCATCATTTTACAGTGGCAGTCCAAATTTTCACACCAATCATACAGGATGGCCTCTAATTACAAGACCTATACCTACTGTATTTATTGTTAATTTGTTCTCATCGTGAACATGGTTGAAATATTTGCCACAGGACATTAAGCAACAAATAATCCATCAATAACATGCGATAAAGGTAACCAGATGAGACTTTATGTTTATATTCATAAGAAAAAACCCCACATAAGTTCAAATAGAAGCTCAGGGGCGGATCTAGCCATTTTTAAAAGGAGGTTCCAAACTCAGGATAAAGGGAGGGTTCCGACAGTATGTCCCAATTCAAATGTAATGATCTGCCATTAAAAAAGGGGGGGGGGGCGGGTTTAACACTTTGACCCGCCACTGATGCTTGAAAATTGTAGTTCATAAGATATTGACATTTTCTACATGGATATGAAGTTAGCAGTCGGTTCAATATTCATGATATTCAAATTTAGTTCAAATTCATAAAAATTTCAGAAATTAGTTGAAAGGAGTGAAAAGATATGTAGGAAATCGTTTTATGACCCCTTCAAATTGTCGTAAACTGGAATATAAACCCTTATCAATGCTTATGTAAGTTGCATATTTGTCTTCAAGTAATATAGATTTTTATGCCCAATTTGAGGGAATTATGTTTTCTGGTTTGTTCCTCCGTCTGTTCAGCTTCAGGTTAAAGATTTTGGTTGAGGTAGTTTTTGATGAAGTTGAAGTCCAATCAGCTTGAAACTTAGTATGTACATGTTCCTAATGATATGATCTTTCTAATTTTAAAGTCAAATTAGAGTTCTGACCCCAATTGCATGGTCCACTGAACATAGAAAATGATAATGCAATTGGGGCATCCATGTACTATGGACACACTCTTGTTATCAAGAAAACAACTGCAATACTGTAATTTTGTATCTAATATTTCGAAAAACAAAAACAAAAACCCATCACTATAGAAACATCTAAAAATATAAATATAAATATATATGGAAAGCCCCAAAAAAGAAATATATATTGAAAACTTACCTAAGAGTGCTTAAATGACGATGATACCCCCTGGTCTTTCATTGCCCATAAAATTCTACTAATTCATAAACTTTTTATATATAAAGATTGTATTAAAATGATTCCCTAGAATAACATGCATAATGTCATCTTCAATACATGTATCTATTAAAGGAGGGCTTAAAGATTGTCACTTTTCGGCTATAAATTGTCAAAATCAGGACAAAGGGCACAGGGCAATGATGGGATTCCCCTGATCTCTCAATCTGCCTAATATTAAACAGAAAGTTAGTTAATAGGTAGATACAAACGTGACTAAAAGGAATTTGGGTACAATTCATGTCATCTATGTTTAAGGAGGGCCCAAAGTGCCACATGTGACAGTTGGATATTTAAAATATATAGCAAAAACCTACCAGAGACCACTGAAATGAAGATGAGTCCCCCTGGTCTTTAAATGTCCATCAAATTCGAGGAAAGTGTAATATATAGATATCGAAGATAACATAATTCTGGGAAATCTTCTTGATATATATAACTTTTATATAAACAGTCTATGATTTCCTCCAATTTTATGGACATTGAAATACCATGGGGTCTCATCATCTTTTCAGCGGTCATTGTAGGTTTTCAACATATATATTTTGAATACTAACTATTCAATATCGACTTACAGGGATATTAAACAATGTCCTACGTATCTTTTCACTCCTCTTAACTTAAAAATCATACTTTGAATGTTATGAAATATTTGACTTTCAACTAAATTTGAACATCTAACCGTCAGCTAGTCAATGCTAGTAGCTGGTTGGATATTGGACATGGAGTATTGAATAACGAAACGACTGAGCTTACTTCAAATACATATTTTCCATTTTCAAATTTTTTTTAAATGTTTAAGTAATGTTAGATCAGAAGACTTTGATAAAATTGAGAATGGAAATGGGGAATGTGTCAAAGAGACAACAACCCGACCAAATAAAAAACAACAGCAGAGGGTCACCAACAGGTCTTCAATGTAGCGAGAAATTCCCGCACCCGGAGGCGTCCCTCAGCTGGCCCCTAAACAAATATATACTAGTCCAGTGATAATGAACGCCATACTAATTTCCAAATTGTAAACAAGAAACTAAAATTTAAAATCATACAAGACTAACAAAGGCCAGAGGCTCCTGACTTGGGACAGGCGCAAAAATGCGGCGGGGTTAAACATGTTTGTGAGATCTCAACCCTCCCCCTATACCTCTAACCAATGTAGAAAAGTAAACGCATAACAATACGCACATTAAAATTCAGTTCAAGAGAAGTCCGAGTCTGATGTCAGAAGATATAACCAAAGAAAATAAACAAAATGACAATAATACATAAATAACAACAGACTACTAGCAGTTAACTGACATGCCAGCTCCAGACTTCAATTAAACTGACTGAAAGATTATGATTTCATCATATGAACATCAGGCACAATCCTTCCCGTTAGGGGTTTAGTATCATACCATCATAACATATATGAGAAGAACATAACCCGTGTCATGCCAATAACTGTTTTTAGAATAAATGTGTTTAGCTCCGATGCAAAGACCTTATCAGTGACTCAATATTAACGCCAAAATATGCAATCTTTAATGACTTGACAACAGTATCGTAATTATATCCCTTCTTAATAAGTCTATTCAAAGGTTTTGTAAGTTTCTGAGGTGAATACTGACACCTTTGTGCTTTATAAAGAATATTTCCATAAAAAATTGGATGTGAAATACCTGAACGTATTAGAAGTCTGCATGTTGAGCTATATTTACGAATGATGTCTTTATACCGATGATAAAATTTAGTAAAAGTTTTGACTAGTTTGTGATATCGAAAATTCTGGTGTAATAATTTTTCAGTAATACATAAATTTCTGCATGTATAAAAATGATTATCTGCCTTTTGCAGAACATGACACCAAGTGAATCTTGCCCTGTAATGGGCTGGGATAACTAACATACTCCTTATGATATAACTACATTATGATATCTGTTACAGGCCAATTAGTTACTTCAGCAGACTTTGATACAACGTTGATAGTTTGCCTTTTACGGAACTTGCCACCACGTGAGTTAGCCCCTCTTACCGGTTGGGATAGTTTACCACCACCAGGTGATACCAGTATAGGTGCAGACCATGCCAGAGTTAAATGGTACAGAAACCAGTCAGTCCATAGTAAAGATGGGATATTGTCGTCAACAGATTTCAATAAGTGCTGGGATGATTTAGAAGGTGTAAGTATATAGATCATGGCCACAATATAGACAAATTATTCCAAATCATAGCCTTTGACTGTTGTTGCTCTATTGTATGGTTGTAAATTGTCTCTTCGACCCATTCCCCATTTCCATACTCCTTTCTTTAAATTACTCTTAATGATAAATGTGAGCACACCTTTGTCCTAAATTTGGTGCTCCTCCCAACAAATCCAGCTCATGGCAGAAAGGTCAAATCTTCTTTATGTCTTCCTCTTTCAACTTTATTATTGCAAGAACCCCTGAGGGTTCACGCAAATTTATTTAATAGTTAGAAATATAGTCTATGGAGGAATATTCAGAATCTAAATTATTTTTCATTCGGAACTACACTTATTCATCGTATCTGTATTAGTCTCCTGCAATTAAGACCACCACCACACCGGTGAAGTTAAGATATTTAGAACGTGACAATAAAGAACATTTTACAAATCGCTTATTCATTTATCTTCTTTAATAATAAACTAAATGTATCTATAGATCACTTTACTTTCAAACATGTATGTTTCAAGGGTTAACATTAGGTCCTTTAGTTTTTGTTCAAAATTTTGGAATTTATTTGCATGACCTGTGACATTACATTTTATGGTGTTGATCAATTTGTGTGACAGTCAGGCGGTTTGTAATTCTATTAAGCTGTTTTTGTGTACTGCCCTCAATGGGGGAGGAGGAGGAGATATTTGGCTAGCCACAAAACCATGTTCAACCCACCAACAACAGGCTCATAACTTGGTATTAAACATTAAACAACTTTGGAAAGGTGCAATATTGAAATTGGTTGGTTATTTTCTGAAATTTGAAGTACTGATAAAAAACGTTTTTAACATAGACATAAACATCCTATATAGATTTTTTATAATTGTAAAAATGTTACGCATATACATATCAGGGAAATGTTTCTATGAGTATATTGATTTCTCCCAACAAAAATTAGAATATTAATAAGTAGCTCTGTCTTTTCAATTCATATAGGCCATTGGACGTCTTAGTGCTAAGGCCAGTCTGCCAATGCTTAAAGAAGCTCAGTTGTCAAAACATGTTGTCTTGGATGGATCCCTTATAGATATGTTACTAGAACTAAGAAGCTGTACAAAATCGCAACAGGAACTAACAGAAATGATAAACATTCACCAATCAGCAATTGACATTCTTATGACTAATAAGGAGGAGCATGAAAAGAAAATCCATCAGGTAAATGTTTCCAATCAAAAAGGGGAAGCTGAAACACAAAAGTTGACAACTGAACTTTCTGATTACAAAAATGAATATACAGAGAAACTCAAAGCATGTAAGAATGATATAAACAAGAATGAAGTAATAATTAAAGAGTTGCAAGACCAATCAGATAAGAAACAAAATAAGGTAGCTGACCTTATTGTACATATATGTAAACTTGAAATGAAATATGAACAACATGACAAGATGTTAAAAAAACATGATGAACATTTGGCTATGCTTGATGGACAGGGGTCAAAACAAGGTGAACAGATAGCACAACAAGCTGAACAGTTAGCACAACATTGTGAACAGATGGCACAACACAGTGAACAGATGGCACAACAAGGTGAACAAATGGCACAACAAGGTGAACAAATGGTACAACAACGTGATCAGATTGCACAACAAGGTGAGATATTTAAGTATTCAATTGATTTGTTCTGCAGCCATGACTTGTAGGCATGGTTTAGTAATCCATTGTTCATTATTTATGTAGCCATGGTGCTGATGACACATCAGGTAAGATTGATTCAGTATCTGTAAGCCAAATGTCCTATAACATATTGTCCTCAGCTATGAAAAAATGTCTAGAGAGGAGAAATTTCCATTGTGAAATTTTGTATACAGCCAATGTTTCACAGATGATTTTTATACGACTACAAAAATTGAAATATTTTTGGTCGTATATTTATATTGGTATCATGTTATCATCGTCGTCGTCGTTGTCATCGTCCGAAACTTTTGGTTTTCACACTCTAACTTTAGTTTGGGTGTTTTGGTCACAACAGTTTAGGAATTAGGGGTAAAAAAGGGCCCAAATAAGCATTTTTCTTGGTTTTCGCACAATAACTTTAGTATAAGTAAACAGAAATCTATGTAATTTTAACATAAGGGATATGACCACAAAAGGAAGGTTGGGATTGATTTTGGGTTTTAAGTTCATTAGACCACATTCATTCTGTGTCCGAAACCTATGCTGTGTCAACTATTTAATCACAATCCAAATTTAGAGCTGAATCCAGCTTTAATGTTGTGTCCATACTTGCCCCAACCGTTCAGGGTTCAACCTCTGCGGTCATATAAAGCTGCGCCCTGCAGAGCATCTGGTTTTGCCATGACGATAAAGTTGTCAGTTTGTCTTGGTCGTATGAGTTTGAATATCCCTTTATTATCTTCCTACTTTCTTGTAACAACAGACTTAGTTACTGAAATGAGGAGGTAGGGTAAATGTCAAATATTAACGTCCCTGAGGTATTTATTAATATTTTGTATATAGTTAAATACTGTAAAAATGAAGGTAGCTTTTAAACTGATTATAATTATATATTATGTTGGTAATGTATAGACCAATTTATGCAACTGTTTTCCATTTTCCAGGTGGAAATAATCAAACAAGACTTGAGGGTAAGTATGTTTGGTTTGTTAATCAATAGATATTATATGAAGCATTTTTTAAGAACAAACATATCAGGTGAGCGACACAAGCTCCTTGGAGCATCTAGTTTTGGATTTGGATATAGGTTTTAGTATGTTTTAAATCAAGTATGTTCATTATGATAGGAACATTTAAAAATGTAGTGTTAGATTATAAAGCTTACTTAACATGGAAGTAAAAAAGTACATATAACCATTGATAACAGGCTATTATTTGAACTTTTAATTATTGAATTTGCCAAATTTTCATGTGCTTGACATTTTTAATGAATTCCATGTTTATTCTGTAATATGCATGATTATATTATATTATAGTGTTCTTTGGGGCCAACAACACTTTCTATTACAAAGAAGATACCACATTTTCAATAGAATGTACTGTGCCACGCACAACACTATACAAAATAGATTGTGTGGAAAGTGTTATGCACCACTCAAAAATTATAATACAGAATAAACATGGAATTTATCAAATATTTCAAGCCCAAGAAATTTTGCAAATTCCATAATGAAAATAATTATAAGTTCAAATAATAGACTGTATTACATGGCTTAAGGGGGCTCACGGGTTAAACCAATTTTTTTATTTAATATAGGATTTCTCTATATATATAATATAAATTTGTTTATTAAAGTGTCACATATTGATTGCCATAAAACATATACAACAATTATAATATTTACACATAAAACAATCAATATCCATGCAGCCATAAATACTGACTATATTTTTCTATAAATGAACTTTATGGTATACTAAATAGAAAAATGAAATAAAAAAATGGGGTCACCGTTCATTTACCCTCACAATCTTCCTTCGAAAGTAGCAAACATTTTTGTTAATGTCCTTTTTTTCTGTTGAACTAATAGGAGAAATAGGCGTAATATCGAAATAAAAAAAGAATTAAATTACAGAAATCGCTTAAATTTTACAATTATTTAGTTTATGTACAGCTTATTCAGCATAACAACAATAAAAAATATAGAAAAAGATTCAATATGGCCGCTGAGCTGTCAACACCTTGAAAAACAGCTCCTCAGTTTTTGCAGATTATTGTTATTTATTGTGATTGCCATAAAAGAAGATTATGTTCAAAAGTTGTGGAATTGAATGAGGATTCTAAAGATATATATTTTTGTGGATAATTTTAAAGGAATAACCAGATATTGACTTTTAAAGATTTGTATACCTGAAATTTAATGTGGAGATATTGATTTTTGATTGTGAGCAGTTTCGACCATTTACTACAAAATGCCTTTAGGGAGTTCTTCACAAGGTGACAAAACTGGAGTTAAACCACAAGGTAAAAAATCTACAAATACAGTTCAGACATTGCTTTCAGCTAGAAAAGATTTGGATTCACAAAAGAATCCTAAACTCCCAAAAAGAACTCATTCAGAACTTTCCAGTGAGTCAGATAACAGTATGGAGTTAAGTGGTTTAACTAATTTACAAAAAGACCTTGATGAGATTAAATTGAACCTTAAGGGTGTAACAAAGAAAGATGATTTTGATATGTTTACAAAAGATCTAGTTAGAACACATGATTTGGAGATAGTAGTTACTACAATTGTAAATAAACTTTTCCAAAGATTTGAGTCTACCATGGACAAAAAGATCAATTGTAGGGTAGCACAGGTAGAAAAAGAAATGCAAGAAAAAATTGAAGCTTTGTCTGTTGAAAATGAAGACCTTAGAAAACAAATTAATCAAGTAAGAGAAACAGTCATCAATGAAAAGAAAATTTTAAAAGACACTGTTAATTATACACAAGAAGCAATTGTAAGTGCAAATTACAACGAACAATACTCAAGGAAAAATAATATAAAAGTTATGAATTTTCCAAGACATGAAAAACAAGACTTAAGATCTGATTTCATTCAGAAAGTAAGGAGAGATCTGAATGTGCAGTTACAAGAGAGAGATGTAGTCGCTATCCATCGCTTGCCCTCCAATCAACCTGGGCCCAACCCTGTCATTGTTAGACTTTTCAATAGTGACGTTAAAAGGAGCATAATGAGAGTTAGAAAAGACTTGAAGGACAAGGTACGATTCTCTGATGACGTCACAAGGAGAAATATGCAACTGATTACCAAACTTAGAGACATGGAATGCTTTGAATCAGTGTGGTATTATAATTGTGGGGTGTTTGGAAGAACTGAAGATGGACTGCAACTGAAATATAGACTTTTTGATGACGTTCGAAGAAGACTGCAGGAAAGAAAATGAACACTTGACTTCATAAATTGATAATTTTTGAATAAGATATATATACTAACATAGAAATTTGAAAACAAACTATATATATATATAAATACTATTAAATTATTGTTCAAACATTAGGTTGGCAAAATTAGTTGTAAAATATAAATTCTGCAATACTATAAATTTTGACATAAAAAGTATAGAATGATACTTTTGTGTTGCCATATTGAATCATTTACATATGTTTTTAATCTTTTTTCATTACAATTTCTTCAAATTTACTGTCTTCAATTTCTGCTAATTATCATGTTCGATATCTATATATCCTGTTACTGTCAGCGATGTTGTGCTGTTTTTGAAAAATATTTTATGTTGTATATTGATACAAAGTTATTACAAATATGGGTTCTTTAAAAATTCTATCTGTTAATTGTCAGGGACTCAGAGATAAAGTTAAAAGAAAAGATGTCTTTAATATGCTGAAGTTAAAAGCATGTAATATTTACTGTATCCAGGATACACATTTTACAAGTGATTTAGAAAATAGTATTAGATCTATGTGGGGATATGAAAGTTATTTTTCTTCTGTCAGTTCCAATTCTAGAGGAGTTGCTGTATTATTCAACAATAATTTTGAGTTCAAAGTGTTAAAAGAAAAAAAAGATATAAATGGTAACTATTTGATTTTAGAAATTTTGGTAGAAAATCAAAAAATTACTTTAGTGTGCTTATATGGACCAAATATGGATAGTCCTGATTTTTTTGATAATATTATGGGCATTGTTGATGATTTTGAAAATGAAAGTTACATAATTTGTGGTGACTTCAATCTTGTACAGAACCCTTATATAGATTATTGTAACTACAAACATACTAATAACCCTAAGGCTAGAGATAGTATTTTAGGAATCATAGAAGAAAGAAGTTTAATAGATCCATTTAGGGAGCTTTATCCCAATGTCCAAAGGTATACTTGGAGAAAAAGAACTCCATTTAAACAGGCTAGATTGGACTTCTTTCTTCTTACAGATAATATGTTAAATAGTCTCAATAACTGTGAAGTACATCCAAGTTATCGTTCAGATCATTCTATGGTATTACTTGAACTGGAATTTAATCCTTTTATTAGAGGAAAAGGTTTATGGAAGTTCAACAACTCCTTACTTTATGATATAGAATACATAAATACAGTTAAACAAAAGATTAGTGAAATCAAAGCACAATATTGTGCACTAGTTTATGATTTTGACAATATTGATGAGATAGATAATGAAGATATTCAAATGAGAATTAATCACCAACTTTTTCTTGAAACTTTATTAATGGAAATCAGGGGGAAAAGTATTTCTTATTCCAGTTACAAAAAAAGGGAATCTGAAAAAAGGGAAACAACTTTACGAAATGAAATTATACAGTTAGAGGAAAATGTTGACGAACTTTCAATAACTAAACTTGAGAGCAAAAAAATTGAACTTGAGCAATTACGTATTAAAAAATTAAAGGGTAAAATAGTCAGATCACGTGTTCAATGGATAGAGGAAGGTGAAAAACCAACAAATTATTTTTGTGGACTGGAGTCAAAAAATTTTATGAGTAAAATTATACCAAAAATTGAAAGAGATAATGGGGAAATACTTACTGATCAGAACAAAATTTTAAAAGAAGTAAAACTTTTCTATGAAAATTTATATAAGAAGAGAGATAACTCAAGTTCAGTAGCTGATCTGAAAGAAGATCTTAAAAATGTAAATGTTCCAATACTTTCTAATGATGAGAAGGAGAGCTTGGAGGGTAAAATCACAGTCAAAGAGGCTGGACAGGCATTAAAAAATATGAAAAATAATAAAACTCCTGGCTCTGATGGCTTTTCTACTGAATTTTTTAAATTTTTTTGGAAAGATCTCCATTTTTTTGTGGTTGAATCTTTAAATTATGGTTCAGAACAGGGAGAATTGTCAGTAACACAAAAGCAAGGAATTATTACTTGCCTGCCAAAAGGAAATAAACCACGTCATTTTTTGAAAAATTGGCGTCCTATTTCACTTTTAAACACTGTCTATAAAATTGGGTCAGCAGTAATTGCAAACAGATTTAAGACTGTCCTTGACAAACTTATTAATCTTGATCAGACTGGTTTTATCAGTGGGAGGTACATAGGAGAAAATATAAGGCTTTTATATGATATCATGCAATACACAGAAGATCACGACATACCTGGACTCTTGTTGTTAATTGATTTCGAAAAGGCTTTTGATTCTATTTCTTGGGATTTTTTGCTAAATGTTTTAAAGTTCTTTAATTTTGGGGAATCAATTATCAACTGGATAAAAGCTTTTTATAATAATATCAAGTCTGCAGTTATACAAGGGGGTAACCTTTCTGAATTTTTTAACATAGGTCGAGGCTGCCGACAAGGTGATCCCCTTTCACCTTATCTTTTCATCCTTTGTGCTGAGATTCTTGCACTAAAGATAAGAGGAAATAAGGAAATTAGTGGTATTGAAGTAACTCAAGTTGAGCATAAGTTGTCACAGTTTGCTGATGACACTTCATTGATTTTAGATGGTAGTGAAAAATCTTTATATGAATCCTTATCTGAATTGGAATGGTTTGCAAAAATATCTGGTTTAAATATAAATTTTGAGAAAACACAAGTAATTTGGTTTGGAAATAAAAAGTATAGCAAGGAAATTTTATGTCCCGACGTTAACCTTTCATGGGGGGAGACAACTTTTAAACTACTTGGGATAAATTTTGATGTGGACTTAGACAATATTGTCAACATCAACTATAATGATAAAATTATACAGATTAAGAACATAATAAAACAATGGTCAAAAAGAAACCTTACAGTAATAGGTAGAATAACTGTGATAAAAACTCTTGTTTTACCTATTTTAAACCACCTTATTATGTCTTTGCCTAATCCTTCAAACAGTGTATTCCAAAAAATTAATGACATTTTTTATTCTTTTGTATGGAATTCTCCTATTCATAGAGTGAAGAAGGACATATTGATTAAAGAATATTTGGAGGGAGGATTAAAAATGATAGATCTTTATAGTTTTACCATGGCACTAAAATCATCATGGATAAGAAGGATTTTTCAGAGAGATAATAAGTGGCAAAGTATCTTGATGTCTGATATTGATAAAAATAAACTTTTTAATTGTGGTGTTCAGTATATCAAACAAGCTAGTTTATATATCAAAAACAGTTTTTGGAAAGATGTTTTCAGAGCATGGGAAATGATTACTGATAAAGAAAGAAATATGGACTATGAATATTTTTTATCAAGTCCTATTTGGTTTAACAATATGATCAGAATTGGTAATAAACCTGTTTTTTATCAACATTGGTTTAATCATGGTTTACAATATGTTAATGATGTAATAGATGAACATGGATGTTTTATTTCATTAGAATTGTTACAGCAATGTTATGATATCAATGTAAATTTTCTGAATTACATGAGTGTTATTTCTGCTATTAAAAAAGCAGCAAACAATTACAAAAAAGGTTCATATAAGTTATGTTGTCCATTTATTCCAGCTTGCTTACAAGTCTTTTTTAAAAGTAGAAAAGGTACTAAAGATATGTACAAAATACTCATAAGTAACAAGGTGACTCCAACAGGACAACTGAAGTGGAGTGAAATATTAGGTGAAGATCTCATTTGGAAACATATATTCAAACTACCTTTTACAGTCACTGTCAATACAAAACTACAGTGGCTTCAGTACAGAATCAACCATAGAATTCTTGCCACAAATAAATTTTTATGTAAAATCAAACTTATCGATAACCCTCTATGTACTTTTTGTAAATTAGAAGATGAAACTGTTGAACATATTCTGTGGAATTGTGAGATTATTCAAAATTTTTTACAAGATGTAGATTATTGGTTCTTATCTGGTGGGGTAAGCCTGCCATTGAATAAGTTGAATTTTATTTTTGGAGATATATCAAAAGTTCGAAAAGGTGACCCATATAATTTGATTTTTCTATACATGAAACAATATATATACAACAGTAGATGTTTTTCAAAAGATCTTTCTGTCAGTGCCATTAAAGAAAAGTTAAAATATATGTACAATTTAGAAAAAATAATGGCTGTCAAAAATAAGAGACAAAAACACTTTGATACCATGTGGAATGCATTTAAAGTATTATTTTTATAATTCAATTTGTCATTTGTTTTTACAATCTATATTTATTGTCAAAACTAACATAAAATATTATTGTATCTAATAGCACAATTTATTATGTACTGAAAATCTTACGGGATATTTTTTAACCTCTTCCTTTTTTTCTTTTTTTTTATAAAATTCTTTAAAATTCTCAAGTGCCACACAGTGGTACATAAACATTTAACTCTAATTATATTTTCTTCTGTATTTTCTTGCTTCTATTTTTTCATATAAATAGAAAAAATTAATTTACAACAATGTGTATTGTCATAAATAAATATATATTCAAATCTATCGCTAATATTACTGTATGTATGTTTGATGTGTTGTATTTGTTGTAAATCTTGAAAATAATAAAAATTAAAAAAAAAAAAAATATAGGTCACTGATGAGTTAAAAAAGATGTTTCAATTCTAATGCAAAAACAAATGGCATTTTTGCATCAAAAGGGAGACAATTTGGAGCTTTTTCAATGATACATTCTAAAAGTCACCTGGGGCCAACACGAACTGATTTTTTGGAATGATTTTTGTACCATATGGTAAAGGAACAACTATTAAAGGTAATAAATAAAATTTGTAATGAAAAATTAATGTTGTTTTTTTTTCTGAAAATCTGATACCCGCGAGCCTCCTTAATGTCACATGGACATAAAGTCTTGTATATTTTTATCAGATATTGTCCATGGATTATATTTCGGTTTGTTTATATAAGAATTAAGATAAAATTGCCAAAAGATAAAAAAAAAAAAAAAAACAATAGTACACATGACACAACATAGAGAACTAAAGAATAAGCAACACAAACACCACCAAAAACTAGGGGTGATTTCAGGTGCTCCGGAAGAGTAAGCAGATGCTGCTCCACATGTGGCACCCATCATGTTGCTCATTTGATAACAAATAGTTATTGAAAATTGAAATAGAATTAATGTTACTGGTCTTCATGTCCTATTTGAATTCTATTTATTTATTTTCTTATTAACTTTTATGTGATATAAACATTGATAGCCAATTATTGTAAGATTTAATGATTGTTATCACACCGCGGGTAAATACACATGTTGTGATTGGTTTAACGCAGTCATGTAGTGACCCCCTATGAGAACTTAGGGGGTTAGTAAATTTCATAGGGGGTTCATGATGCGTTAATGGTGACGTTATCTATTAATGTTGTTATGTTTCATGGACTATTTTTCAACAAAACGCAGCAGATAATGTCCAGCAGCGATATATTTGTAATACGGTTAACTACTGACCCCTACAGATCCATGGAGGGTGAATAAAATCAGTAGGGGATTTGGCCTATGGATCCGTAGGGTCAGTAGCAAACCATATAACTTATAATAGTTTACTTACCGTAATAATAGTTATCAAAGGTACCAGGATTATAATTTAGTACGCCAGACGCGCGTTTCGTCTACATAAGACTCATCAGTGACGCTCAAATCAAAATATTTATAGAGCCAAACAAGTATAAAGTTGAAGAGCAGGGTAAGGGATTTTCCTTTGAGTGCTTTATTTTTTGTTATTTTACTTTTGACTTTTATATGCCTTAAGCATTGACATATGATTATTATATGATTTTAACTGATTTCAATTATACTCAATTATTCATATCATTATCTGTTTAAATATATTTTAGAAGATACAAGAGCACTTATTGAAGAAGATGTCAGAGAGGGTACATTTGTTAATACTAAGGCAGTGACAGATGGCTTATTACTACTGAAACGGAATGGAGTCTTGTTGATAACAGGATACGCAGGTACTGGAAAAAGTCGGATAGGTCGTCATGTCTTGCATATGTTTTGTGCTGAAAATAAGTCACTCAAATGTATAAAGCTAACATTGGCGGAATGGGATAATATGACCAATACAAAAGAAAAAAAGGATAATAGAGAAGATAATGTGGGCAGTAGGGCAGAAAATTTGGTGCTTCTTCTTGATGACATTTTCGGAGAAACAAATTGCATTTACAATAGAGAAAAAGATACCCTAATTCTAGATAAAATTCATGCATATGTATGTAAAGGTAATATTAAAGTCATTATAACAATCAGAGATACAGTTAAGCGTCACTATCAAGAAGTGTCTGACAGTCATAGATTATTTCAGTATGACTTCATTGATCTTAGTTCCAAAAATTATGTACTAAGCAGGGAGGAGAAACATACTATTCTCACAAAATACATGAAAAGAGTTCATGAATCAGACTTAATAGTAAGGAAAGGATATGTAGACTGTAATGGTGATCTTATCTTAAAGAATGGTGAAGTTATGAATATTACACGGGAGAATCCAGTCAAAGGATTTCCTTTAGTAGTTTATCAATTTGTCCATAATAATAAATACTTTAAGCTTGGAAGTAAATTTTTCGACAGGCCAACAGAAGCCATGTTAGAAGAAATGAATGCAATAAGACGTAAAGGTGAGGATCACAGGAATTTTATGATACAGTATGCAGTAATGGTCTACACAGCTATAAATGGAAACCGTATTAACCCTGATGATAACACTAATATAACAGAGATTCCAAAGATAATTGATGCAATCTATGGAGAGACAATAAAACTGAAAAAATGCAACATATCAGATGCAGTTAATGAACTTAGAGGAAGTTACTTGATTAATATTCCAAACCAAAGGTCTTACAGATTACATCACCCAACACTTCAGGAGAGTGTTATCTTATCTTTTGCCCAGATAGATGAAGAAAATATTAACAAGATCATACCTTTAATCAGCTGGTCATTCTTCCTGAAGATGGTAAAACCAGAATTATACATAGAAAAAGAGGGAGAAGTAGTATTGAGAGTTCCGTCTAAAAGTTATGAATTATTGGCTAAAAGATTAGTGGATTTTTACAAAGAAGACAGTGAGATTTATGTATTGCGCCGTTTTATACAAAACTTATGTAATACTGAAATATTCCAACATGAATATAGTATCCTGCTGCCTTGTTTATTAGAAGCTTTTGAAAAGGAAGATGACAAAGATAAACATACAGAAAATATGATCAAATCTAGTGAAATGGACTTTTTAGATAGAAATTTTTTACTAAGAAAGAACAAAGATATATTTTTTGCTTTCTTACTTAAGACATCGGCAGAATTAGAAACTCAGTTAGATATATATAACTTTGTGTTGAAGACATTTAGTACAATAATAAAAACCAGCAGTAATCATGTAACTATTGGTTTCACGAAATCTACTTTAATTTCTTCTTTATATGTGATCTGTTCAATATGTAAAGATGTAAAATATGTTAAAGCCACATTGGACATAATGGAAGAACACAAAATACCTGTTTTACTTGATCAACGTATTATACCTACCAACATAGATGACATAATTTCCATATTTATATTTAGAGAAGAATCTGATGATGAAACATGTGTTTTTCTTACATCATGTATATGGAAAGCATATGAAGTATGTAATATACCTGTGTTGGAATTTTTACTTTCAAAATATGTACGGAATCCTTTTGATATCAATTTATTTTTTAAGATGATATATAAGGATGAAAGGATACGAAAAATTATCCTATTATCTAGAAAAAGATTTCTTGACTCCTCATCATTACTTTTTGAACCACTGAAATGGATGATAGAAACATTTCAAGACCAGGAATTAGAGAATCCTAACTTAATATTAAGAACTGCCTGCAAGTTCCAGATGTTTGATACAGTGGAGTATATGGCTTCTAGATGTAAAACGTATGATGAAATGTCCTGTCTTCAAGCATTTGTAGATAAATATAAATTTTGTGTACTTTATAGAGAAATTCCTTTTAATGAAAAATTATTTGATTTTCTTATTAAAAGAATTGACATTACTTCGAAATATCTAATTTCTGTTGTTAAGTCGGTTCTAAAGAAAGAGAATGTTCCAGATTATATGTTTGACGCTTTTCTTCTAGTCTGTATAGATAATGCAGATATATTGACTTTGGCTTGCGAGTATGGACAGTTCGTTCTTGTAAATTTAATAATTGAAAGCAGCAACATTGAACAGTTAGACATTCAGTCAGCCCTTATGGCAGCATGTAGGGAATGTGAGGGAAAATCTACGAAAACAGATGATGAAGTTGAAAAGTTAAAAATAGTAAAATATATGGTTGCAAAAGTTGGATATGAACAGTTCGATTTGAAAGCTCTATGTCAACAGGCATGTTCTTCCAAAAGAATAAAAATCTTAGAATGGTTTGTTCAGAACATAGATCTACCCAGATTGGATGTGTATACCATAATAAATTCAACTCTTGTTAATAAAAGATCGGACATATTAGAACACATAATGAATAAGATTGAAATAGAAAGTTTAGATAAATGGGAAGTTTTAAAATCTGTAACTGAACACTATACTGCTGAATGTTCTACTACAATATTGAAAATAGTACGTACTATCTGGGATAGTACAGAAGATAAGGAAGTGTTACACATGGAAGAAATAGCAAATAAAGCATATGAAAGGAAATCATTCGAGTTATTGATGTGGATTCATGAAAACTGTCATCCACATATAGCTATTGATCCAAAGAAAGTATTAATGTTAGCATGTGAAGATAACAGGATTGATGTAGCAAAGTGGGTACTTCAGACTTTTGAACAAAAATCATTGGATATTGATGGAGGGAATTTATTTAAGATAGCATGTAGTAAAACATATGAAGTATTACAGGAACAGTCGATAGAAATTGTAAAGTGGATTCTTGCAAGTTTTCAAATAAAAGGGTTGGATTTTATATCAGGTGTGTTAAAATTAATAAGTGTTCCTATTAGAATAAGCAATAAATTATCACATTCAGTTATAAATTTACTTGAAAAATATTTCAGTTTCTTAAATACAGACGATATAAAAGAAATGATATACACATCTCTTGAACAGAAAAATTATTTTCTTGTGAATTGGTTTCTTAAAGAAAGCGGTTATTGTTCATTTGATAAACAGATGATTCTGAACAAAGCCTGTTCAGACGATGAGATAGAAACAATAACGATATTAAGTAAATATTTCTATGCCTTGGACATTACAGAAGCAATGATCAAAGCATGTACCTCACCATCATGTGTTAGCTATGATATATTTGAAGAAGAGGAAGATTATAACGCTGATCAATCAGTTGCTTGTTTGGGTCTCTTGTGGAACGAAGTTAATAAAATTGGCAACGATTCCATTGATATAAGAACGATAGTGAGTACAGTTTGTAAGGAGAAAAAAGTCAAAAACAATATTATGACATGGATTCTTCTAAACCTTCAACTAGATCAAATTCCAATCAATGATGTTTTAATTACCTGTTGTCAACAAAGTAAAATCCATCATGTGAAGTATATATTTGATAAAGTTGCCATTGAACAGCTCGACATCAGAAAAGCATTTGTTGAGGCGTGTCAGGCATTCCCAGGAGACTTCCAGTTTCAATTACAAAACCGTAAACCACCATGTGTAAAAGAAAGGTGTCAAAAGGAACAGAATAAACCTAAATACTTAATGATTGTAGATTCGTTGTTCCAAATGCAAAGTGAAAAAGATTCTTATTTATCCTTAGTACAGAATGAAATAATTGAAAATGGAAAGTTTGATCTCATGCTGTACTTTCTACAGACAGGGTATTGTAGGAACATTAACATGACTGATCGTTTGAAAGAAGCATGTAGATATGGACAAGTTAATATGGTCCAGTGGATTGTAGCAAATGTTGAACATAAAGAACTGGATATCAAATCTGCATTTCATGAGACTTGTGATGGTGTGAAACTTTATAAAGTCTTACATGAAGAAGTGGAATATATCAAGTGTTTAGCTTTAATGTGGCACTATATACATGATATAAACATGTTTGAAATAGATACTGTATTAAATAAAATGACAGACACGTCTGATTCAAATTCGGATGATGACCTGAAAACCTGGTTACTATACATAAAGAACATAAATAAGAGAATATGTCAATCACCTAATGCATTATTAAATACTGAAGAAAACATAAACCAACAAATTCAGCAGGTACATGATGGACAATGTTGTTTAGAAGACGCAACAGACAATAATGACTTAAACAGCAGAGATGAGCAGGATGAATGTCTAATACCAACAAAAAGATTGCGTTTGGAAAGAGAAGAGCAAACATAAAGAAATTATAATAGATATAATGAATTTCAAAATTATATTATTTAATGTAGAATGAATACTAATTTTAGATAGAAAGTTTTAGGTTGCATTAGATATAAGTGGTTTTGTGATAATTATGATTATACTTAGATTGATAATTAATGCTCCTGTTCAAACATGGATCAATATTATGAATAAGTGATACCATTGTATTGAAAAATACGATGTTCAAATTAATCAGTAGTAGTTATTGTTTTGTAAATATGTTGTTCAAATTTTAATCAGTTATAATCATTTCATTGTAAATATGATGTTCATTCTTTGACAAGTAAAAAGTAAAATCACAAAAATACTGAACTTACAGGAAAATCAATTTCGGAAAGTCCATAATCACATGGCAAAATCAAATAACAAAACGTATTAAAAACGAATGGACAAGAACTGTCATATTCCTGACTTGGTACAGGCATTTTCAAATGTAGAAAATGGTGGATTAAATAATAAACATTATATTGTTAAGATCATTTTATTGTTGGATAATGTTCAAATTTTAATCTGTAATAACCATTGCATTGTAAATATAATGTTAAAAATTTGATCAGAAATAATAATTGTATAGTAAATATGTTGTTAAATTTTTTATCAGTTATAATCATTATGATGTAAAAAATAGGGTTTTCAAATTTTAACCAATAATTATCTTTGCATTGTGAATATGATGTTCAAACTTTGATCAGTAATAATTATTGTATTGTTAATATCATGTTCAATCTTTGATAAGCTATAATCATTTTATTGTAAATATGATGTTCAAATTTTGATCAGTTATAATCATTATGATGTTAATATGATGTTCAAATTTTGATCAGTAATAATCTTTATATTGTAAAAAAAAAAAGGTTTTCAAAAAATACAGCTTCATTAGACAAAAAGACTGTTAATCATTATGATGTAAAAAATAGGGTTTTCAAATTTTAACCAATAATTATCTTTGCATTGTAAATATGATGTTCAAATTTTAATCTGTTATAACCATGGCATTGTAAATATAATGTTTAAACTTTGATCAGTTATAATTATTGTATTGTAAATAATATGATGTTAACATTTTGATCAGTAATACTCATTATATATTGTAAATACGATTTTCAAATTATTAACAGGAATAATCTTTTAATTGTTTATATGGTGTTCAAATGTTGTTCAATGATAATCATTCTATTGTAAATATGATGTTCAAATATAAACCAGTATTACAATCATTGTATTTTAGATATATTCAAATTTGGTCAGTTATTATGGTTAACTATAACATTGTAAATATCAAGTTCAAACATAGATTCGTAATAATTTTGGTATAAAACGTTTTTTTAATAAGTCCAGAAATTAGTATTGAATTAAACATATTTATAATTATTGTTTTGAAACTTAGATAAGTAATATGTAATTCTTTGAAAAAACCTCTTGTTCAAACATTATTTATTCATTATATTGTATATGTTTTGTTTTATTCTAGTGAAGTTTGACAAATTTTGTATAAATATAGATTAACATGATAAGAGATGTGGGGTATATGTCAATATCTATAATTCCAACAATGCAAATACCACTTATATATATGTAATTAAACAATATTTGACACACCAGGGGGTCATTGCAATTTGTTAAGCTCTTTTTCTTAGAACTGCTTTTAATTGTGTACTCATCAGGGGAAAAAAAGAGAATATATATGTATATATGTTCTTTCTGATTTTAATTTATCTATACGGTTTATTGAAGAATTTAATAGTTTCATTAATATATGTATGGTTAAAACCATGGTGCATTAACATTATAAGTATACATTGGTGTTCAAAGGTTTTAAAGAAATATGTAATGATTAAAGGAGGGAAGAAAGATATCAGAGATCATCAGAGGGACACTCAATCTCATAGATCGAAAATAAACTGACAACGTCATGTCTAAAAATACAAAGGACAAACAGACAAACAATAGTACACATGCCACAACATAGAAAAAACTAAAGACAATGAAAGATGAACCCCAATGTCAGTTAATTCATCTTTTCTAATTGCACAATTATTAGTTTTCTGCTATGTAAACCTATTCTAAATTCATTTTCCTCACCTGAATCGTTATAGGAGAATTAGAAATACCTGGCATTCATTCGTCTGGTTTTATTAGTTCTCTCATGTGTTCAATTATTGTCAAATTTAAGAGACTAATATCATAGGTTGAAATCAGCAATGTCTTGGACAAGTTCAATAATTGAAAAATTGTTTCCCAGAAAATGTTTATAATATGGATGATAACATTGTTAGTGTTCTCATGTGTACAGTGCATGCAAATTTTTGTTATTCTTATATCAATGGTTAATTTCAGCACTATCTTGAACAAGTTTTAAAATCAGTAATGATTAATTATTTTTAAAAGAGTTTTTATATATACGGTTTATACCAGTAACGTTGTGGACAATGTGTATGTAGAATGAAAGTTAACTTGTTTAAGGGTAAACTAGATCATTTGTACAATTTTTACGCCTGTCATTGTGACCAAATATCATGTTCATTCTGTTTTTTGCTATTTTCAATAACTTAGTTTCAGAATAAATTTTTTCCAGATATCATCAGAATATAAGAGCCTTGCTTTATAGGAAATAATAATCATTATATTGTAAATAGCAAGTAATAATCTTTACATTTCAAATATCATGTTTAAACTTGGACCAGTATTACATGTATTAACCATATTAACTATTATATTATAAATTTCATGGTTAAATCTTCTTCGGTAATAACCATTATGTTGTAAATATCATGTTTAAACTTGGATTATAATTGCATACTGTAGATTCAAAAAACAATTGTGATTTTTTTAACATTGGACACAAATGATATATTGATTATTGTATTATAAATTTCATTTTTAAACTTCAACAGGATGGAAACTGAACCATTTTCTGTTAAAAAAAATAGAATTGAAGTAAAATTTAAAATATCTCTTCCACTACAATTTACAAATATTTAAGTATTACTGCAATTCCTAAAAGAAGTGGTGTATAGTTCAGTCACTTTAAATACCCATCTAGATATTTGCCCCTTTAAATCTTGCAAAATTGCATTTTCTTTTCGTTTATGCACTCTACTTAATTTTCCCTCAACCAAAATTTTATGACACTGATACATACGTCAAAGAATCACAACAATAAACCGATTAACAGAGTCCAACTTTTAGCAGTATGTCATTTACCCATCTAGAGTTATGACCCTTTATATCTTGAAAAATTACAGATTTTTTTTCAGTTTCCATACTCACACTTAAGTTTGTCGAATCCATTTCTTATGAAACTCGTACAAAATGCCAGGAACAACATCACATAGTGAGTCACTAACCGTTTAGAGTTACGCCCTTTTTTGAATTGGAAATTGCAAAGCTTTAGGGGGGGGGGGGGGGGGTTGTGTCCTAATACATATTATTCGTTTATACATGTAAATAATATTGATAATAATAGAAGTATTGATTATTTCTGCTTTGATTATCATTAATATTGTTTTATTATTTTCTGTATAATCAGTTTTAATGAATCAATTTTCTTATGTTTCATCAGTTTTTATAAGTTAATTGTCTTATATATAATCAGTTTTGATTAGTTTATCTTATTTTATATTAGTATAATAATTTTTTGGTGAGATGTAACTTCTTTTGGGGTATTCAGATTATTTGAACAACTCCGAACCCACCATTGTTACCAATGCTAAGTAATACTTGTTCATCCTGAGTTCAAAAGGTTATTGACAAATATTAAATATTAAAACATGTATATATTTTATCCGTTAGAATTGTTTTATGTACATTTTCTGCAACTGTTATTGATTTCATTTAAACGCATAAATGTCAAATTGCAGATTTTTTTTTAATATATTCTTTATTTATTTCAAAATGCATCTGTAAACAGAATATCATCTGATACTAATTTTTATAAAGCGGCAAAATATTTGCAGTCGTATAATGGTATGAAGTTGTTGTAGACATCCCAAGACATTTGGTTTCAATACAGTAAATTGTGTATAAGTATAAGGATCTCTTTGAAATTGTAAAACAAGGTTGAGACTCAATTGGAAGATTGGGATTGATTTTTGGGGTTATTGTCCTTACTGTTTAGGATTAAGTGACCAAATGGCAAGCATTGTTATAGTTTCAGGGCGGATAGTTTGGCATGAGTGAATGGATATCTATGAGAGTGTACCACATGGTTCAATCTTTAGAAAGGTCGAAATTGATTTAAGGTTTATAGCCCAAACTGTTTAGTAATTAGCGGCATAATACAAGGATTTTCTGGTTTTCAGACAAAAAGTCTATGACTCTAACCGTTTATGAACAAGAGTCCAAAAACATTAAATTACAATGCATATTTGTTTAGGGGCCAGCTGAAGGACGCCTCCGGGTGCGGGAATTTCTCGCTACATTGAAGACCTGTTGGTGACCTTCTGCTGTTGTTTTTTTCTATGGTCGGGTTGTTGTCTCTTTGGCACATTCCCCATTTCCATTCTCAATTGTATTTGTTCAAACTACTTATTTCTTGACGACCAATTTCAATTTCGGTTTAATTTAAAGACTTGAATTTTGAGGTTTTTCAATATGCTGAATCTAAGTACCAGTATATTTGGATTTGTGGCGCTGTTTTTAGTTGGTTCACATTAATGACACAAAGGGTTTTATATTTAACTTCGTATGATTTCATTTAAAATTGAATAATTGGGGTTATTTAACATGTCAAATCTAAATGTGTTTAAGAATTTTGATTTTGAACCCATTTTTTATACGAAATTGACGTCCAAAACGTCTTAATACTAAACTTGGCTTGATTTCAGGAAAAATTGAATTCTAGGGGTTCTTTGATATGCTCAATCTGCCGTAAATAAGGATTTTTTGATTGGTCCACATAAAGGTCCAAAGGGTCAAAACTTGGTCTGATTTATACAGAGGGTTATTTGAATTGATGAATCTTAATATGTACTTAGGTTTTGGATATTTGACTATAAAGGGTAAATGTCATATTTTTAAATTTTTAGTTATTTGACCACATTCGTTCAATGTGTTGGAAACCTATTCTGGCCAAATATTAAATCATAATCCAAATTCAGAGCTGTAACAAGCTTTATGTTGTGCCCATACTTGCCCCGACTGTTCAGGGCTTGACTTCTGCAGTTGTATCAAGCTGCCCCCTGTGGAGCCTTTTATTAAAAATATGTTCTTGTCTACTGAAAACTTTGACTGATAACCAAATTTAATTATTATGCTCATTTTTATGCCCCACCTACGATAGTAGAGGGGCATTATGTTTTCTGGTCTGTGGCTCCGTTCGTTCGTTCGTCCGTCCGTTCTTTCGTCCTGCTTCAGGTTAAAGTTTTTGGTCAAGGTAGTTTTTGATGAAGGCGAAGTCCAATCAACTTGCAACTTAGTACACTTGTTGCTTATAATATGATCTTTCTAATTTTAATGCCAAATTAGACTTTTGACCCCAATTTCACGGTCCACTGAACATAGAAAATGAAAGTGAGAGTTTCAGATTAAAGTTTTTGGTCAAGGTAGTTTTTGATGAAGCTGAAGTCCAATCAACTTGAAACTTAGTACACTTGTTGCTTATAATATGATCTTTCTAATTTTAATGCCAAATTAGACTTTTAACCCCAATTTCACGGTCCACTGAACAAAGAAAATGAACATGGGAGTTTCAGGTTAAAGTTTTTGGTCAAGGTAGTTTTTGATGAAATTGAAGCCCAATCAACTTGAAACTTAGTACAAATGTTCCCTATAGTATGATCTTTCTTATTGTAATGCCAAATTAGATATTTACCAAATTTCACGGTCCATGGAACATGGAAAATTATAGTGCGAGTGGGGCATCCGTGTACTTTGGACACATTCTTGTTAACAACTGTAGCGAATCACTTACCTATGATCAACTTTGCCTAAGCTATCACTGAATATAGAACTTAGAGAATTCAGATAAAAAGAGTCCTTTTATTAACAAAGACTGATAGGACCAGGTGTTACTGGTGTTCTTTGATCGTGGTAGCTACTTTTGATGTTACCCCATGAATATTGCATTTAATTATATTAAGAACTCTGGTCAATGCACATTCAAAATGAGAAATAGTTATAATATGTTATCATGTAATTTTTTTAATAAACTATATATCAAAAAGATTCATGAGTTATTTCTTAGTTATTCTCAATAGACCTTTCAAGTGGATAAACATTTATAATAGGATAGACATCTTCAGAAAGCATACCCAACAAAACACACAACAATGCTATGTATTGCATTGTTCTTTGTGCAACATCGAAGAATAATATTTTACCATCTTTAGCTTTTTGAAAAAACAACAATATTTCTATCCTTGGAAACATGTTAAAAAATGTTGAATATTTTACTTCATACTTTATTTGGCATTTCATTACCACGTCAAAAAATTGCGGCCGTATCATGGTAAGGCGATGTCCTAATTGCGCGCATGGCTTGCCCTTTTTAGTTGGGTTAGTTTTCATCATATATGTCTGATCAATTTTCCAGAATTTTAAATTATTCCAGATACAAATAATTTCTTGTTAAGATGACTTATGTTATGAAGTTTCCGTCTGTCAAATGTCCCATGTGCATGACTTCATTTCATGGTTCATTGACTACATGAAAAAGAGGTGAGATCTCTTGAAATATTATTATCTTTCTTATTATGAGTAACTACAAATATGTATATTTAGCATGTGTGTACCTCATGCCAGTCAGACAGTTTTCATTTATCAGTAAACAAGGTTAAGTTTCAAGTGGCGTGGTTTACTCAATATATCAGATACGATTAACAATAGGTCTTCTATATCTATTGTATGGAATTATCGTAAGGTGTGACCTGTCCAACTGGCAGATGGCATCTGACCTTGACCACATTTTCATGTTCAAAATTAAGATTCTTTTTTTATTTTTTTTTCTAATAATATACTCAACGGTCAACTATATTTGGTGTATAGAAATATTTGATGATGGACATGTCAGTTACGCAGGTTTTATTTGACCTTAACCTCATTTTGCATTTCAGGGTTCATTGCTCAGTGTTAATAAGCTTTTGTGTTTAGGGACGTTTTTCTTAAACTATAAGCAATAGGTCAACTACACTTTTGTTGTATGGAAATATTTGATGACTGACATGTCAGTTACGCAGATTTTAGTTGACCTTGACCCAATGTTCATGGTTCATTGCTCAGTGTTAAGTTTTTTTGTTTAGGTAAGTTTTTCTTAAACTATAATCAATACTAGTATTTCAACTATATTTGTTGCATTGAAGGATTGTAAGGTGTATATGCCAGTCTGGCAGGTATCATCTGACCTTGACCTTATTTATATTATGGGAATATTTGATGATGTTTATTTTAGGGTGTACACACTAGTTTATGGAAATTCATGTTTCTATTCCATATGTCTTGTCAAATGATTAATACAATATATTTATACAATATTAAACAGAGAGTTTAGGAAAAATATTAGAAATAAAGCAACTAATTCTGCAAAAAACTTTGACATTTCAATTAAACAAATGCGTACACTATATCTAAGAGATCAATTAATTAAGAAGAAAAATTCATGAATACACCACTTATTTTGTAGAATCGTAAAATATTACATTTTCTGATTCCACGACACAATATGTTTAGGAACTTCAACTATATCTCCTGGTTCTAACACTACAGTTTCTCCATACATACTAAACTGAAAATTTCCCGATATAATGCAATCCTTTTTCGATACCTCATGCGTGTGATCTGGAAAATCTGTCCCGGGTTGGAAACAATATTTAACATAACTATAACCTTGGGATCGTAATTTCTTTTCCATATTTTGTGAACTCAGTTCTCCGTCTACGCGCGAGTTCCATTTCTCAATGTTTAATTTTTGTTGACAGCTCATTTACACATCTGTATTCTGGAAAGGCACAATGGAAATATCTAATATTTGACTTACACACAAATGATAATATAAATGTTTTACTATATATTTATAAATGTTATATTATTTATTTTATTTTTGGTATTCTAACGGCACTTTTAAGCACCGCATTTAGGCTATTTCATGGCGGTCAGCTTTTATTGGTGAATGAAGCCGGAATGCCCGGAGAAAACCACAGACCTTCGATAGGAAAACTGACAATCCTTTTGTGTTCGAACCGCGCTCGTGCGGGTGCACTCGACTCCAATCTTAATTGACTTCCTATCAAAGGTCGGTGGTTTTCTCCGGGCAATAGTGATCAATAGTAGTCTACGAGGGGGGGGGGGGGGGGGTAGGATGCGAGGGGGTCCCAATAACAGCATAACAGCAAATTGATTTGGCTTATAACAGATAACAAGGAATTAAAATGGACAAAAACAGATAACAGTAAATGAAATATTAAAATAAGTCAGGTCCTGGACTGATTGAAAGATTATGTCTCCATCATATGAAAATCAAGCACAATCCCTTCCGTTGCTGAATTTTTTCATTAATTGTAACTCATAACAATACAGAAACAGGTCCACAATAAGTGGGGCACAGTTAGTCCCCATTAGAATTCTGATAGCTTGACAATATACGTAAACTCCATAGCAGACAAAAATGATATCTAGTAAAAATTTAAGGGCAGTTATGGTATCAAAGAAGGTCCAATTGACATAGTTCTTTTGTTTGTTATTACTAAAAAATGACCTGAAAGAGTTTGAATATATATATTTGCATTCTGAATTTTTTTTAAATGCATGTTCAATGCATGAAGTGTGTGGTTTTTTTCTTAATAAGACTACGAGGCACAGTGGTATATATGGTAGAAAAATCAAAAGCACAAATTATAAGCATGCAATTTATCAAGTACTTCAAAATAATTTTGACACTCCAATCTTTCCACTATTTTCAAAGGCCTTATTTGAACAACTTATTATCAAGTTTTTGAGTGTACCATGTGTACTAGTAAGTAGAATACATAGTTTAGTAGTGGAACAATGGCTTATAAAGACGAAATAAATCTTTGTTTGTAATGAGTTATGTGCAGCTTCGGAACCCAGTACATGGTTTGAACTTTCATTGTACAATTTATTTGGTTCTGCTTTGAAAAGAATCACAGATCTGAGTCTGTGTACTTTATTATATAAAATGTTAACTGGTAGTAAAGACCTACATGTGGTTCTTAATTAAGATCTTCATCAGATATCCCTGGCCATATATTTTCCTTTTTGTCATATTAAGAAATGCTCGAATTCAATATGTATGTACGGGAAACAAGGAACATTATCCCCATACAAAAAAAATATTTCTAAATACAGCCTTCAACACAGAGCCTTGGCTCACACCGAACAGCAAGCTACATGTTCATAAAAAGAATGGATTTTATTACAAAGGATAATCATAAGATATACTGGAAGTGTCCTGGATCTCACTGATATTAGTATGTTTATGTGTTGATCTGTGATGGGTATGTATTAATGAAATCCTTCACCGCCGATACGGGACCACCATATTACTAGTGGTAGCTAGACCCCAATGTCCAATAATCTTCAATTTCTACCGAATATGGGCTGTCAGAAAAAAAATGCTAACATTCCAATTTTCAATAACAGTTATCAGCAAATATATTATCACAATAACAGATAACAAAAAACCTAATAGTCCAATAACACCTAACAATGAATAAGACAATAACAGCTAACAGCAAATATATTTTCAGAATAACAAATAACAAAGAATTAAATTGCCCCATAACAGCAAAACAGTTAAACCCCTTGCCCCCACTCTTCTACTGCTTCCTCCACCAATAAAAACTGGCCGCCCCGAAATAGCCTAAATGCAGTGCTTAAAAGTGGCGTTATAACACCAACAATCAATCAATCATCAGTTAGCAATTTTTGGGTGGAACAAATATACGTAGACCGTTACTAGTAAGATTAGTAAGGTTCAACTAATGCAGAAAGTCTAAATTTTAAGTTAATAAGAGGCTAATTAAATAAACATTGTCTTCACAATAAAAATGTACACTAAAAATGAGTTAAATGTTGTCATTATGAAAGTAAATCGTATACAAGACGAGTCAATAATCAGATCCAAAAGTTGCACAGATTATCACTGAGAAAAGGGAGACAATTCAGTAATATCATAGCAGCGATCAAAGTTAGTTTGCCAGCCTTGTTTCACACATGTTAAGGGGTCTTTTAGAAATACTAACTAATGCTTACCTTAATAGCTTCTTACTTGGAATTAGTTTAATAACTTGACAGTGTCACGAGTTCAACGATAGGGTTATTTCCCCATGCTATATTTTTCACTTTGGATCTGTTAGACTTTTGAATTTAGAGGATGGTAAATAATAATATTTATTCATCTACTTGTGAAATGAATTTAGAAAAAAAAAATATAAAAAAAATTGGAGTAGGAAATATAAATGCATTTTGTATATCTAATATAGTTGTTGCGTGGCTCCACACTGCCGTTTTTTTACTGATCTGATAATAATGAGTAAAACAAAAGTTCATATCTCCTATTCTATTTGTTGATCTGTTTTGACATAAAATAAGAGTACGGATACAAAAAACTTTGCCCTAGGAAATTGAGTGCCGGATATATTTCATTAGCTATGGACTTATTTCATTAGGAAAATTTTTCAAGGGATTTAAATTCATAGGCAAATTATTGCTACGGTCTTGATTACGTAGGAAGAAAAGTCCAGGCGGACATAATTAACTAACGGACAGCTTTTACTGTTACCATTATGCCACATCTTTTTTTTTTATTTATAAATTATATACTAGCATATGCCCGCGAGATCACGGTACAATTGGGCAAATGTTGAAAAAAGGAGTATGGACACACTTAATGCGGTGGACACAGTAAGGATTTGTATCACGTTTAATGCAATGGCGGATCCAGCCATTTTAAAAAGGGGGGTTCCCAACCCAGAGTAAAGGGGGGAGGGGGGTTCCAACTATATGCTCCCATTCAAATGCATTGATCGTCCAAAAAAAGGGGGGTTCCAACCCCCGGAACCCCCCTGGATCCGCCACTGTTTAATGCATTTTTTTTTATATTTCTTTAATGGGGCATTAGCTACGATATGCGTACAAAATTTAAATTATGAGTTCTTTTATTATGTTCAATCATTAATGAAAGTGAAACAGTGGAATAATAATTCCCTTTTAGAAGCCAGTTTGGTTCAATTTTGTCAAAATAAGCTTTCGATATCACAAACTAGTCAAAACATTTACTAAATTGTATCACTGATCGGTATAAGGAAATAATTCGTAAATATAACTCAACATGCAGACATCTCATACGTTCAGGTATTTCACATCCAATCTGTTTTGGTAATATTCTTTACAAAGCACAGAAATATCAATATTCACCTCAAAAGCTTACAAAACGTGACCTTAATATGAGTGGCCGTACATGTCATTTGCGTGATTATATACGCGTATATGATTTTTACGCGTATTATACGCGTATATTGTGGTTTTCAACGCGTATATGGCTGTCATATACGCGTATATTGTTAAAATAAACACGTTTATACTTTAATCCAATTTATTTGTCATATACCCGTTAATATACGCGATATTTGCATAAATAAACGCGTTAATATACGCGTTATTTGCGTAAATATACGCGTATGAAATCATTATGTATACGCGTTAATAAACATTCGTTTGTTTTATTCAACGGTTTTAACCAATGAAAACTGCGTTCTTAAACTGGTTTGCATATATGACTCTGGTTGTCAAAACTAGAGGTGGTGCTATACGTTTTTTCTTCTTTTTATAAATCAATGTACCATGTTTAGATCTTTTTAATGTTTCCTTTATAATCGGTTCAATTTCGCTTTCTTCAGATCCTCTTTGTGCTAATTTATTTTTGAAAAGATCTATTTCCTGTTGTCTGTCGATTTCATTGTTGGCGATCTTAGTATTCTTATTGTTTCCCCAATAATGAATCCTTTGAAGACAGCATTAGGATGAGAGGAGGATTTGTCTAGGTATTGGAAGTTATCTGTAGGTTTCCGGTGTAGTTTAACATCCAAAATGTTGTCTTCTAAGAATCTCTTCCCCTTATATATTGTTACGTCTAGGAAGTGTATTTCAGTATTTGAAATGGTATGTGTGAACTTAATGAGTGGATGAATGCTATTAGCAATTTTTATAAATTCTATAAAATGTCTTTCAGATTTATTAAAAATAATAAACACATCGTCGCCGTAAATTGAAATCATTAGGATGTCCTTTGAATATTGGAATCGATTTAGTATGTCTGATATTATTTCAAACATTCTCAGATCTGTGAGCCAGGGTGCGGCTGCTAGTCCCATTGGGATACCCACTCTCTGCCGAAAAATATTGCCGTGAAATTCAAAAATATCATTTTGAAGAACTATTTTTAGTAGTTCTAAAATTTCTGTTTTAGGTGGAAGTTGGATTTCATATACACATTTATTTAGTTTTGGCCAAGCACGATCCACAGCCTCAATAATTTCTTCATGACGCATATTTGGGCTATTGCATAATGATACAATATAGGCGAGTGTAATATTTGAAAAAGACGTCTAGTTAAGGACTTTAATGCACCCACCTAACACACGGCTAATTTTTTTTTTAAATGAAAGAATAATGATTAAACTTTGATTTTTGCCCGGTCGTCACAAAATCGTACTGTGCAGTTTTTGTAAAATTGACGTTTATTTCAGAAATTAGTTGAAAATTATAAAATTACGACATGTTTTTCAAGCAAAGGAAATAAGTCGTATCTCTTCTTTTAGACAGAATAATTAAGTGAATTAGATTCTTAAAATAATGAAAAACAATATTTATAACTGTAACTCCGCATGCTTTTGCATTCCTTCTAAATATTTGACATTTTGTACCAAAATTTTCATAATCCCGACCTTTTCGGATCTACAATTAAATTTTCATTAAATGCTTTTGCTCTCTATTCGTTTTAGAACACACCAAATTACTCGTCAGTTATCGTTTTTTAATTCAAGATCAAGACTTTATCTCAACATTCCTTAAAATCACGAATTTCTGTAATTTTATGATGTTGGGTAAAATCACTATAATTTCCGGAATCCCTTATCTATTTCGTTATCGTTTTTTACTGAATATATTAGTCGATTTCCGTGTACTTAATAGTGCTTTTAGAGTACGATAAATCATATTTAAACGGCTCTGTTTCTATCTTTAACTTCAGTGTAGCTTAAATAGATATAAAATCGTCCGAAATAAAGATCAAATCAAAGTAAAACATAGTTTTTGAGTTCTGTAGAATTCACCCCATTCTAAATAAGGAATCGTATCGGAAAATTGTAGAAAATCTTCCGAGTCGTGTCAAATTTTCACAGTCCAGTTCACAATGAAACCCTTCCTTTGCTAAAAAGCAAAAAAAATATCCATTTATTGACACAGATGCATAGTCTATCATGTATTTACTACATAGCAACTATGTAGTTAAACACTTAAATGAAGATACAGTTGTATTGCCGCAGTGGGAAAAAGAAAATATAAAGTTTACAGAAGACTGGTCGATGAATATAAAAAAAAATGAAAACATCCCATTTGAAAATACAAAAGATCATAAGAGTTGCTATAAATATTTCAAAAGTAAGCACAACCTATCATCTTCTGTTTTGTCTGTACAAAGACTTTGTACCAATTCTACCGACCAGTCTCTTCTCATATACCAACGAGGGCAGTAGATCTACAACTCATTCTGATTTGTCTGTTTGTATGTTTTGCAAATGTATAAAGCCTATTAGCAAGTTACACAACTTCATAAGGTATCCTCTGAGGAGCAAAATCAAGCTGTTTTGAGTGTTACTACATATATCTCCTACAATGATCTGATTTACAAAATAACTCATGATAATTTTACTATTAAATCTTTATACCATCGAGCTTGCATCGCTAAATATTTGCTACAAAATTTGAAATCATAAATTAAAGAGCTATTTAGTTCTGAACATAAAACAGCTTTTACTAACATTTCGACGATTAAAGATGGTTAACAACTTTAATTACTTGATTAGTGAACCGGGCTTAATTTCTGCCAGAGGATCGCCGCCGAGAAACTACACAACATATGATCAGCTTCAACAAAAACTAAAAAACCATGGTCAATTTATAGTTACATGTAT